>NC_061815.1:47989872-48589872 GCF_021462225.1 Girardinichthys multiradiatus
AACGTTTTAGAAATATTTCTTTACATATTTTTATCATCAGTGGGCTGACCATCATAGATTTGTACGTCTGAAGCTGCAACTCTTACAAGAAAAGTCTTTGATATTAGCGAGAAGGCTCTGCTTGCTTGAAACTGTTCTTCCGACAAAAGAACATCAAACGCAGTCGGAACCTTGGTGTCTGTATGAAAAATGTATTAAAAGTCCACATATCGACTTCATTGTGTGGTGTGCAAGTTTAGTGTTGAGTTTTTCCTTTAGTTTCTAAATCATGAAGGTGACGGTTTCTGTTTAATGGTTTTTTTTTTACTAATTGTTGCTGTGAAAAAAGTTGATGTATTTTACTGTTGATTTATGATACCTTATTAAAAGGTCAAAAGAAATTATTAAGAATAATTTAATATTGGTTTCAAAGGATATAAAATATTTCATTTTGTTTTTGTCAGCCTGTCTCTGGAAGGTCTCTTGGTTTATCCCACATTTTACGAAGTCATATTTTCTTGCAAATGTATTTTTAATTATTTCCGACTCTCTAAGTAAATTTACTTATTTAAACATATTTATATTTGTTTAATTGTTTTTCAAATATGTTTTAATGTTGATGCTCCCTTTATAAATCACTGTGATTTGTATCTGTTAGAAGTGCTGTATAAATGAAGCTACTTTACTATTTAATTATCTATTTATTTAATTATCTGCATATTTATTTATTTAAGTAATTGTTTGTTTAAATATTCACATATTTAATTATTTTACTGTTCATTTTATTATCTACCCATTTATTTATTGCATATTTCATATGCATTCAGCACCACCGTAATTTTAAACACATTTTGAGTTTGCACCATTTTTTTTATAGATCTATATATATAATTGTGCTTATACTATGTGCCTACACATTTTATTCATCTTGCTTTTATTCCACAGGGGTCGGGCTGTTTGTCCAAATTGAAGGAACTGATTGAAATGTTTCATGTAAAGGACAAAAAAAGACAATAAGTAGTTAAATCAATATATGAAGCAAGGAGACAGTTTTGCACTCAAATTTGCGCAGAAACAGAAAGTTTTTGGGGGGACTGATGGAGAGGAAAATGATTGCCAACTGTGTGCTGAAGGCTTTGGGATTATTTCATCCAACAGTTTAAAGTAATCTTTATGTAAATAGTGTGCTTTACTGAAAATATAGAATGAGGCAATTCCCTCCAACCGGGTTCTCAATAATCCTCATCCTCATTGTCTTGAGCTTACTGTGGGTTTCATGTCTGGCTGTGGCATTAGCTCTATTGCTTAAAAATTTCATTTGGCTTTTTATCTTTTCTCCAAAGTCAGTTTTGTAGTCAAAAACAGAATTTTAGTTGCTCTGCAAACAGGCGTGCTGCTAAATATGACAAAATTAATTACCTTTTTTCCATTGTTATCATTCTGAGGGAAAAACTCAACTTTATGCATGAATGCTTTTTAACAGAAAAAGTAGAACTTAGTAATGTTACAGTTTGTTTCAAAGCTCATTTTGATAACATTTCTGGTTCTAAAGAAAAGTTAACTTCATAAAGAAGCGTCTGAATCTCTGCAACAATGACGATAAAGACTTCCCTCCGCAGCGGCGATTGTTAGTCACAGAGTGCTTGATGTGGGACAGAACAGAAATTGGAAATACTTAGAGGTCATTCATCTCCTTCTATTTTGTTCCAACAAGCCATTGTGTGAGCCATCAGAAAGGGAGCCGATTTCAGTGTGCGGTCTTGTTTCAGAGCTCGCCAGTAAACTTGTCTCTTGCATAGCAGAGGGAATAAAACATGTGTTGTGGTGTAGCGTCACCCTCCCCTCGTCAGAACCTTCTCCTCCACAACAGTTCCCCAGTCGTATTGCATGTCCCCACACAAGTCTCCCACTGGGTATTCAGATGGTGTTTTTCTGCAGCCAGTGTGAGACAGTGACAGATAAGAATGCATGTACTTTATGATTCATTTCTGGAGTTTCAGCAGGTGGTGTTACTTTGCGTTTGTTTGTGGGCTTCACTTCTCGCATCATCCGTCTGCCTCTCCAAAGATGAATAGAGACACGGGGAAGAAAGAGTAAGCTCTTATGTGGCCTTTTTTTTTTTCTGTTTTCTTTTTTTTAGCTAGCAAATAAACGATAGGAGACCGTTGTGCAAGGAGAGAAATAAGAGAGGGCCTCATGCTGTTGATCATCCCTGTCTCATATATGTAATGACCTGGAGAAAAAGCAGCAAAATGAGCACTTTTTACCCAGCGATGACAAATGCAGTGGGAACACCTTTAAATTTCCCCTCTGCAGTTCAGATACAGTAAATGAGTAAATGTTGATGGAGAAATATTACATTGTCTACCTCCGTTTTACCTTCAAACACAGGTTTGACCTAACAAATGACTCCACAAGCATGGATTTAGCAATGGGAATCTGTGTTAGACCAGTTCTACCTGAAGGCCCTGCAGTCATATTGAAAAATGGTTCAGAATACCAGGAGCTTAAATCATATATGAATGAGTCTGTGATTTATAGAGCAAATCCATAAAAAAAAGTAAAAACAGGTTGTTTTTTTTGGGTGAAAGTGGGGAAGGAGGAGCTGGAGCTGGGGAGCTTTTGGACCAGAAGCAAATCCATTGACCAGCAGGAATATTATAAAAGGGGTTGATGACAATGTGGTTGGAATAATGCCCCCCCACCCAGAAGACTGTCTACCACTGTGGTGTCCTGAAGTGATGTATTTAACCCCCCCTATCTGCTCCAGAGACATTAATGTTTGGTCTGCACCGAGGTGTGGGTTATACAAAGCAGCTCCAGGCAGTGGATGGTGGCAAATGTACTCGTTGAAAATGTTTTTTGAAGAATCTCTTGTACTTATTCAAAAATGTTTTGTTTTTTTCTCAGCAGAAACCTTCACATTTTGACATTTTCAGGGCTGAAGATTTTGTGTTTTCTGAATATAAATTGCAGCTTTCCTTCACATCTTCACCTTACTAAACCTTCCTTGGTTATTCTCTTTTGTTTTGCAGCAATGATATTCCTTTTAGGAACTCTTGTTTTAGTCTTTTTAGACTCTTTGCCTTCGGCGTTGTATTTCGTTGTTCTGAATTGCTATAAAGTGTCTCTTGACACGTCAGCCACCAAGCATTTTGGCTTCTAACATCAAGAGTGTAACAGAGCTGAAGAGTTTGTGACACTGTTCTTGTCGATGTAATATCTGTCATCATGAGTATCACCACTGATATAAACAATGCAGCCATGAAACTCTGGTATGACACTGGAAAAAAGATTTTGAGACCACACATGCTTCCCTGAATAATCATGTGGGTCACTGTTCTTTCAGATGCAACTCAGAGAAACATTTTCATTCAGCAGCATCAGCCTAATAAGAATATTCATTATCAGAAATAATTTTTCTACTTTATCACACAGATGTTACATTGATGATATTCGTCTCAGGTTTCACCTTCACTGGAGACACACCAATCAGGCCTTTCCTGGCTAACACTGATTTCCAGTTTTCTTCTGATTTGTCATTTAAATTCTAATTCATTCCAACTCTGACTTTCTTTCTAATGATAAAAACAATATTATTTGTGAAAATTCTGTTTTAATTCAGGAAATAATTCCAACAAATGCTGACCATATAAGAAAAATGTTCTTTGATAGAGGTACTAGTTTTAAATCCACCCCCAAAAAATGTCCTTTATATGATTTTTACTGAAATCAAAATCAACAATTTCATCAAAGAACTTCTTTGATGTGTTGATGCATGTATGGACTAAAAATAGTGGGAATTCTTAGTTTTGATTTAATGAACTGGGGGAAAAAATCAGATTTTTCAGTATTTGACCTTCAAATCAATGGTCAGAACTGATCAAGGAAAGAAATTGGCCAATATTGATCAGTGGCCATTTGACTGATGCAATATTAACCTTTAGCTTAGAGTGTTACACAGCTGACTGTGCACATAAACCAACAACAAAGGCTAATCATTACACCTTTCTACTTAAACAAGCTTCTGTTGCTAGGCCTTTGGCTTTAATGTGTTCTGTCCTGGTACCGTAGAATAATAGGTGTGGTGCTGGATGTCTTAGGGTGTCAGGGGCAGATTTGCTGTACAACAGGGTAAAAACAAGACTCCCCTTTGCACAATATATTTGATTAAATTAAATGCATGACAGGTGGTATCTGGCTCAGGCAGCAAATAAGACAGGTCACAATAATTTAAAGAGACAAAGTTTAAAAAAAGGAAAGAGAGAGAAAAAAACAAAAAGCAGTAGTTGTGGACCAGGTGTCATAGTTGAGGGTTTGTGTGGACCAAAGTGCAGAGACAGGCGAGGAGACGGCAGAACGATGATTTATTTAAATCTAAACTTTGGCAAAACAGAAGGCAGGCAGGTTGTAACGAGAGCATACAGGTGTCCAGGTCCGACAGAGTACGGAAAAACAAAGGGAACTAGACGCAGGGAAGGTGACCCAACAAACCAGCAAGGAACAAGGAAAACAGACCAACTAATATACAGAGGGAAAAGAATGTGGAACGAAAGACAGGAAATCAATAGAACTAGGGACAGGTGTGACATGGGAAGTAGGGAGGCTGAAGGACAGGTGAAACTAATACAAAACTAAACCATGGGAGAAGGGACTAATTAACAAACTCAGAGAAACAGATCTAAGAAAACTATAACAATCTAAGATATAAGAACCTGGCAAATAAGAATTAACAAAAGAAACCATAAAGGAAACCCAAACAAACACTGACTGAAACTAACTGGGAAGGGAGCAGAGAAAGCGAAGACTAGAATAAATATAAACAATAAGTGGAACCAAGTAATGTGGCAAACAATAACTACAAGCTAACCTAAAGAAGGAACTGAAACAATAGAAACTAACACAGGGGACTAAACTAGGGATAAGGCTGGGAAGAACTACAAACATAAAGGAAGACGAACAATGAGTAAATAATAACTGAAGGGGAAACTAATGACAAGAGGAGGAACAGTGAAAAGAAACTAATAAACTAGAAGAGTGCCGCAATAACTAATAAACTAACCATAAACAAACACAGAGACACTAAACGGGAAACTAAACTAGAGAACCCAAGGAAGCAAGAGAACTGTAATAATAATAATAATAACAAGGAGAAAACCATTCTAAGTAATAAATAAATGAGAAAGCAACCACCAAGGGAACTATGGGCGAGGAGAGAACGGACTACTAACACTAGGAGGCAGGAGAGAGAACAAAACTATCAGGAAACAGAAGGAAATAAACAGACATGACTACTAAACCCAAAGAAATAGAAACACGTAACAGAAGAGTAAGCAAACACAAAACCACAACAAAGTCCAAAATGGCAGATCCTAACACCAGGAAACAACAGTGCCACCAATTTCCTTTACAGTTTGCCACATGCCATGTGCAAACATGAGCAAGACAGTTCTCTGGTCAGGTGAAACTAAAATACAGCATTATGGCCTATATTCAAAATGTTATGTTTAAATACCTGATGGAATTATTTTCATAAGTGATTCCATTTTGACAAAACTTAACATACAGAGCTACCATGGAATGGTTTAAATCAAAGCATTCTTGGATGTTAGAATGGCCTAGTCAAAGTCTAGACCTAAATCCAATCATGAATTTGTGGCAAGACTTGAACAATAATTTTCACAGACACTCCTCATCCAATCTGACTGAATTTAGTTTATTTTTTTATTTTTTTTGCAAAACCAGGCAAACATGTCTGCCTATATATGTACAAAGTTGGTAGAGACATCCACCAAGACTTGCTGCAAAAGATGGTTCTGCAAAATTCTGCCTCATGTGGGCTGATTAATGATCCCAGGATCCAAGTCTGAAAACCGTGTATCGTTTTCTGTTCACTTCACAGTTATACCCTACTTGTGTTGCTCCATTAAATCAAAGCCAAAACATTGAAGTTTGTTCTTGTAACGTTACAAAATAAACAAGTTAACGAGCTCAAGATAATACTTTTGCAGGGCTCTGCATACAACATAATGCATAGCCTTATAAAATTATTCATAGACATCACAAAATTGTAATCTGTAAATGTACCCCATTTGTGCTCTTTGAATTTTTATTCACTGTTACATCCTCATAAATACCTTAGGAACTGTAATGGTGTTGTATGCTGCAACTTGTCAAGAAAGGAGGCTTACTCATACATAACTAGACTTCCTTCTTTATGCTTTCTTGAATAATAAATGTTGCAATAGAGGTGCAAGATGCTGCAAAATGTTAACAGAAGCCCTTATTTGTATAAATTATGACTTTTTAAAAGCTATAAACAGACTTTGTAAGTTAGCATGAGTAACAACCACTGACGTGTATGTTCCTGACATTCAGTAAATCATACTTCTCTTTTCCTGCCGCTGGCCAAGATGTGACAGTCCGTGTTGAAACATTGGCCGTTTGTCGCTTGTCGCTGACCGTCACTGTCTGTTTACTCAGCTCCTTCTCTGTTTGTTTCCTTTCACAGCTTGGTATCAGTCGTACGGGGTCAGGTCTTAACGGGTGATGGGACGCCACTGATTGGAGTCAACGTGTCTTTCCAGCACTATCCACATTATGGATACACGATCACCCGGCAAGATGGCATGTAAGCAATTCCCTGTTTTCACATTCATCAAGAGGTAAGTAAGGAAATTAAGATTTCAAAGATTTTTTTCGACCTGCACCGCTGTCCCCCAACCAGCGTTGGGACATCTTGGAAAAAGACATCCAACTGTGGGACAGTTGTCCCGGCATTTGCTCAAAAAGCTCTCCAAAACAAACAGGAACAGCAGCACATTGTGCCCTAGAACAATTCCTCATTCAAATGCCACCATGGTGGAGGCCATTCTGAACCGAGCTGTTTAAAATGCATTGAATCAGTGAGGGTAGAATCAATCTGCCCGCGGAGTAGTAAAACATGGGATTACTGTCTGACCTTCTCCTGCTATTACCACAGATAGGTCCTTAATAACGGGAGTGCAAACATATACAAGGAAAACATATGTTGCATATCTTACAGGAAGGCTGAAGGAGGAGCTCTGACATCCAAAACTGTTTGTCAAAATTATTAACCAGACTTTTTGTTCCAATTCAGCGCCTACAGGCCACGTTTATGTGTTGCCAGTGTGGAATAAAAGGCTTTTTGAGTGGCGGGAATTGTGCAGCTGTTGTTATGAATCACAGTCCCTGGGTCCGCGTATGGCTGAGGATTAGCTGATTTCTTCAGATATTCCGCCCTGTAACTCTCTGACAAGAACCGTGATAAATGGTAGGGGATAATCACACTTGGTTAGCCAACAGATCCGCTCAGTGTGTTAAGAAGGGGGGGGGGGGCAGCATCAAAGCATGGCCTCTTGCAGCTGTGAGCTCCCCACTGCCCAAAAGAGGAGAGAGCTTGAGAAGGAAGCTGTTTTAGGTCAGCTGCACAGCTTGACTGTTGGCGCACATGTATCTGTGTGTGTGTGTGTGTGTGTCACTCTGGATATGGGTGGTGTGCATGAGAAGTGCAAATGCACTGAAACCTGTGAGTGTCTTTGTGCGTGAAAATGCATGCAATGTCACCACACAGATGCTTTTCCCCCTGGGTGTTGAGCTCACTGAATATATAGAGCACTTCAAAGGCTCGCCCTTCATTTCCAAACCAGTAACTTTCCCTGAGTAATGTCGTACTAATTAACATCAGTTCACCAGAGGAAACTCCCCAGACTCCTCCCTCCGCCCTGCTCCAAACCAAATTCAGCCATAACGTTTCTGCCACCGCCATGCCTGGTTGAACAGAAGTAATAAATTAGATTCAGTGAATGAGAATGTTAAATGGAGACTGAATGGTTGGAACTTACTTGAAAAAGTTTCACTGCTTTGGTGGTCTGGAAAAAATACCCATGGGGGCAATATTCTAGCCTTTGTCCCCTGCTCTCATTTGAAATTAAACCAAGATTTATTTTATCCAAATTCTGGCCTTGGGTATCGTTTTAAAATACTTCCACTACTCATTACTTTAGAAGAAAATATTCTTCTAAAAATGTCTTTATTTCAGCTAAATTTATTTCATACATTTAAGATAAATACTGATTAACAAGATGCAGAGAAACTTGGTACCCCTGGTAAGGCTGTATGAATAATAAATGTATTTCTCATTGCAGCAAAATAATCACATGGATAATGTCAAATAATCCAACATTTTATGAGATTACAATTTTTCCAGTGGTAAAAAAAATCCCACGCTAAAAAATAGTTTTTAACAAAATCACCCATGGAAAAATCGTTGGTACTTTCGCTCTGAATACTTTGTACGCTCACTTTTGCCAGTAGGGAAGCACCAGGTCTTCACCTATAACATTTCAAAAGGCTAGAGCTTACAGGGAGAGGGATCTTTGGCCTTTCCTCTTTTAACAATCTCTAAAGATGGTCAAGAGTCCAGAGTCCTCTCTGATTCTCTTTTCTTTAACCCACCCCACAGGTTCTATCATTCATCTCAAAAATCCTTACAATTATCTAATCTTATACTCAACTTCTTGCTCCTCAGCTCTTCTAGCTGAGGAGTTTAAATTCTTCATTCACCCTGAATACCATTGACTACTTGGAATGAAGCAATATTCAAAATCAAGATGTACCCAACATCTCCATTTGTACGTTTTCCCTCCAACGTGGGATCAGTTGGAAAAATAACTAATTCTTACCAAAACATCAAGTGTGTTCAATCATTTTAACTGCACATATAACAGTTTAGATGGTCCACTGAAACAATGAATTGGATTACAATCTGTCACCCTGTTCCTTTCATTTAAGACCAAGAATCTGTTTACCTTCGATGAATATAAAATATACTGTGATGAAGATAATAATGTAGTTCATTGAATTTCTGTGTTTTTCCACATATTTCTGTTCTGTGAAGGTTTGACCTCTTGGCTAACGGTGGAGCAAGCCTGACCCTGAGTTATGAGCGGGCGCCGTTCCCGTCGACGCACCGCACAGTGTGGCTGCCCTGGAATGTTTTCCATGTGATGGACACAGTGGTGATGAAGAGGGAAGAGAACGACATCCCCAGCTGTTACCTGACTGGCCTGGTCAAGCCCAACCCGTACATTCTGGCTTCACCACTCTCCACCTTGTACAAAACCTCCCCAGAGGACAACCCCATCATCCCTGAGACCCAGGTGAGAGGATGCTGCAGAGGTGACTCAGAGACATCCCCTTTCAGTGTTTTTATAGCCAATTCAAAATTCACCTCATATCTGATTGCTTTGGAATTGATGGCTACATTTTCACTCAGGTCTGATCCAGATATTATAGGCTGCCGTTATGATTATGCTATCTTCATTTCACAGCGGCCCGTGTTGCTTATTTTGCACAGGGTCCAATCTGCCTTTCAGCCTGGCGTTTGGGTCTTTATGGAACTGAACTATCTCCCCAAATACTAAGCAATAAATTGTCTTCCAGCAGCACAGCTTAATAATTTAGTCTGGGGCCAGTTTAGTGAAATCCCAAACTACAAAATATGACTGCAGCCTTTGCTTTTACTGTCAGGGCCAACTATATCTGTGCCAAGTTTCAGCTGAGAAAAGCAAACTGCTGTGTTTTTGCATAATAGCAGCTTCAGGTGCAAAGTGAGACATCCTAAAAAGACAGTTTCTCTTATTAGTCATACAGTATTTGATTTTTTTTTTTGTGCTAACTGATATAAAAAAACTTAACTGCTGCCTTTAGGGTGAACCCAATTTGCTCACACACCACAGTTATCTGCACAGTGTTTGCAGATTTCACAGTAACTTTATAAACTGTAATTAGGGCCATTCTCTAAGTTAAATACAGACTCCCATTGCTCCGTTTAGCTGTGTGTTTTTTAATGTCTGCTCTTCACACTGTGCTTTTGGCACCAGTCTGACTGCTAATTAAAATCATAGGTGCTTCATGAGCAAGTGGCCATACCAGGCAGTGACCTCAACCTGGTCTACCTGAGCTCCAGGGCAGCTGGCTACAAGCCCATCCTCAAGGTGCTTCTGACCCAGGATCGCCTCCCTTTTGGCCTGATGAAAGTCCACCTGATGGTGGCCGTCATGGGCCGTCAGTTCCAGAAGTCTTTCCCAGCCTTCCCCGACCTCTCCTACACCTTCATCTGGGATAAAACAGACGCCTACAATCAGAAGGTCTTTGGCCTGGCAGAGGCTGTGGGTGAGTTCCTGCTGTGAAGCTGCCCACTAAAGATGTTGTGCAAGCAGAAGTTTGCTGTCAGATGCCCTCAGGCTCTGAACCTTGGTTGAACCTTTAGAAATTGATTTGACTTGTTTTTCAGTTGAAGATTATTTGGCTGGGGACTGCTTTGTTTACCATGAGCCGTAAAGATGTAGCAGTTGGTGTGAAATCCTCAAATCCCTCTGTGCGGCATTTTTTGAAGGCCAATGTTTTTTCTGCTGACTTGTTTATTTTGCATGTATGATATTTCAGCAGCTGTGCAAGAATGAAAATATTGCCTATGAGGCAGTGGCCTGAAAAAAATCTGCATGGAGTAAGTAGAAAAAACATAAATTGGAGCTATTCTTTACTCAGAAAACACTTGACTATTATACTTATGACTGAAGATAAACTACACATCATATTACTATAAGTAATAAAATGTAATCCTGGATTCTATGTGTGCACTCTGCTTGTTTTAGATACGTGAATATGGAAACACTAGCATCCACATTAGGTTTGGGAAAAATCCATGTTTTAATACCATTAAGATTTAACAGAACGAAAACAAATGTGTTTTACAGTATTAGCATGTGCCTAGATGCTCTGGTGATCTATAATATTTGCATATAAGAAGGGGTTTTAAAGGGTTTCTAAAAAAATTTCTAACATTACTTTGTTGGGTTTAAGACGTAACAAAGAACTGTGTTATTACTGAAACTGCATCATAGAACATGATCCAATCCACTCGTTTTTTTACCACTTCAATAATTACCAAGCTTTCCAAATAAAACATATATTTATTGTCATTCTGACTTCCATTTTTACTAAAAAACTTGAAATTCCTAAGCTTGAACTTGGAAAAATTGACATAAAGGTTCCATAATGTTTCCGAGTGGGAACGATGGAGGCTTCTTATCTACCTTAACCTCAGCATCAGTTGTAAACACACTTTACTTGCTCTTCTAACAAATTGGATCTCATTAAATCTCCTTTACACACAAAGTGCTGAACAACCTTCTTTCGTAATGATATTGCTGCAATTCTTACAGGTGCAAAATACACAAAAATGCATTATTAACTTCCATTGCTCATCGTAGTTACTCTGGCCACTGAGGACATCACTGAACTAATCTTACTAATTTGGAACTAGAACACAGTTAGAATGCATTTCTTGTCTTTCCCAATTTTCAACTTCAGAGGGAAACAAAGAAGGAGCCACAAGGGCTTGTTTGCGGGTTCACTATTGACTGCTACATCACTTCATTTGTTCCTTTTTTACCTTGCCAATAATTAATACTAAAATGTTTTTACGAGTACCTCTTAAAATAGCCCAGTTGCCAGTACTTGTACACCAGTTCTAGAACCAGTGTTCAAAGCAAAAAAACTAAACTAAATAGATTATTGCATAAGTGAACTTGTTCTGCTATATGGAACACAACAGTTGGAGTTTCATCATGGCAGAGTGGCTCTTTATGTTTGGGAATCACTGTCACAGTTGCAGCAGAAGAAGAGTTACCAAGAAGCTTTGGCTTAATACACAAAAACCAACATAACAACGTTAGCTTGTCTTTCATGACCAACAGCAAATTTAAAGCAGTTTTTACACAGTTTTTACACAGTTGCCATGGTGTACCTCAATACTGTATCACTGCCCAACTCTGATCCTCAAACATTTCTGACAAAATTGCAAAAACTCTACAAAAATCCAGAATTGTATTATAAGTATCGAATATTGAAAAAAAATCAGATTGCTCGTGGTTTTACACATATCACAGCGATTATGATGTTTACTTTAATGGGCTCCATCTGAGTCTTTATTGTTAAAGTGATTCACCACTACTTTACACACAGGTTTGCTTTATTTGCATTTACAAAAGATAAATAAGTAGAGAGCACATCAAATTCAAACAGAGCAGGTGAGCTGGAGAAACCCCACAGGTCTTCTAAAATCATCCCAGCTGGTGGAGAAGTGCACAGCCAGAGGACTCATAAAACAACCATAACATGTGCTCAATGTCTATGGAGCTACAAGCCTCATTGCTGCTATAAGTGTCAAGTAAAAAGGTTGCAGCCCTGCTCACCGTGGGTATCTCCTGCCATTATTTTCAGTGTCAGTGGGGTATGAATATGAGTCCTGCCTCGATGTGGTGCTCTGGGAGAAGAGGACTGCGGTGATACAAGGCTACGAATTGGATGCTTCCAACATGGGAGGTTGGATGTTAGACAAACATCACATCCTGGACATCCAAAATGGTAAGAAATTAATCATTACCCGCAGTGTGTGTGTGAGTGTGTGTGTGTGTGTGTGTGTGTCTGTTGGGCAGAGATAGGTGCCTCTGTAGGTTACAGGCAGGTGGTCTTTACCCTGAATCACCGCAGTAAAGTCTTGAATCAGAATGAAATATGGTTCGTCATCCCATCTGGAGATAATAGAGGAGAGTTTTGAAGGGCCGATCACTCACAGTAATGGCTGAATAAATCAGCACGCAAGTCAGCAGGGTGCAGGGCTCGTCATGATTCAACACCACTCAGCTATTTTAGGAAGAAAACGGCTTTTTGCTGCCTTCGAAGGGAACGCTTCTGCTGAACAGACGCTGTCATGTTTAATTCTCACATCAGTTCAATAAACAAAATTAATTCCTCGCTCCATCATTAAACATGTCATGGGTAACCAGAGACGGACATGAGTCGGTCTTTGTCAAGCTGCTGCAAGACACATGAGGAAGCCTCACAGACACAATAAAACAATCAAGTATAAATACAGCAGAGTCACCGCTGGGTTACAGCATCATGGAGGTCACACTTGAGAAATTCAGTCAGCACACTGTTTAAGGATTTCAGAGCGTGGCTGCAGTGGAGGCAGTAATACGGAGGCACTACTAAGAAGTCTGCCTCAGGGCCTCAGGCTGCTGTCTGTTGTCAGTTTGCCAACCACTGTTTTGACATTAAAACCTCTATGGTGCACAATTGTTGTTCCAGTTGTCCACTGCAATTTGGTTTCCTTGTCATCTCAAAAATATTCAGGCTGGCTCTATAGTCAGACTGGAGTATGTGAGCATTTTTGTTGTTCTTTCCATTGACTGGGCTTTCTGTGATCATTCTTAGTTTTGTTTAGTGCTTAAACACTAGTGTTAGCACATTTTAGAGGGATTATTTTGGTTCATGCTATGTTTTCTTACAAATAGAATTTATGAGTAGTAAATAATGACAAAAACAGACAGGAATGAAGCACATATAAGAGTATTTTTACTTCACAGGTGTTGATCTCAATATATTCGAGAGCTCCAGCAACAAATGCATTGTGTCTGTGGTTACATTTATTGAGGCTTCTTCTTGATTGAGATTTTTCTTGAATGTTCCTTGCACCGTTTGAGTGTTTTGAAGTGGTTTGAATAAATAGTTCTTGTGGCTTTCTGGAGATCTTTCAAACATTACTCTGGTCTTTAACCCTTTTCTTCCATGCATTTCTGTCCAATGACTGACCATGATGGCATAATGTGTACTTAAAAAATTATGAAAGTGGACAATTTTAATACAAAAGAAGAAATGTCATGGTTGACTAATGAACTACTCCAGAAAAACAATGTCTGCAGTTTATTTGAAACAAAATCCAGGAAAGATTCTAGCAAAGTTCTGACCCAGGTCCAGATCTACTACTCAAGTTTTCAGCTTACAGCTCATATAGCTGTACCTTACCTTTGTGCTAAAATATTTTCTGTGTCAGGCTTTATTTCCCTACATGTAATTTGTTGAAATGCTCATTATTATGGAAAGATTTGATGCGGTTCGATTTTTCGCTTAGGCCAGCTAATACTGACCCATATACTGTTTTATTATGTTTTGTGAGTTGCCTTTCTTAAACTTGGTTGATTGGAAATGACTTTAAATCTGAATCTGCCAGGTTGTGAATAATATTGGGCTTAACTGTACATGAAGCCAAATTACAACTGTTCTAATCTAAATGGTTAAATAAATTTTCAGTTATAGAATCCAGTTAATTCAATTCAAATCAACTCAATGCACTGTCCAGTTATATCCTCCCATTAAAATCCAACTCAATCTTGCACATTTTGCTAGTTGGTAAAAAAGAGCCCTGTTTATTGCAATCAATCATTGACTTTGTAGCAATCCCTCATACTGAACTGAAGTATGTGTCGAAAGATTGACTTCTTTTAACAGGGGAAACCTCCAACAGAACCAGGTTCAGTATGGACACAGAGGACACAGAGGTAATGGCAGCAGTAGCTCAGTTAGTGGCGTCCTCTAGGAGAGAAACAGCTAAACAGTGAAACACTGAGCCATTGTGGGGTGGAAAACAGAGGTCAAAATTGTTAATAATAGGATTGCTTATTTAGTGACTTTGTCCAGGAAGGAGACAGTTAACCACAGATTCACTGAGCCAAGTGTAGAGAGCCAAGAGTGAGACCATGTAGTCACCAGCAGCAAGAGCTCAGGTGATGGAACCTTACAAGAAGGAGACACAGCAAAACATCAAAACACTGCAGACACAATTTCTATCGAAATAAAACAAGAGAGAACTCTGCAAATAATGCATAACCAGAGAGTAGTAGGAGAAAGTAGCAGAGAAAGGAAAAGCAGCCATCATGTCCTCCAGCCGCCTAAACCTATAGCAGCATGACTACAGAGACAACTCAGGATAACTTAAGCCACTCTCACTCAACTATAGGCTTTGTCGAAAAGCCTGGTCTTAAAAGTAGATATTTAATTCAAAGTCAAAAGTTTTTCAACACCTAACATGTTAATTAGAAGTCCAAATGTGAACCTGTTTCTGCTGAGACTAATCATTGTGCATTAAACGATGATACCTGTCTGATGAGATACTGATCTGTGCAGAAATAATACACAAGCCCAGAAACTTTCAGCAGATCATGTACTGGCTTGTGTTATTGTTGTAACACACTGTTACCTGTTTAGAGACATCATCTGACTTGGCAACATTCTGTCAGCACTCTCTCACAGTTTAATATGCAGTAGCTCTACTTGGAAATTATGAGGCAGATTAGCATATTACTTTATACTAGACAAAGTAGATTATTGAAAATTAGGTTAAATTTATCATTGGTTGTGAAGCTTGGTATCAAACCTCGAATTGAGAAAGAGTATTGTGACAGGCAGCTCTGTTTTATACTCACAAAATATCAGTAAGTAAACCTGTTCATGTCAGACGGGTAACTTAAAAACCTTATGTCTGTGATTTGTTACTTGTATTTTATAACATAATAAAATCACAATTAATGCTGGGTTTTTCTTTTTCAGGATATAGATTGTCCTAAAGCAACATTGTTAACATATGTCCTATTTTAAACCAGCTTTTAGTTGAGATACATTTTAAAGAGTTGGATAAAACAGCTTTCATTTCTTCTGTTTGCATTCATTTCATTCTTTAAATGTGACAAACAAATTCATTCCTTCCTGGGAGCATGGAGTTGTTAGCATGAGGAGTCTTTACAAACATCTTCAATCATGTAGAAGACAAAGCAAAACATGATGGCCTCCACTCTGTAGGGGTCTCCTGTACAGCTATGTTCACTTTTCGAGGTCACACTCACACTAAATTCAGTGTAGGAGTATCACACTTTTCTGATTTACTTCTCTGTGCAGAGTTGCGTCTTGGGAGTAGTGAATTCTATAAAGAACAAAAAAGCTTCAGTAAAACCTTTAGCTCTTAACAGTCTGGCCTTGAGAAGCTGTTAGGGCATAGTGAACATCCCTTTAAGGTTGGCTCACAGTTAAAGCAGGTTAGAGCATGAGGTGTTCTTCAATCTGCTTGGTTCCTTTACGTTCCTTTAGGTTCCTGTTTGCCGCAACCTGCATGACACACCATGCATGCTGCGTATAAATGTTTTAAGTAGTAAAAAGGTTTCCTGATGACTAAAGATTAATATAGACAAGCAGTCTTGGATCTTAAAGACTCTGAGGAGTATCCCCTCAGCTGTGATGTAGCGTCAGGTTTAAGAGGATGTCCTCACAGGTTCTGGAGGCTCATCACAAATTCTCTCCAGGCCCCACAGAACTTCTTACTTGTTTTCTTTTTGACCAGATTCAACAAAGTTTAAGCAAAAACTTCTGAAATAATTTTTGTGAGTTGTCGTTTGAACACCAGGAGGAGGTCTGGATATATAAGAAGGTGTGTTTAAATAGCCTAGGTGTTGCCTTATTCTTCAGTGTAGTTTTATTTTAAACCATCTCACAAGAGCATTACAGATACACTGCTGTTAATACTAAACACGTGTACTACATGTATAACATCACAGAGAATGAAGAAAAATATGTTCTCATCATTATAAGATTGTAGAATAGAGAGTCTGCTTCTTCACTATGTTGACACCTTGATGCTGCTTTGTCCTGCATCTTTTTCTAGCAACAAAAAGCACAGACTCGCGAGCTCATCTCCAAACCCGATCTATCAAGCCATTGAGAACCTAAATGTTGTGAAGTGAGCGAAAGAACACAAATATGCCTGTTTGCTGGCGGTACATTCTCGTTTCATCCAACCCGTCTCAAAGTAGAGCACAGCCATCTCCAAAGCCTTCACAGCAACAGCATCACAGTTGGAGTTGTTGTGAGATGCCTTCATGATCAACAGATAGCTGCAGCATGTGTGATATGCTAATGCTTTGCTGCATCCTTTATTAGACTGAGCCGTACTGCATCTGAGGATGTCAGAAAACCAAATGTCGCCTTGCATTAAAACTGTCATGCTGAGGGCTTGTTGTTGCACATGGAAACAGCGATTACAGAAATAAAACAAAGACTAGACGGCGTGGAGTGTTTCCTGCGCAGTAAATGTTGCAGTCTCCCGAGGGCTTCATTTCCTCACATTTTTCACTTGTCCTGCTATGAAAAAAAAAAATCACAGCAAAGTCTGTCTAAATTTAAAATGCACCAAAATAGTTCAGCAAACTTGTGGCTTTCTGTCTCAATTACTTCCTGACAGGGGCGTAATATTGTTTGCAGAATAGTTTCATGCTGCTGTCCTGTCAGTTCAACCAAACATAGTATTCTTGGTAGGACTGGATTATTTTTTTTATCCAAAACTTTGGCAACACAGTTTATAGAGCGTTCTCAATCCTGTCCTTACTGCTAGACAGCAGTCTAAAATAATTTCAGCTTTATTTTTGTGTAAAGTGCAATGCAAAATGTATCGAAATAAATTTTGTGATGCACCAACATCAATTGGCATAAATGTGCAGTAGGAGACAAATAATAAATGGTTTTCAAGAGTTTTGTTACCATTACAAATCTGAAACCAATGAGAACTGGTTCTCTTTGAGTCACCTGCGTAAATTAAGGCAAATTAAAAGGTCTACCCTTGAATTCAGGCCTCTGAATCAATACTTTGTAAAGCCATCTTTTCTGTAGATAAACATACAATTTTTCTTTGTAAGATAGATCTAGTTCACTTAAATTGTGTAAAAAGTATCTCACACCATGATGCTGCCACCACCATGGTTCACCATGATATGGATGGCCTGTTCAGGATGATGTTTGGCGTTAGTTTTCTCGAACACACAGTGTTTTCCATCTTATTTGACCAGAACTCTTCCTTCCATATGTTTGTTGAATTCTCTACATTACTTGTGACAAATTGGAACAAGAACATCTTTTGGCTTTCTTTCAACAATGGTTTTCTTCTTGCCACTCTTCCATAAAGGCCAGATTTGTGGAGTCCATGACTAATAATTGTCCTGTCTGCAGATTACACTACATGAGCAGTTGATCTCTGCAGCTCCTCCAAATTATCAGGCCATCTTGCTTGCTTTTCTGATTAATGCTCTCTGTGCTGGGCCTGTCAGTTATGATGGACGCCCATGTTTTGGTATGTCTGCAGTTTGTCCGTCCTCCTTCCATGTTCTGAATATGGATTGAACAGAACTCTTTGAGATGTTCAGAACCTGGGTTATTGTTTTGGAACCTAACCCCTGATGTTCTCTAACAAACATCTGAGCCCAGGAACAGAACAGCTGGACCCACAGTCCTGCCTAAATCTTTAAGTTTTGCCACATTTCTCCTGAATAAAAGTAGTATTAACTTAATTATTGTTATTAAATTGTTATTAAGTTACATCTGATATAAAAATCTGTGAAGGGAGTTAAAGATTAGGGGGATGGAAATGAGGGCTTCCAACCTCAAAGACTTGGAGGTTATTACCAAAGATACATTTTCAAAGTGGAAACATGCAAATTGCTGATCAGCAGTTCTAAAAAGATTTTGATTGTTACAATGCAAATAAACACTTTTTTTAAAATTATTTTTCATTGATTATTTAGGAGGTTATAAATATTTTTATATATTTTTATTAAAAAGTAAAGATAAATATAGATCTTTCTTTTATGATATGCTTGTGAATGTATCTTTTAGTAGATGCTGGTCTCGTTTCTTATCATTAATACATTTCTTGCTTAAATGAAAATAAATCAGTATGTCAGTATGTCTCCTCGGGATATGAATAATTCAGGGACTGAATATATGCTGAGGGACTCCATGGTGGTGTTGTTGGTAGCCCTGTTGTCTCGCAGTTGCAGGTTCAAACCCCAGCTTGGGGTCATTCTGCTTGGAGTTTGCATTTCTCCCTCAGCATTCCTGGGTTCTCTCCAGATACTCCAGCTTCCTCCAACAACACATGACGCTTAAGTTAATTTCCTTCTGTAAGTTGCCCTTAGGTGTGTATGTTTTGAAAGCCACAAGAACTATTTATTCAAACCACTTCAAAACACTCAAGGTTTTGGGGTGTATAGGCACTACATTTCCCTTAAACAAAGAGTTTTATTCACCCAAATTTGTTCCCTTACATTTTTTTCCTTCCAAGTGAAATGATTCAGTCAGCAGTCCGGCTTTTTTGACATTAGGGATTTATTGCACACATGGGGTTTTGGGTGGGAAATTCAACTCGATATCCTGAGTTGACAAGAAGATGAATCCAAATATCACTGTTTGCCTTCATTGCTGCTCAAGTATTGATTCTTTAATGCTCCACACCTTGACTAATGTCCTTACCAGACATGTGAGCAAGCGGTGGTCCTGTGCTGCTGCACTGCAGTTTATCTCCAAACATTTGCTATCTTACTTTGTTGTGATTCCTGCTTCATTTTTGCACCACTTGGAACATCTGAGGACTTTTTCTCTCATCGTTTGTAGTGTAAGACCTGTGCAGAAGCCTCCTCTTGCCTCGTTCTGCCTGGACTCCAGAGCCTGTCAAACCAGATAAGGCAAATTGCACCGTAGTCGTGTCCTCCTGCCCCTCGTTTCTTCGTTACACGTGGATATGTCTTCCTCTCAATCTGCAGCTTGTCTTTATCTTGGGTAACATAGCTGATAGTCATTGGACACAGCCAGGGTTCAGCGAGGCTGTACCATTGAGAGTAAGCACAGTATGGCTCACACACATGCTGTATTTTAAGGTATCAGAGGTCTACTGCTTTCCTGTAGCCACAATCAGGATCAGCAGGGGTCCGGGAGGCATTTTGAAGAAAGACACAGCAAAGGACAGGGAGCAATTAAGACACATTCATCCCCTACCACTCTCCGTGCTCGCCGCGTGTCACCAAGGTGACATTGCTCAGAGCGCTCCAGTATTTTATCACATATGGAGTCTCGGCCTTGCATTGGCGCCATTAATCATCTCAGAAGCTGTGATGTCAACATGAAAGACATTTTTTATTTCCCCCTACATGATTCAAATCAGCCTTTTATCAAACAAATTATTACCTGGTGTAATGTCTCCAGGTAGAAATCAATTCAGTTTGGGGCAGTGCACTCAGGAATTATGATTTCTATATACAGGCACCAGGCAGAGTTTGTGCAGATGACATCTTGCCCCTTGCTCAATAATTCATGTAATGACTCCTCTTCTGGTTTTCTATTTTCATGGTCTTCAGGCCTCCTCAGTGTCTATTCCACCATCAGTTTTACAGAGTGTTATATTTTTGACTGATTCACTGTCTTTCTGTCATAGTTTGGGAGACACTGAATTACTGGGTTGAGTTGCGTCTGAGTTAGACATACGACTGCTACCGATAACAAGCAAGTTAAAAACTGCTAAAACCATCTGTTATGCCATTCCTGAAAATTATTTTAGTGAGATGCCAGAGGAAGTGCCACTGCTGGTCAGATGGCTTAAAGAAGGCTGCCACACCTTTCCCTAACTTAGAAGAAAGAGACGTTTGGCTCTTTGGAAATATTACCGGTCGCGAAAAATAATGACTGATATGTGGAAAGTAAAAAGTGCCACCAATAGGGTTGGCAACTTTTTTACTGTCAAATAAAGGACACACATTAGTGTCTTCTTTATGTCCTACCACTTTCCATATGGTCTTTGTGTCCTTTCTTTCTTGAAAAATGTTATACAATGTAGACATTTACTGCAAATGATAAAATATTTAATTTTAGCAGTAGTGGGAAAAAAGTGTTGCTCTGTGTTTTAATTTGAAACAGTTACATCATGTTATTCATGTTTGTGTGAAATTGTTGTGTAAAGAGCATGATTTGTGAAACCGTATTATTTTAATTCATGGTTTTCATCCAGTCAGACTCGCATGCAGGCCGATACTATATAGTCACTATGGCGAGAGAAACATCCATTGTTGCCTTTCACCAACTTCTCCCCAGATTTTGTAGCCGCCTCCACACGTTCATATTTCTAATCGATGAGCAGACACGTTGCAAACGGCTAATTCATTCAGCTGCCATGTTCTTTTACTTCTCCTCTGCAAAATCTGTTGAAGGAATTTGCCCCAGCCTGTGCAGGAAAGCAGGATTTTGTGAAGAAATTGTTCTCCTGAAGCTTACTATATCATAGTATCTGAGTTTTCATCCAGACTTGGAAGTGCAAAATAGTTTTGGATACTTCTGCTATCCAAAACCCCTTTTTAATGGAGACACTGCAGGAGTACCCATCCCACTCCCCACCCCGCAACTTCTACAGCCTGGAGCTTTGGATAGTCACAGGCCAAATTCCCATCAGTGGAGCTCTCCAGCAGAGACATCACAAGCTTGATCCTCGCAACAATCATCAGCAGTAATGTGTCATGGCCAAGTGTCCTTGAGGGAGGGAAGCTGAACCTTAATCTGCTCACTCACACTAAGCTGGCAGAAGACATTGTGTGTGTGAGAAAAATCAGTGTAAAAGAGTACAGTGTCGATAGTAAATGTATGTGTTGGGGGTAGCTGGTGATTGATAGCAGTATTTAATCTATTCTATTACACTGTCTAATAGCCTATGGAAAGATTGTGTGTACAGTAAACTGTGATGGAAGTGTAAATGGAAAAGACCGTAGTGACTTGCCAGAATGACTTCTGCATACTTCTTATTTTTTTTATTCTTTTAAGCTGAACGTCTGCCAAATTAAGAGACGGCTGTAATGCTGACACTCATCCATGTCCTACACACCGTGTTCCATGCTGCATATCAGTAACATTGCTGTCTTCCATGTGAATGTTAAAAAGTCATTACGCAAACATACATTCACATTCAGATTAAATTATACAGCTTATTTGTCACTTTTGATGTATTAATTTTTTCTGGGCTCAGCCACAACCCTTCAGCTCACCAAGTGTTTTTATGGAGCTCTGTGTGTTCCTTTCAATGTGCCGACAAATGGATCACAGTTCAATTAAAGTCCCAAGGTCACACGTTTCCAGACGCTGTGCAGAAAGCCTCGTTCGGGACCTATTTGTCTTGGTTAGAAGCTCATGTATAATGCTGTCGGGTAAAGAAGACGAATTGGTCAGATCGTCAGGAGTCTTGCTGGTCTGCATCTTCATTTGATTTTGCCCTTCAATCAGCTAAATCAATGAGAGGAACTAATCAAAGGGACCAGCTGTACACTTAATTTCACATATATTGAGGGTGGCTTACGGTATGGCTCTGTGGGAGTACAACATTATGTGGCCATTCAGTGGTGTCATAGATCCACTAATTAGGACAGAGGCAGAGTGAAATCACACAAGTTTCTGGAAGGGAATAATTAAGTGCTCCGAGCATGCACTTCTTTCCTTTGATGTGTTTTTTTCCCCACTTTGAAGAATGCCCCCCCGTCCCATCTGAAGAAAGCTTGTAATATCAGCTCCTTGTTAAAATATTATTCTGTTATGACTCACCACATTTAGTTAGTCCTCAGTGAAATGTATGGGCTGTCATTAAGACGGTGTCCACATCTCCATGTTAGTGTTTACTGACTCTCAGTGACGAAGGGGAAGCTTTCCCCCTGTCAAGTTGGAAGATCATCATTTTAGATAAAATCTGCTTCAGCTTCAAGAATGGTTTTTAGGAATCCACTGAGGCAGTGCCAAAGTTCTGCCATGCTGGGCATGTATCAGTTAAATTGATGGTCGGCGTGTTGCCTGTATGCAGCCTTTAGTCCCTGAGTGATTTAAACCACATTATTGCCTGAGCGTTCCCTAAAGGGGTTGTGTGGAGTAGTTGTGAGTAGCCAGTGTCTCTCTTGCAGTAACACTGTCGGGGCAATCCCAGTTTGTAGAATAAAAAAACTACTCTCAAGAGGGAGTCAATGCTGAGGGAGAATTTGTATCTCTCATTCGGCTCACCTGACTGCACGAATGGGAAGCCTGTATGATGTAAATTTTGTCATCTATAACTGCCACCAGGATTTCCTACAGACATTCAAAAGCAACTCTGGGTTCATTTTGTTTTACTAATAAACCTCCCATTCAAAGGGTGGAACCAAACAAAACTGTTAAAAAATAATATCAGATCATCATTTTAAGAAATCACAAGTGGGCAGAGCAGGTGTTTTTTTTTCTTCCAAATTTTGATAATTAATGTCTGATGGACAACAGGGACACAAACACTGCATTGATTTCCTTGATTTTATTTCAGATGTGATGTAAGCCGAAGACCCATCCAAACCACGTGTTTCGATAGAGAATTGTTTCGCATTTTTCTTGTCTTATTTGTCATTGTTTTGGTCTGTCACAAAAACCTCTAAGATATATTGAAGTTTCTGTTGTGACGTGGAATGCTGTGGTTCAACTGGACGGAACATAGAATGACTAAGGTCACGTTCTTCTTGGTGAAGTCCAAGCAGCTCATTTTTATAGACACATCAGCATGTATGGAGGTTATCTTCATACAGGCATTTTGTATTACTGTAATGTCCAGGTTGCAACGCAGAATACAAAAGCAGAGAGGTTTGCCAGTGTATCCTCCTGCCTGGCCTGTTATTTCCCAAAAACAGCAGTTAAGAACGAGTACAAATTTGTGTCTCCAGCTGTCAATGGGCATGTGTCGATTTGTTTTGTCTGTCTTCTCTTCCTCTCATCAGATCCTCTGGTTAGATAACTAAATGATGAGCCCAGTTATGTCCTGCCAATAACAAACAGTCATGCTTTCACACCTGCAAATATCTGCTGTGATGTTTCCCAGGCATCCTTTATAAAGGCAGCGGGGAGAACCAGTTCATCTCTCTCCAGCCTCCTGTGATTTCCACGGTTATGGGGAACGGACGGCGGAGGAGCATCTCATGTCCCAGCTGTAATGGGCAGGCTCAGGGCAACAAGCTGCTGGCGCCGGTTGCTCTGGCCTGGGGCATCGATGGAAGCCTCTACGTCGGCGATTTCAACTTCATCCGCCGCATCTATCCAACTGGAAATGTGACAAGTATCATGGAGCTCAGGTAAGACCAATATGGGGAGGCTGTTTGTAAAGTTACACACTCAAAGTTATACAGACAAACGTAAATACATAGATACACCATATTGCCAACAGTTTTTTTCTGTTACTTTTACATGTACATGAACATTTATGACATCCCATTCTTAATCTATCAGGTGCAATTTGTTGATGGCCCTACCATTGTCAGCAATAGCAACTTTAAGTATTCCTTTAACATCTTCCACTAGGGTTTTTAAATGTGTTCATAGTTAGATGAGAAAACCAGGATTGCAGCCTCCAGTCAGGACTCTGTGCAGCCCAGTCAAGTTTCTCCACATCAAACTTTATACACCTGCAACCATAGAAGTGATGTAGTGTACAAAGCTACTGCTAAATATTAAGCTATATTTCTAATATTAGTTAAAAAGCAGCACATTATTATAACACATAGCGGTAGCTAAGTGTCTCAATATTTATCCATATGGAGCTAACTATTGTAGCTATCGCTAAATATTATGTGTACGAAATGTGCAGCTTTTTAAAAGATATCAGACATTTAGCCAATTACTTAGGTGTAATAATGCCAAATCTAAATATTTAGCTACAGCTAAATATTTTTTGATATGTCTAAATATTTAAATATCTAAATATTTAACTGTAGCTAAATATTGGCATATGAATGTAGCTAAATTGGACCAGCCTGGTACCCAGTCTTCATTGATTGCACATTGCACCAGTAAGAGCAGAGTGTGAAGGTTCAATTAGCAGGGTAAGAGCACAGTTTTGCTCAAAATATTAAAATGCACACAACATTATGGGTGAAAAGAGGACAAATTGTTGGTGCACGTCTTCCTGGCGTGTCTGTGACCAAGACAGAAAGTCTTTGTGATGTATGAAGAGCCACGGTATCCAAGGTAATGTCAGCATACCACCAAGAAGGACGAACCACATCCAACAGGATTAACTGTGGACGCAAGAGGAAGCTGTCTGAAAGGGATGTTCGGGTGCTAACCTGGATTGTATCCAAAAAACATAAAACCACGACTGCCCAAATCACGGCAGAATTAAATGTGCACCTCAACTCTCCTGTTTCCACCAGAACTGTTCGTCAGGAGCTCCACAGGGTCAATATACACGGCCGGGCTGCTATAGCCAAACCTTTGGTCTCTCATGCCAATGCCAAACGTCAGTTTCAATGGTGCAAGGAGCGCAAATCTTGGGCTGTGGACAATGTGAAACATGTATTGTTCTCTGATGAGTCCACCTTTACTGTTTTCCCCACATCCGGAAGAGTTACGGTGTGGAGAAGCCCTGAAGAAGCGTACCACCCCGACTGTTGCATGTCCAGAGTGAAGCATGGAGGTGGATCAGTGATGGTTTGGGCTGCCATGTCGTGGCTTAAAATCCCTCTGACCACTGTGCAGGACTTGTATATGTCATTCCCAAGACGAATTGACGCTGTATTGGCTGCAAAAGGAGGGCCTACAGCATAGTAATAAATTATTGTGGTCTAAAACCAGGTGTTTCAGTTTTATTGTCCAACCCCTGTAGATTTCTTTTGTTTTGGTTTTATTTTTGTCTCACATACATATTTAAGATCATTACACCAATTTTAATATAAGACACAGATTACCTGAGTAAATACAAAATGCAGCTTTCAAAGGCATTATTTCATTTATTGAAAACGCAATCCAAACCAACCTGGTCCTAAATGAAAAAGTAATTACGCCCTAAACCAAAAAACTGGTTGGTCCATCCTTGGCAGCAACAACTGACATCAAGCATTTTCATAACTGACAATGAGTGTTTTACATCACTGTCCTTTGCAAAACTGTTTTAATAAGGCCATTTTGGAGGGATCATGCTCAACCTGTTAAAGCTCATAAACACAGTATCCCTATTGAATTTAAGTCTAAACTTTTTTTTTGTTTTTTTTTTGAGTCATTCAGAGCTGGACTTCCTGGTCTTCTAAGAATCATTGTCTTGTAGCTTAAGGTCACAAACTGACAGCTCCACATTCCTTGTTTAATTGCAACGTTTCTTTAATGCTCTTCTAGTTTTACACCAAATATATGCAGCACTTATCTTCCAAGAAGTTCTACTCATCTGTCTCATCTGTTCTTGAATTTCTTTAGAATGGGGAGGATTTGTCACTTTTTGAGATCTTTAGCCTACTTCATGGTGCTACAGGCCAGGCATCTTGCCTGGGTGAAATGTCTAGTGAAATTGAGCTCACCTTTCACTTAAACAGATTTTTGTATTTATTTATATTTGTCTGATATTTTTTTTTCATGATCTAAAACATTTAAGTGTGACAAAAAAAAGTAAAATGTGCAAGTCAAAATTACCAGAAAAGGAAGAAAACTATATAATGCACTTTCACTGACCCCCAGAAATATTAGGGGAATAAAGGATCTCACTTTTCATGCTGTGTCTAGGTTTTAGCTTGGTGATTGAAAAGTAAAATGGCATGGTGGTCAGACCTTTATTCACACACATCTTTCCACTCATAGAAATTTGAAATCTTTTCCCCATCCATCTCCATAATTAGGAAAGACATCCTGTCTTCAGCATGTAATTGGAATGATTTACGTCCTCATGCCAAGTTGGCTTCTCTCTGAAATGACTGATTCGGCCAGTTGGCTTATTTTAAAGTGGCAGATGTTGATTAAATGTACATTGGGCCGTCATCATCAGAGAGACACATACATGACAAAAACACAAAAAACGCCTTAAAATGATGGAGGTCACTGCACTGTTGGCTCACTGTTCACTGGTTATGAGAGTTAATTTCAGGATTAAAAGGGTGAATGTTGAGAGCAAATCTGAATTGGAAGGGGAACATGCTAATCCACCCTGGAAATCAGCTAATGCACCTGCACAGGCATCCGCCACTACATAACGGATGCTGGAAACGATGTAGCAGGGTGCTGCTATGAACCAACATACATGCTCAGCAACCCTTCACCAGACAAATAATGGTTCACGACTCCAAGCAGCTCTTCTACAACGACAAGAGGTTAAGAACACGTGTCAGCTTTATTGAATTAAATTTAAACAACACGAAAAGAACATAATCTCTTGGCTTCACATTGTAGGAAAAGTCAAAGGTTTTTACTGAGAATATTGTGTCAGAAATTGATTGTTTTAGAACAAACATGCGCTTGGTTTCAGTCATGCAGCCTTGTACAAATGGAATCATCCTGAACCTCCTTTAGCTACTGTTTCCTTTAAGCCTGTGTTTATATTCTGACTTCAATGGTCAATGTAGCAAATGGCTGAATCAATATTTCAATATGAGTGGTTAAATTGAGAATAGCCATGGTAATACCGGATGGTGCTTCATAAACACAGGAAGACATGTTTTCCTCTCTGTGGGTTAGAACTCCACCTCTGCGCTGTCTAGCAAAAAGACTGTCATTGCACATGACCTTCTCTGCTGCCTGTGTTGATTCTTCAAGGGGATGACTTTGACTTTCTTAGTTTCTTTACCAGGCTCTGTGAGAAACATGAGGCTTCCTTTCTGACTTTCTTTATTCTAGGTTTGCTGACATCTCACAATTTGTGTAGTTTAAACATAAATAGTAAAAAGGTGTTTCTCAGAACATCTGGTGAAGAATCAGATTTCCATGTATCAGAGAAAAGGCGAAAGAGAGCCTTAAAAACAAAAACAGAAAATATCACTCTAAGATGTTTCAATTTCATTGTCTTTATTCTCTTTCCTCTTTTTCTGCTTCCACTGCACCCTGTCATAGAAATAAAGACTTTAGACACAGGTAGGTGTATCATTCTAGTGCATGTTTGATTTTGTCCTTTCTGTATGTAAATGTCTCTGGAAATACTTGAATAACTCACAGGTTGATTGAATGACTGGTAAATTCTCTGGTACTTGGCTAAACAGATTCAGATCGTATTTAGCACCCTGATACTTTGTGTCATTTGTAAGTTAGAAATCTGACCCAACAGGATCACATGTGGGGTTCCTCAAGTCTCCATTCTTAGCACAATTTTATTCAAAACATATGTTCTCCCATTAGCTTAGATTTGTGGAGATGTTGGAGATCAGTGTTCAAATAGATTCCTTGAGGCAAAATACCACTTAGGATGCAAGAAACTTAGGCATCAAAACAGGATGCAGGGAAAGTACCTGATCATTTTATTTTCAGTTTGTATCATTGTGAATCTAGAAAACTGCGCAGGCTACTTGATTTCTCTTTTTTCATTTAACTTCCATTACCTCTATTCCTTAACCTTCGCAGTAAACAGGTTTACTTTGTGTATCAGTGGTGCTATACAAATAAATTGGCCTTGCCTTTCAGAGTTGTTGAAGCACTAGCAATTAACTTTTGTAGTTATAGCAAATCAGTGATGGCTTGATTACATCCAAACACGAGGGAGAGTACACAGACTTTCAGAATCAGTACATCTGCTTTATGTAAAAGAGGAAAACACGCATAAGGAGCTCTAACTGATTTCAAAAATTATGCATAAACGCAAAGAGACGCCTACATATCCAACATCAGAGCTCTGAAATAAAGTTCAGCATCATCTCAAAGCCTGTAATTACATTTCTAGTGATGGTGTTTGGCAGATGTTTCCTTCCGGAGGGTCTTGCACCACTGCTCTGTATTCATGAACATGGCAACATCACTGTATCAAGTAAAGATGCTTCTTGGTGGAAATTAGATGTCCCAGTGATTAACATGACAAGAGCAAGGGGTTATCCAGACAGTAAAACTGCCGTAACTTTATTAAGCTGGCTACCACGACAACGCCTCTGGTGAGATGACCAGATTATGAGAAATGGATAAGGGACCTTTGTGTGAATCTCAAATCTAATTTGCCTGATTCATGCAGTGAACTCAGATTTCCTGATCATTTCAAGCACTCAGCTCAATGAAAAGGCTGTCGGCCCTAATGAATTCAACACTACTACATGTTAATTAGACACCAAGATAGGTTTAAAAAGGTGTAAAACTCAAGACTGGATGAAAGGAATACCGAATCATGCTGCTCAAAGGGTTTTAAACTTGCCCTAATTTCTTTCTTCTTTGCTTTTGTGGTGCCGCATTTTCTTGTAATTTTTACAACCGGTCCATCCATAGTTCTGCAAGCTTTCTCAAAGTTTGACAGAAAGGTCTAAAAGTCTGCTAAGGGGTGCTCGTGGCTATATTTTCCACCAGTCTGTGACAGGGTGGTTAATTGCCCTAACAGCCAAAAAATGATAAAATCATAAAGAAACAGAAACGAGTTCAGAAAAGATTAAAAAACTGCCAAAATCTGAAATTATTTCTGATGAAAACTGATGATAAAAGGTCATTTAAAAAGGAAGATGAAAAAAAAATGTTTGACTCTTTGGAATTAGAAAAAAAAAAGATATATTTGGAGAGCTCTGCACAGTGCTGTTCATGGGCAACACAAATAAGCCAGTGAGTGGAGCATGGAGACAGAGTGACAGCAGCAGCTTGATGCTTTGAGAGCTGCTGAATTCCAGATCAGTCAGAGGTTTCTGAATCCCTGCAAGGCAATGCCAGCTTCCAGGACTCTATGATTGTCTGACCAGGAGGTGACTGACACATGTGTTAGCACCTGTGACAGGTTTGGTCAAACTGTTGAGCTGTAGTAAAAAAATAAAATGCTGAAAAGTTCCGGCAAAAAAAAAAACGAAAATACATTTTTGAAACAAACGAATAGCTGGCTGTTAGTAATTCAAGACATCATTAAATTTCTCTTTAAATGTACATTTGTATTACCATCAGAAAGTGCACAAAGGTAATATTTGTTGCATAAATGTTTTATTGAACCGTAAAACACAGGGACTGGTGTCTCATTTATTATGTCCAACCCCCTGCAGGTTGACTGTAAAATAAGGGGTTACTAATGTTTGACTTGTTGAATTTTTTATAAGATCTCAAATAGTGCCCACATATTTTGAACATTTACTTGGACTTATGATGGCCGTCAAGTTTTATGACCACATCTTTATCATTTTACAAAGATGTTTCATTGCCACATTTATTTTGCCGCCATGTTATCCAGATCCAGAGCCGGACCAGTATTGACTGAGGTAACAATAAGCTGCAATACAACCAGAGAAGCAACATTTACAACGGAACAGTGAAGCAAGCTGATTTCATTTTTATGGACTCTGCTTTTAGCTCTTTAATTATCCTTGAGTACCTGATATGTTTCAGTTCTGCCTGAGGTCAGTTGTTTTTAAATAGCTCCAGTTTGCTAAAGTCCAATGTCACACACATTTAGCAGTTAGTTTGTCTACGCGATTATTATACTGATAGAAAATATCAGTCATGTTGCAGTTCCTTTTTGCTTATATTTACGCTGCAACCTATTATATTACTGTAAATAATGCAAATCAAGCAGAAAGAGATTAATTGTTGCACTTTGTCAACATAACCCAGTCATTTCTGTAATTTCCAGAGGCTTCTCCCCACAGGAGTCTCATAACAGATGAAATGATCTGCCACGCAAGTTGTCATTTCTGCTTCGCAAACTGGAACCCCACTGTGGTGGTATCCAGTTAAATTTTGTCTCAGTTCCATGTTGCAACCTTTTGTTTTCCAGTTTTTCTTTTTATCCTCAAAGGTTCAAACATTTTCCAGATGTGGGAATTATTTATAGTGTTTTGTCACAACATTAAAAATTCACAAATTATTTCCTCCCGAAGTTCATTATCTGTTCTCATGGCAATGTTGCTTCTAACTTAAAGTTGATAATAAGCTCTGGACTTTAAGCAGCAGCTGTGTAACTACAAAGAAGCTGCTTTTAATTCCAGGTTTCAAAAAATAACATTTTTAATGACAGCTTGAACGTCAAGTATATAATATTTTTCCGTAGACTAGGTGCAGAATACACTAAGAGATCATTTATTCCATGCATACACAGAGGGCACATCATGCTTATGCTTACTTTCCATTCTTCCATGGTACTCTTCTTTTTTATTTGCTATTATGCAGAGCTCCAGCTATTTCAGATTTCTTTACAGTTGTTATCTGCAGCCATTGTCAAATCCCACAGGGTCAAGGCTTTGTGGTAAATGAAATGGTCTTTGAAATTGTCAACTTAAATAGAATTATTGGTGGTTTATGCACTCCAGCATAATATAGGAGACAGTATACAGTCACACAGAAACATTTTTTCTTAACCTCAGTACCTTTGGCTTCACCAGACACTGCAGATATATTTCCAATTCAGTTTGCATTTGTGCACCTAGCTGAGATAAACACCTAGAAGGAGCAGATCTATAATTTTGCCTTCAGGTGGCTTGTGATTAAAGACAAAGTTACTGCTGAGAATGACACTGAGTGTAAGATTTGGCAGACCTGGTTGTTAATGTTTTATTGCTTTAGGTGTTATCTCTGTCAACAGTAACAGTGAAAGGTTTAAGGTGCTCAAATTGTTTAATAAACTGAGGAACCGAATTGTGAATTTTAAATTGCCCTTTCACCTGCTTGAACGTGTCATCTCTTCTAACATTTAGCAACGTGGAAGCATCTGGTGGGGTGGGGGGATCCACAATCTCTCTAGATGAGACATTCTCCTGGATTTCCTTTTTGTTCTCCTCAACTCTCAGCTCACTCCAAAGATTTTCTAAAAGATTTAGGTCTGGGGTATGTGATGGCCAGTTAAGACACTTGTTTTTCTGCCTGGTTATCCATTATCCTGCTGAATGACCCAAGGACAACTCATTTTCAAACATACCACTAGATAATAGTACTAACATCTTGCTTAGTTAATGATGCCAAGGACTCTATCCCGGTTCCCAAGCCCACTGCATCACATATCCTCCAACAGTGGGCAGGAGGGACTCCTCCTTTGTTTCATGTGAAACCCACATGGGGGGGTTTGTTGCCAAAGAGATCAGTCTTAGTCTCCTCTGATCAAAGCGCACCGCTCCAGTTAAAATCCCAGTAGAGTCTAGCAAATTTCGCATTTTCATGTTTTTGCTGATAGGACAGAAAAATCTTTTCTTGCATGACTCCCAAACAAGATGGATTATTAATTTAAAGTTGTCATAAACTGTGACTAACCTAAACATTTTTCAATAAAAGTATTCATTTATATGGAGATTGCCAATGGAATCACCAGAGTTTCTGTTAAAAACAGATCAAATGTTCTCAAAGATGAATTTATTTTGAACACCTTCAGCAGGTGTGCCAGTAAATGTGGTCGGCTCGGTACGTATGTTTGTATTTATGTGTTTATCTTCGAATTCTGATTCTGTCTGTCTGTGCTACTTCATTTTGTGTGTTTATCTCCAGATTGAACAATTCATTTATAATAAAACTGTGTTTTTTTGCTTGAAGTTTCTCAGAGTATTTACTGAGGGCAGTTTTCTAACTCGTGAATCCCAAGAGTGAGTCCCAGATGGTGCCGGCTTAATTTTATCAGTGCTCCGTTTGTTTATGAATAGAATTTAATTAAACCAGAACCGAGTAGAAAAATACATTAATAACCCCAAAGGAATTTAATGTTCTAGTAAACTGTTAATGAAAATAAAAGCAAGAAATAAACATGTATAAATGCATGTATATTCAAATTCAAAAATACTTTATTAATCCCAAAGGGAAACTAATATGTTGTATTGGCTCAGAGTGTCAGTGTTACTATAAGCAGCAATAACCTGCTGGTCCACTTTTTTTTCATCAGGGCTGGAGACGTCTGGTTGAATGTAGTTTCTAATACATTAGAGAGATTGATGAATAGGATCAAATCTTACAGATGGATTTGAACCATTAAAAACCGGTCCATCTCCTCTCTAAGGAAGAAGCTTTTAAAGATGAATGCTGTCTGCAGTTTTAATTTATACTGAGTTATTGCCTTGAACACAGCAACAACCCAGCGCACCGGTATTACCTGGCAACCGATCCAGTAACTGGACAGATGTACGTCTCGGACACAAACTCCCGACGGATCTACCGACCGAAGATCCTGAGCGGAACCAAGGAGCTGCAGTCGAACACTGAGGTGGTCGCAGGAACCGGAGAACACTGTCTGCCCTTTGATGAGAACCACTGTGGCGATGGAGGGAAAGCTCCAGAGGCCTCTCTCACTGGACCCAAAGGTATCATTTAAAATTAATGAAGATGTTCTGCTCAATGAAGGGGTGGAACACAGTGATGGATTTCTCATCTCGAAGTGGCACCTGGTAGATTTGAATTTATGTGTGCTTTAGGCTCCATGCCAAATGACGGCTAACTGATTTGTATTTACTTCATTTGGGTTGTGGTTCTCCTGTGAAATTCAAAGTAAACCGACGCGGTTCTGCTCCATGTTAAAAAAGCTGTAACCTCCAGAAATGCAACGTATATTTTATTTTACATGTGAGGATATTCCTGTAAAAGATTATTTCAAATATTAATGTTATTTTGTTGTTTTTTCTTTCTCTTTCTCAAAGCCATGAAAAAGTATTCATACCCCTTGAAACTTTTCACATTTTACGGTTTCAACCAAAGTAGAGCATAACTATGAAGTGGAAAAAAAGATGATTCCAGTTTTTTATTGTTTTTTTTTTTTCACAAATATAATTTTGAAAAGTGTGACGTGTATGTATTCACCCCCCTTTACACTGATACTCCTAAAGAAAATCCAGAGCAACCTTATTGCCTTCAGAGGTCACCTAATTAGTAAACACCCGTGTGTAATTTAATGTCAGTTTTAAAGCAGCTGTTCTGTTTCTGACCTGAGAGGTTTGTTGCAGAACATTAGAGAACCACCAGCATCATGAAGACCAAGGTCCACATCATCTAGGTCAAGCGGGAGAGATGTGAAGAACTTTAAAGCAGGGTTAGGTTCTAAAACAATGTCCAGCTTTTAAGATCTCACGTCAGCACAATTTATTCCATCATCTGAAAATGGAAAGGGTAAGGTGCAAGTGCAAACCTATCAGGACCTAAACTGACACGTGGTTCTACAAAGTATTGACTCAGGGGCACTGAACACAAATGCTCGCCACACTTTTCTGAGATGTATTTGTTAAAAAAAAAGTTTGTGGTTCTAACGTGATAAAATAGGAAAAAGTTCAAGGGCCCTGAATTGTTCTGTCAAGCACTGTAAAAGTCAAGTTTCCTGGCTATTAGTGCTGCTTGTGAAATAACTGCTGCCCACAAGCCGATAAGTGCTTTGCACAACCTGTTGTTCACATTCGAAAAGCACAGGTCCATTTGTGGCACAATTGCTGCCTTTTCCATAAATTCTTTTGGAATAAAAGGCTAGGATGAATTGTTTTGCGCTGGTTGCTGTCTTCTTTTGAGTGCCAACTGTAATAGCTAAGCTTCGGCTAGGTGATAAAGGCAATCTGAGGGAACGACTCTAATGATGGAGTGGGTGGAAGCTGAGACAAGAGAAGAAACAGCAGATGGCTCCATTTTTTTCTTCCTTTTTCTCTTCTCAGACATTTGCCGAACTCTGCTCAAATGTGACACATTTCATCTGTCTGAGAATCGCAGGCTGTCAGATAGCCAGCTCCCAAGGATTCACCGTGAGCTCCCACAGCTCGTCAATGTTTTAGCAGAAAGCAATCTTGTGCAGGCTTGCCCACAGGTCAAACCAAACCACTAACCTTCCACAGAAGCTTTTAAAGACTGCATTGAAAAAGAAATTCTCTGGAGGTAAGAGTAAAGTCATAGCACATTTAGAACAGTTAAATTATTTGAAAAACTATAAAGTAACCGTCCACTGTACTTTGTGGGATCAGCGGCTCTCTGTCTTTGAAATTAAATCCCAGATCGCGGCATGTTAAAACCAGTATGGAGGATAAAAAACAGCCTTGCTGGATATGAGGTATGGCTGAATTCCCAAAGGCAATGATCTCTATTAAGCAGCACAGTGACACGGAGAGTGATGTGGAAGCTGGTACACCCAGTTTGGGACATATGGTTATTGCAAACCCACACTAGCTTGGGTTTGGCGAAGAGATTTGAGCTAACAGTCAATCAATGAGACAATTTAGCCCTCACTTGTCACCAAGGCAACTGCGTGTCTTTAACCTCTTTCAAGAAAAATTGTCAGCAGCTGTCAGTTGTATTCTCTTGCTTATTTGTTTCTCAAATGATGTGTGGATCGTGATGATTGCAGAAGTCAAAGAATCTCCACGAAGCACCAGTCATTGACACCCCCACCTTTTGAGGTCGTCTTTAGACGTGGAGGTTACAAGGCGAGGCATGTGCATATATATATACCGTATGAATACAGCCTTTCCCACTTCTGCCTGAGAAATTATTTAATACCAGAAAAGCAGCCTGTGAATTATTGATGGCTGTGCTTTTTGCAGTGACCTGAATAATGGGAAGGCAAGCTTGACACATGTATCCATCGTGTTCTGTCCACTGAGTTATGCAAGCAGAGATGTGGCATATCCACCATGTTTGCCTATTATCACAAGCTCTTTCCCCCCCTGTTTTCTCTCCTTTTCTCTCACCCCCCTCTTCCCTTACCCACCTCCTACCTGCTTTCAACAGGCATTGCTGTGAACAAGAATGGGCTGATTTATTTCGTTGACGGCACCACGATCAGAAAGGTGGACCAGAACGGCATCATCTCCACTTTCCTCGGCTCCAACGACCTGACATCGGCTCGTCCCCTGACCTGTGACAGCAGCATGGACATCAATCAGGTGACTTAAACAAAGAAGTGCCAGAAAGCTGTGAACACGTTTGCAGAGTGTGTCACAGTGCCACCTTGTGCTCCCAGCTCGGTAACCCCAATTCAGAGCCATCCCTCCACAGTGAGATGTGGTTACCGACACACACTGAGTGCAACTGCACAAACACAGTATATAGCTAGTTTACAAGGAAAGCAACACATGTAGGGGACTTTTTTTACACTTCACTGGTTATAATATTACCAGGAGTTTCTAAATTCTTTGGTAAATTAGGTTTTTTGAATGCTGCTGGAATAGGAAAACGGTTATCTCTCTGAAAACTGAAACTTTTGCCTCAGAAAGTGTGCTTACTATCTGGCAGCAAATATTTGTCAGCATATTGAAATCTGGAAAGTTAAATTAAATGCATTTAATATTCAGTTGTGACTCAATTACTTACTTATGCAAATTGATTTTGATTACCCTGAAAGACGGATCAATTATTAAATGGATTTGTTTGTGATATTAATTGTTAATGGTGATATTGTTCTTGAACTCACAAGCGGATTTTGTTAAATTTTGGAACAGCCAAGTTTCTTTTCTGATATCTTGCTTAAGATGTGGTTGTTTTTCACCAAAAAGACACTCTCAAAGGGGACATATTATGCTTTTAAATTGTCCTATTTAAATCATTCAGATGTAGTCTGTATAAAGTGGAACTGCAATGCTTTGGTTTGAATTTGTCATTATTGTAGTTTCTCAAGCGTTCATTGTACTAATATTTTAAGCTTACTTTTTGACTGTCTCGTTTTGCTACGGTTTTATTAAATGCAAATGAGGCACTTCACACCCCGCCCCCTCCAGGCGGTGGAGCCTTCCACTCCATCATGTAATTTGTAATCCCATTACATTATGTTACTGACAATATTTTTACACCAACTACATGTAAGATACCTTTAAAAATGTTAATGCTACCACAAATTGAATGAACACAACTTTTAAACAAGACCCCACCATAGTTAACGAGTTAGCTAACGCCAGCATCAAGAACATTACTGAATGCATTTGGATCATGTATTTCCCAAGGCAAACAGGACAACCAAACAGATTGCAAAACTGTGTTTAATTTTGTGATGTCCTTAAAGAGCTAAAATTAGCAGGAGGCATGAAGCTGTGCTATTAAAGAAACAGCCAGTAAGTTATATCAACACCTCAACAATCAAACGTACTGTCATTCTACCCTTACATTCAATTCAATTCAGTTTTATTATATAGCGCCAATTCACAACACATGTCGTCTCAAGGCTCTTCACAAGTCAATTCAACAGAATCATACAGATTTCAGGTCAGATACAAACATTCCAATTAATCCTAATCATTGAACAGTGCAGTCATATTCAATTATTTATTCAAATTGGTTAAAAAGTTTTTCTATCTAAGGAAACCCAGCAGATTGCATCCAGTCAGTGACTTGCAGCATTCCCTCCTCCTGGATGAGCATGTAGAGACCGTGGACAGTCACTGGCGTTGACTTTGCAGCAATCCCTCATACTGAGCATGCATGTAGCGACAGTGGAGAGGAAAAACTCCCTTTTAACAGGAAGAAACCTCCAGCAGAACCAGAACCAGACTCAGTGTGAGCGGCCATCTGCCACGACCGACTGGGGGTTAGAGAGAACAGAGCAGAGACACAAAAAGAACACAGAAGCACTGATCCAGGAGTACTTTCTATGGGAAGGAAAAGTAAATGTTAATGGATGTAGCTCCTTTAGTCGTTTCACCTAGAAAGAAAGAACAGATAAACTTTGAGCCAGTTTTCAAGGTTAGCGTCTGAAAAAGAACACATAGAGTTAGTTACAGTAGAAGCTCAGTCAGTAGCCATGTCTAGGAGAGAGAAAGGGTTAAACACTGAAAACAGCGAAGTGTATCATCTGTAGAAGGTGAGCATTAAGTTGTTACCAGCAGAAGCTCGGACGATGTCCCTCTCCAGGAAGGTGTCACAGGCAGACACAGAGTCAGGCCAGGTGTAGCTTCTAGGAAGAGAAGAGAGAGAACAAAGTTAAAAGCTGAAATAACAGCAAATAATGCAAAATTGGAGAGTAGTGTGAGAATGTAGCAAAGAGGGTGAAAGTGGTCATTATGTCCTCCAGCAGCCTAAGCTTATAGCAGCATAACTACACCGATAGTTTCAGTTCAGATTATTTAGTTAAACGGCGCTTATTTACAACAATGTCGTCTCACAAAGGGTCCCACTGATGGTCATTGTTATACTAAAAACCACAAGGATTGGGATACCTCTCTCTGTCAGACAGATTATAACCATTGGAAAAGAGAAGGGGTCATACAGGTAGCAGAAATGGAGGGTGTGTTTACACCTCAACCATAACTGAGCCGGTTTAGGCTAAACCTGACTCTCCTTTACTTCATCCAACAGGGAGGGAAGAAGGCTCCCTCCCTGATAACCAAAGCCACTCTAACTATAAGCTTTATCAAAAAGGAAAGTTTTAAGCCTAGCCTTAAAAGTAGACAGGGTGTCTGCCTCACGGACTAAAACTGAGAGCTGGTTCCACAGGAGAGGAGCCTGATAACTAAAGGATCTGCCTCCCATTCTACTTCTAGAGACTCTAGGAACCACCAGTAAACCTGCAGTCTGAGAACAAAGTGCTCTGTTAGGAACATATGGACCAATCAGATCTCTGATGTATGATGGAGCTAGATCATTAAGGGCTTTATATGTGAGGAGGAGAATTTTCAATTATATTCTGGATTTAACAGGGAGCCAATGAAGGGAAGCTAAAGTAGCAGAAATATGATCTCTCTTTTTAATTTTCATCAGAACTCTTGCTGCAGCATTTTGAATCAGCTGAAGGCTTTTAACTGCATTTTGTGGACATCCTGATAGTAAAGAATTACAGACAGACAGAGTCTTTCGACTAATCCTCCTTCATACTGGCCGAGTTTGCTGAAACACTCCTCCCTGAAGTGCTTCGCGCAAACGAAGAGGACTTTCCCCACTGATGTCGGCACGTTTCCATGAAAAACAAAATTTAACCAGCACTCCCAAGAGGTTCTGATCCTGGGGGATGGTGTAATGACTGGTGTGGGTCATTACACCCTACAACAGAACATTTAGATGTTTCCGTTTGCTGCTTCGGCATCCTTCAACTTGAACTATGAGAATACTAAAAGAAAAAAAAATGGCGGACTCCCTGGATTGGTTAGCCGGAAGTCCATGACCATCTTTAGAAGTTCCACAGAAAATACGGTGATGTAATAGAGAAAGAAACGTAATAGAAAATGGAAAACCCTAACCCTAACCCTTGTAATTCTGACCTAATTTCCTGGATTCAGCAAATGATCCATTCATCCATTGTCTGTGCCCACTTATCTTAATAGACCGGTGCTTGTGCCTATCTCCAGAGGTCATTGGGCGAGAGGCAGGGACACCCTGGGCAGGTCACCACCTGTTTTAATAAATGATCAAAACCTCCCACCTGCCTTGAGACGGCATTTGTTGTGAGTATAAATAAACTAAACTGAATAAAAGAGAAATGCCATTATTGCTGAAAATTTCAAATTATCTTAATGTATTTAAATAATTATTTTTAACCGTTTTCATAATCTACTAAAAGCTGAACAATCTCTAGTACAGGTTTAAAGAAGCAAAGAGGTTCTGGTTATTTCCAAAGTAGGATTTACTTCTTGAGTAAAGTACAGAAGCATTATTTTACTATTAATCACAATAATGTGTATTCCCATCAAAATACACCAGAAATAACACAAAGATACAAACACTCATTCTAAAATCTACTATTTATATGAGGCGGAGGTTTTTGGATTTTAAAATGAATAAATGAAAATATAAACTGGCTTTACTCTGGAGTTCAAAGAAGTGGATTGTGGTCAAATTCTGAGTTGTAATACTAAATCTGTAACTGTTATTGGGAGGAAAAATTTAGGAGAAGTAAAAAAATGCAGAATTTCCTCTAGTACCAGTAAACCGCCTTAGACAAGGAGGCAGGATGCCCTAATGTGGTCCAGATCTTGTTGCGTCACCTCTCAATAAAATAGATTGGCTGTTCTGACCTGCAGTTCTCACTGTCCTCTTTCTAAACTCAGCTGAAAAGGAAGTCTCACCGCTCCAGCATTTGTTTTCACATGAAGGTTGTTCTGTGGCAGGAAGGATGGGGTCAGCCTGTCTGGCCCAGATCATAGGATGTTTAAATAGTTTCCAGTTTGGATTACTCCAGAACCAAACTGGGTCAAAAGAAGAAGAAAAAAAAACGCTCATAAAGAAAGTGATTCTAACAATGTGATGTAACTATTTCCCTCTCGCCAGCTATAGAGTAGCAATAAAATATTATGTTTTCCTACTACCATGTTATTTAAATAAATGAAGAGAGAAAATGAAATGTAAAGAACGACCATAGTAGATTAAATACTCCTTGCTGGAGCTGCATTCCCATTCAAGGTTCCAGACATGGACTCATCATATCAGGCTACCTACAAGGTTGTGAAAGATTTTCAAAAGTATGGAAATCACCTTTATTACTTTCTAGGTTTTAAAATGTATTCAAGCATTTTTCTTTCTTTCATTTTTGAAGGAAAAATTTTAGCCATCAGTCTTTGACTTACTGACTGAATTCACTATCATTCAGAAATCAAAAAGAGGCCTTTTTACTATCTGTTTGTTCACCAGACAACTTTAAACGCAGGTTTAACTTGATTTCTAAACATAAACTGGGTCTAAAATAACAAACTAACAATTTTTATTTTTACAAACAAAATAAATTACCAAAGTACACAAACACAGCTTAAAAGAATTTACATTCAATCTAGTATACTCCATTCATTCTTTGACGGGTCCGTGAGTTATAGATTTTCAAAGTTAGGTGATCTACAATAGTCCTAATACTAAAACCATCTGTAAAATGGGCCTTTACCAACCGAAATCAAAACCCAATTACAACCTTCAGAATTTGTCCCAAATTGTCAAACATGTGATGCAGAAAAAAATCTAGAAATTTCTGGGAAATTATCTGGGATCTTAAAGGGTTTCTAATGAATAAAAATACCTGCTTGTATTTCATATTATAACTCATTGAAAAACATTAATCACCATTTAAAATAAATAATTATTTATTCAACAGCTTTTCCGAATTCTCTAATTAATTAAATGAAATCCTTCATATGAGACACATATTCACAGCCATTTAGACGAGGCCAAATGGCTTACAGGACTTATTTCAAAGACTGTCTGGCTAATCTAAAAAAATCCATCAAGGTTATTTTCAGGAAACAATTTTTTTTATTTGTGTGTGAAAGGTCAGATTTGATGTATTTGAGGTTACTACAAATTCAAGCTTCTTTCTTTCTTCAAGCCATTATGAGTTGAACATTTTTCTCAAGGTATATAAGGTGATATGCAAACATTAAGTTGAGATTTTTACACCATTAAGCAACTAGAAGTCCAAAAAGAGATGTGTTTTCATCTCAGAGCCAATTATAAGTAGAATAAAATAATGACTTAGTTTGGGAGGGTGTGTTCTCATGCAGCTGGAGCTGAATTAGTGTTCATTGTACCACAAGTGATTGTCATCACTGAGGACACTTGCACTACACATAATAATAATGGAGCACTCAGTAGCTGTAGCTTGTTGAGCACATAAAACCTTTTTTCCTTGGTGGAACACAACCGCTGGCGGCTCTGTCCAAGAAGGCTTCACTCTACCTCAGAATGAGGTACCATAAAAGCTCGACCCTCTCCTAATGGAGGAGGTGAGAGGATTCTGGAACTGGGATGGAAAATGGAGGTTTTAAGGTCCATATCTGTCTCTTCCACACTCCTTGGGAGTTTTGCGAGCTGATTTCAGTTTAATAATAATGAAGAAAAAGGGCAATAAAACAGACTTTTATCACACTAAAGTGAATACTTTCACACCATTATTCTTTTTACTTCTTCTGCTGTTGGACATAAAATTGTTTCAATCCCTCCCACTTTGTGCACAAGACAAAGTGTTACTGTTTTAAACTAACAGTTTCCATTTTACCAAACAGATGTATTATTATCTTAGAAAAACAGACATGGCTGCTAACTTACAAATACAGAAATAACCCATAGGAACCCAGTCCCATTTCTCTTTATCAATATAATAACACAGGCCAAATGGACCACATATGTAATTTATTTTATCGCATCAGGCATGTTTAATACATTTATTGAGCAATTCAACAAAAAGATTTGAATTGTAACATTTGTCTATACACTAATTCTGTTTTGTTTTGGAATAAAATATTTTTTTATATCTGTGACATTATATTGTGTAAGATATATGTAAAAATAATACTCTGAATAATTGTTCTGTGTTAGACATTTGTAGAAGGGTAACCAGAACAAAACGGCTGAATATGAAACAATTTTCCTCTATGAAGCAAACTAGGGCACAACACAGCTTTAGAAGAAAATGCATTTAATAAAGCTACATTTAAAGTCTTATCATGAGAAATACAGTATGTCACATAGGATTTACCTTAACTGTTTTACAGTTTAATGCTGGATATAACCTGGTTAATATTAGTATGTTCACAAAATGTGTTCTAAATAGATGAAGTAATTCAAGACATGTTATTGAAGTGCTGTAGATGTTAAATTTGAGAAATCGAATCTGTAAAGACCAAAACAAGCTTTTAAAATCAGCTGCCATTGCTGCAGAGGAGGCATGACTTCAGAAACTCACACAATATGGGAGGTTGAACAGATGCCATTTTGCTTTATTATGCATGAAAATAGAGAATAAAGAAAGATGAAGATTTTTCCAGACTTACTAATATGTGTCCTTACAGGATAAACAGGCATTAACGTGTTATATAAAGCGGATATCACAAATGATTTATTTCTATGGAAAGACGTGTGCAATAAAAATGATGTATTTTCCCTGTGAGCAGAATAGAAAGTGAGTGGGTAATGTGCCTGAAAGAGGGGGAACATAAGAGAACATTCACATTAAATTAGTTGCTATTTGCCTATTAACCAAACTATTTGGCATGAACCAACCAAGACAAGGCATTGGCACAACTGTATGACCCTCAGCTGCCTGGGGCCTCGGTGCAATTTAACCAGTAGAAGCCTTAAAGGCATTGTTTTTTTATTATTAATCACAGAGTGGAAAGAACACAAATTAGGAATGTCTGGACAGTAATTAATGGCATGGTGTTGTATCTCAAGGCCAGTTTAGTCATTTTTGTGCAGTTAGAAACAAGCTTTTTATTCACTGAATTAAAGTATGTTAGGAAAGCAGGCTCTAATGGTTACTAAAGGTTTTGGTTTTGGCTCACTTAATGTTCTACAAGATGTGATTAATTATGTCATCATTTTAAATGCAAGAGACTTTTCTTTGATGTCAGTTTGATTAATTCTGATATATGTCAGTGATCACTGTGTGAAGCTTTTCTTTCAGGTTACAGCACCACATCGCACAGCATAAATGGAGCAGGAAGGTGTTAATTGCATGCTTAATGTTCTTGTATAAGACATGCTCATTTACCTAGGCTGAAATCTACTCAAATATGTGACAAGTCATTTAAATGAATAGATTTGCTCCCCCAAACATGGTAAAATAGCCCAGAACTGTAAATATTAACCGTAGACTTTTCAGACTAGATGAACATCCAACTACTAGATGGTGGATGTTTGAAAGGTTTTAGTATAGTAGGTTTGTATCGCTGTGACAGCCTCATGAGCTAAACTAGAAGCTGCAGAAAGTCTGTTTGGTGAGTAGCAACTTGGCTCTGCCAATAAAGTAAACCAACCTTTTTTGGCCAACTTACAAATTATTCCCACATTTTGTAATGTAACATAAACTCCACTGGATTTTATGTGATAGACCAACACAAATTGGTGCACAATGATAAATTGGGAGGGAAATAATTTTCAATTTGTTTAAAAATAAAAATCTGAAAAGTAAAAATGTGCATTTGTAATAAGCCACATTTGCTTCAAAAGCCTTAACAATCCAGTGCAAACAACTAAATTTAAGTCTATTTAGATGCAGTTGCAAAAACAAACGTCATGTAGTGAAAGTGACACAACCACCTATTTATTGGTCAAAAGCAAAAGGATTTGCCAAAGCCTCTATCCAAACTTCTATATGCTGTCCCTAAGGGAGCCAACTACAGCAGGTCCTCACACAGGAATAAATAAGGTTTAGGGTCCTGGTTTCATTGTTGATAGGGAAGTCCATCTTTTACTCTTTTATATGGCATCCACACAACATAACAACATAGTTATGACCTCGTAGGTCTAGATTTATACAAGGTTCCTTCTGGCTCCTTAAAATCGTCTTTTCCAGCTTTTGTAAACAAAAGACAGTCCTGGAGGTGAAGATAAACTTTAATCTCCTCCAGGTAGATCCCACTTATATTAAAGTGCAACAGCAACCCAGAAACAGACTTTTATCAGTTTATTTTGACAAAATAAACCAGCATTTCTAAGATTACTTGTGGTCTGTCAGAAATCTGAGCTGGACAGACAGCAGGCCACTGTTTTAAGAAATAATCTACAGATTTTTGACTTTCTGAACTCCATGCTGTTTTTTTTCTAAAACAAATTTGTTAGTTTAATAAATATTCTTGTACAATTCCTTCCAGAAATATTTATAACCCGTAAACTTCATCATAATTTGTAACGTTACAGCCCCAAGCCTCAGTGTGTTTCATTGGAATTTTATGTTATAGACCAACGCAAAATAGTGTACAATGTTGAAAAAGGGAAATTATACATGTTTTTTATAATATTCTTTACAAAACAATGTATAAATTGTGGCGAGTAATGTATTCAGCCTCTTTTATGCTGAATACCCTAAATAAAGCAATCATTTGCTTTCTGACGTTACCTAGTTTGTGAACAGTCTTTGTGTGCATAATTTGACGTTTAAAGACGGCTGTTCTGTGAAGGCTTCAAAAAAAGGAGGAGCTGTGGATCTCTGCAGCTCCTCCCCAGGTCGGATAATCTGTTGACAAAAGACAAAAAGAAAGTAATTTACAAAAGAAAGCAATGAGGAGTCTTGAATTATGTTTGCCAAAAGCCATATTGGAGACACAACCAACATGTTGAAGAAGGTGCATTTATCAGAGACTGATATTTGCCATTGATCAGATTTTTAGTTATGATAAAATTGAAAACCATTTATCATTTTCTTTCCACTTCACAACATTGCACTGCTTTCTGTTGGCCTAACATATAGAACCCCGTTAAAATAGAATAACGAGTGTGGTTGTACTGTAACGAAATGTGAACAAGTTCAAAGGGTATGAATACTTTTGTGAGGCACTGTGTATGTCAGTATTCCTCTGAATTGTTTTCAATATCCTTCAGAAAATGCTCCCTCTTGAAATATTGCATACAAAGATTTACAGATTTCAGTGTGAAGCCTCTTCTATCACACTCTTGACACTGACAATCTGCCATTCACAGCAAGCTTTTTGGAGGTTAGAAGGAGGCCAGGGTTTGTAAATCTTTCTGGCACTTATTTTCTTGACGCAGTAACATCTGTCATTTTTCAGATTCAGTCTGCGCAAATTCATCTTCCTTTTAGCCATGTTTATTAACACATTATGTGTGTGTGTGTGTGTTTGTATAAAAGTTTATAAAAATAACTCTATGGAGCACTTGTTGTCTATTGTTGACAATAGAAAAGAATGATATTACCGCCTCTAAATAAAATAACGATGCTTCTTCGTCTCCATAAAATTAGAGTTGTAATTAAATCCACTAATCTAAGCATCTTCTGTATTCCAGGTGATTTTGGAGTGGCCCACAGATCTAGCAGTCAGTCCCATGGACAACTCTCTTTATGTTCTGGACAACAACATAGTACTGCGCATCACCGAGAACGGTCAAGTCAGTATTGCAGCAGGCCGACCCATCCACTGCCCGCTGGCTGGACCGGAGAGAGGCGTAGCAGGTGGACAAAGGGCGCATTTAACCCCTCTAGAGTCTGCTGTTTCTATAGCCATATCCTACCACGGAGCCATCTACATTGCAGAGACAGATGAGAGGAAGATGAGCAGGATCCGGATGGTTTCTGTGGATGGGGAGATAACACATTTGGCCGGAGCTCCCTCCGACTGTGACTGCAAGAATGATGCCAACTGTGACTGCTATCAGACAGGAGATGGCTATGCCAAAGATGCAAGGCTGAATGGTCCTTCTTCATTAGTGGCGGCTCCAGATGGAACCCTATATGTGGCAGACCTGGGGAACATCCGCATCCGCGCCATCTCTAGAAACGGGCCAGCTTTGACTTCCAGCGGCGGTGTGTATGAGGTGGCTTCCCCTGATGCTCAGGAACTCTACATGTTTGACAGCAACGGCACCCACCAACACACTGCCAGCTTGCTCACTGGAGACCTGAAGTACACTTTCAGCTACAGCACAGAGAATGATATCACGGCTGCTACTGACAGCAGCGGGAACACTCTGAGAATCCGAAGGGATGCCAACCGCATGCCTGTGCGGATCGTTGCCCCCGACAACCAGGTGATCTGGCTGACGATGGGCACCAATGGTGGCCTGAAAACTCTCACGGCGCAGGGTCAGGAGCTGGTTCTGCTCACTTACCATGGTAATAATGGCCTGCTGGCTACAAAGACTTCAGAGATCGGCTGGACAACATTCTATGAGTGAGTATAAATACTGGAACTGTTGATATCATTCGCCTGGTCCGATTGAGTTAGCTTCAAATTATTTAGACCTTCTGATTACGGACACAGCCCACAGTGCAAATTAAAATCCACCTCCCACTTTGTGCATGCTAATACACAATGTGTAAACAGATGCCTTTGGCTCTTTAGCAGATAGGATTATGTTTGGGAATGAAACACCAGACCCTGCATCTCTGGAATAAGAAGGGACTATTAACGGTCATGTAATTGAAAGGTTCACTTATTTATTTATTTGTTGATGTTACCTTCTGTCATTAATGATAAAACTGCTACTGCTGTTTCAATTTAAACTCAAATGGCATCTGCATATAGACAAAATGTCGTTTTAATGAAGGCTTTTTTCAGATGTGGATCCAATAGATTAAAGTTCATATATGTCCATAAAACGTTGACATGTCTGAAAAGAACAAAGCTTAAACCAGTTCACCTTTCTTCCCTCGTTCTAAAGAAAGGTCTTAACACACTCTCTCTTACAGAGTTTGTCTGTTTTTGTTTTTTTGTCACACTTAAATGTTTCAGATCATAAAAATAATTTTGATACCAGACAAAGATGACCTTAATAAATACAAAATGCAGTTTCAGATCATTAGTTCATTTATTAAGGAAAAAGCTCTTCAAACCAATCTGGCCCTGTGCAAAAAAAGTAATTACCTCCTAAACTCAATAGAACTTGTACCACACTTAGCAGCAACAACTGGTGATGAGTCTTTAACATCACTGTGGAGTAATCCTGGCCCACCTTTCTTTGCAAAGTTGTTTTATTGTAGCCACATCGGATACTTTTCAACCAAGAATCGTCTGTTTAAAGTCAGATTTAGACTAGACCTTTTTTTTAATTTTATTTAGTGGGGGAACATGGTGTTCTTGAAATCCTTGTGCGCTTGAGCACAAAGTCATGAAATTATAGCCAGGCGTCCACCTTCAACATTGCGGCAAGTTATCCAGTCTCCTATGGGAGCTATTTTTGCCCAGGCTCTGTCTTTCTTATTGTTATATCATGAACTCTGACCTTAAAGCTGTAGTAGATAACCTTTGTAAAAATGTATTTTTTTTTCCATATTTGTTACTGACTTTGAAACTGTCACTATGTCCTGACAGTGTAATATGAGATGGGTGAACTCTCAAAAAATCAAGCTCCTCTAGCTCCCCCCAGTGGTCCTACTGCCATGTGCAGAAGTACACCGCTCCTGGTCAGAAACAACCAATCAGAGCCAAGGGGGATGTCTTAGCAGTGTCAATAATGCACGCTGCTCACACCCCTACCCTTCACACTACATACAAGATCAAGATTGCCCGTGTGCTGCAGTTGTGCTAATGGCGCTGTGCTAATGGCACTGTGCTAATGGCGCTGTGCTAATGGCGCTGTGCTAATGATTTCAGGACCACGTTTGTAGTCAAAGTGTGGGTACACCATAGTCAATGTAAAGCATATCTTTGATGTTTCATCCCTTCCAGTGAATGTGTCATAGCTGTTTATCTGCCATCATTGGTGGCCCTGCTTACTAGCTTGCGGGTTCACAGCAGGCTCCACTGTGGAGGGAGGGTGGTAGCACAGCAGAGCGCAAGGGGGAGGGACCTGTAAGCTTGTACCTGGGCTTGTACAAATTTTCAGACTATGTCCATAGTTTTCTCAGAAGTCCCTACTGCAGCTTTAACTGAGGCAGTAACACCTGCAGAGCTTTAAATGTTGTTCTGGGTTCTTCTGTGACCTCCTGGATGAGTCTTCTATGTGCTTTAGGGGTAATTTTGGGAGGTATGCCCCTCCAGAGAAGGTCACTGGTATTCCATGTCTTATCCATTTGTGAATAATAGTTCACACTGTGATTCACTGGAGTCCCAAAGCTTTACAAATGGCTTTGTAACCCTTTCCGGGCTGACAGATGTCAATGACTTTGTTTCTCATCATGAGTGACATGATGTGTTGCTTACTTCATGTCACACAGGACCTGGTTAAATGACATGTTGATCCTGCAGGTCAGGCAGTAATCAGATCTGGATGTAGGGAAAGTGAACCAAAAGTATGCAGATGATCTCCAGATTTAGATGTAATAGTAATAATAAACCTTATTTGTAAAGCACTTTCAAACAAAGTACTGAACAATTACAGAAAGATAGGAGAAGACCTATAAAAATACTTACTAACAAAAAAGCAGAAGCAGCAATATTACAGTGTATTATAATATTACAGTATAATACAGTGCTGTGGTAAATACGTTTCCATAGCACTGAATACATGTTACTTTATAACATGTAAGGACACATAAAGACAGATAATTAAAGGCCCTCTTCCTTCCTGTATCTCGTAGAAAGGAATTTTTTTTTCTAAGTCATGTTTGAACATTAATCTTTCTCATTCAAGTTTTACTCCAACTTTAGAAAAAATTAACATTTAAAGTTGTTTAGCCACAAGGCAGTTTAAAGTTCCTGATTTCATATCCGTGATCCTTACTAAAACAAGTTTTTAAACATTATCAGGGCGTAGAACTTTTGTTGCATTTGTAACCTGAGAAAAAGTCATAAAATGATTTGTGTGTCATGTTTCATTTCATTTGCATGCAACTCTGTCAAGTTTTTTGCCTGTAGACTTTGCATGTTTATTCTATAAATGGTGACTCATTCTTACCTGCAAATTGCCGAGGTGCAGATTTAATTGAAATCTAATTATAAAATTTGACTCAGATCTGTAGCCTAGTTAGGTCCAAATAACTCCATTAACTGTTCCATTCTTTCTTTTTTATCTTGACCAGTTTTGTTAAGGCATGTTGTAAATGGAAAGAAGTGAGCTGAAATAAACTAAATAACTGTATTTAATAAAAAAGAGCCACTAAGATTTTCTATCATAATCTAATTTGTTTTGGTAGTAAAGCCTCTCAGTGTTTTCTCATATCACATTAGGCCGTTCATGATACCCTCGCTACAACAAAAACAGCCAGTCGTGATTATGACACATCAATCAATCAACACAAAACTTTATTACAAGTCTTTGTTGTTTGATTTTATGTTTCTGCACGTGTGAAGCTGATCGCTCATAAGAGATTTCACTCACCCTTATTCTATTTGGATCGTGTCTAAGCCTTTTTTACAGAGATCCTTCCTCTTATGCACCAGAAGTGGAAGATATCCGGGAATGAAAATATGACATTTTAATTACAAGAAAGTCGGTGTTCTTACCCGAGTATGAAATAGCTGATAATTGAAATGCATTGTAGCGCTGGGACCTCATACATATAAATGCTTAGTCATTTTTGGTGTTCCTTTTGTCAAACAGCTATGACAGTGAAGGCCGGCTAATGAATGTGACGTTCCCCACTGGAATGGTGAATAACTTGTACACAGACATATACAGCGCTCTGATGGTGGACATTGAGAGCTCCCTGACAGAGGAGGAAATCAGCATCACAACAAATGCCTCAACCATCCGTGCCTTCTACACTCTGGCTCAGGGTAAGGCTTCGTCACTGGGCTCCAGAACAGAGCAGCTGTTATTTGTCATTGTTTCAAGGGTCTGCAGGGCAATGTTGAGTAAGCCTAAGTCGTGTATCATTATGACTCAGAGGGTTCGGCAGTGTAAATGATTGCTCTCTGGGAGTGTGAGCTGGATGTCAGGGAGACACATCAACCTTCTTACTAAGTGCTTTAAACTCTCCTCCAGAACCAGATGGGCCCATTATTTCCCCACATCACTCATGTTCTTCACAACTGCAAATGTCTAATCTGAGATGCTGAAGAAATGGAGATTTCCTACAATAATAGGCCCAGCCTGTTATCAACAACTGTGTTCTACTGTTTTAACTGTTCATTGTGTTTACCACCAACAGACCAGTGTAGAAGCAGCTATCAAGTGGGCTACGACAACTCGCTGAGGATTACCTATGCCAATGGGATGGACACCCACTACCAAACAGAGCCCCACATCCTAACAGGAGCTGCCAACCCGACTGTCGCCAGGCGCAACATGAGCCTGCCAGGAGAGGTTGGGCAGAACTTGGTCGAGTGGCGCTTTCGCAAAGAACAAGCCAGAGGGAAAGTTATCGTGTTTGGGCGAAAGCTGAGGGTAAGTCTGGATTTCTTTAAATCGCTGTTGTTTCCCGACATGCAACACAAATAAAATGGGACACATAAAACCCACCCTCCAATTGAAAAATAAGTCGTAAAGCTGTCAGAACTGGTTATGTAAACGGAACAGAACATTGTTACTTTCAGTAACATGTTTCTATTAAGGAAGAAGAGTAGAAGATGATAGCCTGGCCAATATGCAACAGCAAGCCACAAAAAGAAATAAGAACTGATAAACATTTAACAACCGTTTGAAGATAAGCGGCCTCCTCAGATATCAAACTATGTGAAATATGAGTAACAGAAATAATTGCTAATAATTGAGGTTATTTTATTATCTAAGGTAGATTATATCAATGCATGTTACGATGAAGACCACAGTGGAGTAAATGTGTTCTTCAGACATTCACATGGCTCTATATTACGAACAAGAAATTCTGAGGTAAAAATGCAACAAAACAAATGGGCTGATTTTCAGCCTCATCTGCCCTCGCAGGTGATTGGCTGATCTGACACTCAAACAGACTCAAGATTTGTTACAGGCTCTGATGAACATGTATAACGTACAGTGAAATGTAACCTGAATCATTCTTCAGAGTGGGCATAAACATGTAAGATGCAAGAAGTTATTTAAAGAAAAGCAACATTTTCTATGTCTGCAGTTTATTCTGGCTACAAGAGTGAGTGAGAGTTTTAATATAAAAAGCTAGAATTTTGTTAATGATAACCATGAACATCGTGTCCTTCAGGTCACAGTGAAACAGAACCTCTTTTTTTTTAAAAAGGCCCAAACTGCAGGACGCCTTATTGATGAGCACCAGCTGTGTAGCTCGTGGCTTGGCACTTGTTGCACGTTTCTGGCATTGCCGTCTGTCCTGTTGCAGTTTGTTCTCCAAGCTAATCAGGAACCTGATTGTGCTGCTTTTTGTTAGAGGCTGTTTATAAAGTAAGCCGGATAAACAAGAAGAGGGTTCATTACAGGATGTTGTCCTGAACCTCTTTATTCTTCTGAGCATTAAATCACACTCAGATGATACATTTAATACTAAATAAAAGAAATGAATGAAAATCATTCACCCATCCATGAAAATCTATTGAGACTTTCAAAAATATTTCAATGTGGCAGAAATACCATACAACAAATCACAGAAAAGGGCATAATTAACAATTTTACAACATTTGATAGTAAGTTGGTTGGAAAATCTGTATACAGGTATACAGTAGAATAAAACAAGGATCTGGGATGGTGTTTAAAAATGATATAAAAGACTTCTGATGTCTATTGGTTGGAATCATCATAAGTTACAACCAGTAATTTTTCCAGGTAATTTGTTTACGTGAGATTTACATTTATTTATTCGCTCTGTTCCAAAAACCAACATATACAATATGCCTTTTTCCAAAACATTGTCATTTTAAGACTGCTCGTACACACAAAAAGGGAAAAACAATGGATGACAAAATGTTTATTTATATCATGCCATTTTAAATAACTTAACTTGTTTAGTTATAGGAAACCCATTTTAACACACATCACTAGGCCCCGTCTGTGTAACTGTAAGTCTAACCTTGGTTTCTCTTTCTTTCCCTGCTTTAGAAGATCATTAATATTCCAGTGCTTTACATAAGTCCACCTCTCCCTGCTCCTCCTTCCCCGATTCTGACGCAGATTTATGACTTATAGTTCTTCATGAACTTCATTTGGGGGGCAACGTGGCCTCACTAGTTTTTTTCCCCCACCAGATTTAGGAGCTTTAATTTAAAAAGGCCTGAACAATTTACAGCATCCTTACGATTCATGAGCTTTATGAGAGGGAAGTTCATCTTCGTGATAAACATAGCTAGGTTCTCTATAAATGTAGGTTCAACAGATAATATCAATCAGTAATATCAGAATTATATATATATATATATATATTCATTAATTTCTGCATATGTTTCACTATAAATTAAAAGGTGCATTCTGTTCAAACAGGATCCTTGCTGGAACTCTAAGCAGTTGTGGTACGGTTGTTATCTAACCAACTGTTAAATTTTACCCACAGGTGAATGGACGGAACATTCTCTCTGTTGATTACGATCGCACCCTAAGGACAGAGAAGATTTACGACGACCACAGGAAGTTCCTTTTAAAGATTATATACGACACTGCTGGCCACCCAGTCCTGTGGGTGCCCAGCAGTAAGCTGCTGCCAGTTAATGTGAGCCGCACAAGCACTGGGCAAATCAGTGTCCTGCAGAGAGGCCCCACCACTGAGAGACTCGAGTATGATGGCCAAGGCCGCCTGATCTCCAAGGTGTTTGCAGATGGGAAGATATGGAGCTACACATATCTTGAGCAGGTGAGAAAAACGCATTACCAGCAGAAATAATAAGAAAGATATATTGTGCAGCAGAATAGTTTTTAGCCCTAGAAGGTAAATCTGGACCTTAAGTTTCCCTGCTGTTTCTCTGAAATATGTCAGAGTTAATTAAGTTCATGAGGCCTCAACATGATTTAAACAGTAAGGCTAATTACTACTGCTACAATTACATTTGTTCTCAAAATGTGTGCGGGGGCAGCACAGCAAGATGATGTACCTCAAAATGCATAGCTCACTATGGAGAAAATGTGCAACATAGTGGAATATTATTGAAGAGTTCATATTTTTCAGTAACTCCATCACTGTGTGAGATTAATTACACACAGACTGTTTTCACACCTTTACTTCTGCTAATGTATACAGTAAACAAGACAGATAAAAATATGATATCACTCCATACATATACAGATATATATATATAGGTATATATATATATAGATATATATATATACACACACATATATGTGTACATATATACATACATTTATACATATATATATATATATATATATATATATACATATGTATATATATATATATATATATATATATATATATATATATATACATATGTATATCTATATATATATAGATATACATATATACATATATATATATATATATGTATATTTATATATATATAGATATACATATATATATATATATATACATATCTATATATATATAGATATGTATATCTATATATATATAGATATACATATATATATATATATATATATATATTTATATATATATATATATATATATATATATATATAGATATCTATATATATATATATATATATGTATATCTATATATATGTATATATATATATATATATATATATATATATATCTATATATATATATATATATATATACATATATATATATATATATATATATATATATATATATATATATATATGTATATATATATGTATATCTATATATATATATATATATATATAGATATACATATCTAGAATTTTCGTGGTGTTTTGCAATGTTCAATTAGTGAAAACGTTCGGCGAAGCTCAAAAAATTTGATTTTTTGTCTCTGTTTAATCAAAAATAAATCAGACATAGCAACAGTTGCAATAGTGGTTCCATTAAAAAAATATATTTTTGCAGTTTGCATTTAACAATAGAGTTATAATGGATTTATTTCAGGTATGCTTAAGAGGTTAAGGAAGAAATTAGGTCATATTTTCCCAGATCTATGCTCAGACAATGCATTCTGCAATCAGATTTTAAAGTCCATGTAAGTTACACACAAATAAAATATGTAAGAATAATTTAAAAGCCTTTGATCAGAAATCCAAACAGGAATGACTAGACTTATGATCAAACAGCAGCACTCTGATGTATACTTCTCCTGATTTCTTGTAGGGTGTGTTTAATAATGCGCAGGAATGATCAGCAGCAAAAACAGAGATTTTTTTTTCCCAGTCACCTCTGGCTGCATCCTGTCATTGCGTGACCTAGAAAGACCATGTCAAACCTGACACAAGTAACACAGGGGCTCAGGAAACCTCAGTGTGGCAACGGATGACTGGGCATGTCATTTTAACACAGACACTTTGGAAGACAGAGCACATTCTAAAAAATGCATATTCTCTTAATTGATTAAACAGGGCTGTCTGGATACCAACAGTTAACAAACTGCTTATATCAGATATGTGTATGTTCGTAAGTCTGACAGTTACATTTAATATTGTTTTAGAAATCAAACTGTATTTTACATGTATCTTATTTAAATAATTTGGTTGAGCTCTACCTTAACACGTTTACTTTCCAGTTTTGTCTTTGTAATTTTGCACTAATTTGTTAATGTGCAACTCATGTAGCTGAGGTCTCACAAGTGTCACGCTTCTACCTTCTAGATTTTTATGCACAGTTTCACCTTTCTTTAAACCAGAAAATTTCCACTCTCTGCCTTGCTTTGAAAATGTATTCTGCAGGCATGCAACTAAAAAAAGAACACTGTTTTGCTCTTCTCCCCTCAGTCTATGGTTCTCCTGCTTCACAGTCAACGGCAGTACATATTTGAGTTCGACTCTCTCGAGCGGCTTTCTGCTGTCACCATGCCAAGCGTTGCCCGTTACACCATGCAGACCATTCGTTCCGTGGGTTACTACAGGAACCTTTATAACCCACCTGAGAGCAATGCCTCAGTAGCTGTGGATTACAGTGAAGAAGGCCTCCTGTTGAGAATAGCTCACCTCGGCACTGGCCGTAGAGTCCTGTACAGATACCGCCGGCAGAACAAGATTTCCGAGATCTTGTACGATAGCACGAGGGTCAGCTTCACCTATGATGAGACTGCTGGTGTGCTAAAGACTGTGAACCTGCAGAATGAGGGCTTTATCTGCTCTATTCGTTATCGCCAAGTGGGCCCCCTGGTGGACCGGCAGATTTTCCGCTTCAGTGAGGATGGCATGGTGAATGCACGCTTCGATTATACATATGACAGCAGCCTACGTGTCACCAGCGTCCAAGGCGTCATCAACGAAACACCGCTACCCATCGACCTGTATCAGTTTGACGACATCTCAGGAAAGATTGAGCAGTTTGGGAAGTTTGGTGTGATCTACTATGACATAAATCAGATCATATCCACTGCAGTCATGACATACACAAAGCACTTTGATGCACATGGACGCATCAAGGAGATCCAGTATGAAATATTTCGTTCACTGATGTACTGGATTACTTTCCAGTATGACGATGTAGGTAGAGTCACTAAGAGAGAACTCAAGATTGGTCCCTTTGCCAACACCACCAAATACAGCTATGAGTACGATGTGGATGGCCAGCTGCAGACTGTGTATCTAAATGACAAAGTAATGTGGCGTTACACGTATGACCTGAATGGAAATCTGCACCTGCTGAATGCTGGAAACAGCGCCAGGCTCCTGCCTCTGCGCTATGACCTGAGAGACCGCATCACCCGCCTCGGAGATATCCAGTACAGAATGGATGAAGACGGCTTTCTCCGCCAGAGGGGGGCAGAAATCTTTGAGTACAACTCCAAAGGACTCCTTGTGCGAGTCTATAGCAAGAGCAGCGGCTGGACAATCCAGTATCGCTACGATGGGCTCGGACGCAGAGTTTCAACCAAAACTAGTTTGGGCCAGCACCTGCAATACTTCTACGCGGACCTGAGCTACCCAGAGAGGATAACTCATGTATACAATCACTCCAGCTCAGAGATCACTTCATTCTACTACGACCTCCAAGGCCATCTTTTTGCTATGGAGATCAGCAGTGGAGAAGAGTTCTACATTGCTTGTGATAACACCGGCACGCCTCTGGCTGTCTTCACCAGCAACGGCCTTTTGGTCAAACAGCTTCAGTACACCGCGTACGGTGAAATCTACTTTGACTCTAACCCTGACTTCCAGTTGGTGCTCGGGTTTCATGGTGGACTGTATGATCCTCTGACCAAACTGCTCCACTTCGGAGAGCAGGATTATGATATCATGTCTGGCAGGTGGACGATTCCAGATATCTCTGCTTGGAAAAAGGTTGCCAGAGAGCCAGCTCCTTTTAATTTGTACATGTTCAGAAATAATAATCCTATCAGCAAAGTCCATGAACTGAAAGAGTATGTTGCAGGTAAGAAATCTTAAAGTTGCACATTTTGATTACTCCCACTGTACTTCCTGAGAGAATGTCTTTATTCTTGCTAACAGGCAACCATTTGAAGCTGAAAACATGAAGTGTTGGGTGGTATTCCTAAAAAATGTATTTATTAATTAGATGAAAACACTGATGTGATTATCAAAGATAAGAATGCCTAACTTAGATGGAAAAAGTGACTGTGTACATGTATATGTATTTTTCATATAGACGGTTCTGTATTTAAGTATTCAGCCTCTACAGATTTCTTCTCTTTTTTGTCATATTTAATTGTTTTAAATCATCAAACAAACGTAATTATCAAAGAGAAACTGAGTTAATGCAAACTGTTTTCACATAATTATTTTATTCATTAAGGGAAAAAGTTATTCATAGCAGTTTGGCCCTATGTGAGAAAGTAATTACCCCCTAAACTAAATAACTAGCTATAAATGCCATGAAATGTTTGTGATAATGAGTGTTTTACATCCTGTAGAGGAACTTGGTCCCACTCTTCTTTGCAGAATTGTTATATTTCCGCCACAATGGAGGATTTTCCAGCATGAATAGCCTGCTTAAGGCCATTCCTCTGGATCTTAATTAGATTTAAGTCTAAACTCTGACTAGGCTGGGGTTGGTTAGATAGATTTTTCTGTAATGAATGAAATCATTATTTGAAAACTGAATTTTGTTTTACTGATTTTTTTCACAGAACTCTATATTCTGTTTTTAAGAACTCACATCCTAATATGTGCTATTTTGAACAAAGTTACGGTGGGAATCATGGGTTGATGCATTGTTCTTCTGCCTTTGCAGATGTGAACAGTTGGCTTGTAACATTTGGGTTTCATCTTCACAACACCATTCCTGGGTTTCCCGTTCCAAAGTTTGATTTGAGCATGCCCTCCTACGAACTGAGAAAGAGTCAGCTCTGGGATGATCTGCCGGTGGGTAAAAGTCTAATTCTTTTCTTTTCTAAACTCTAACTAATTTATAAGCAATTAAACAGAACCTGCAACTATTGCAGAAAAAATAACTGACATCTCCATTGTTTAGCCCTCCATCTTGATAGTTCCATCTTTTCATTAGATTACGATGTACTTCTTGGAATATCCACCTTAATTAGTCTATGTTTGCACAATAATTATGATAATATAACTGAAAATGCTTTAACGCTGTCTAATTTCATTTGTAACGTCACTGTTAAAACAGTCGTTGATGCTATTTATGCAGTGAATCTTTGGTCTAAGACCTTAACACACACACAAAGAAGAATCATCAAGGATTTATCTACGTTAGACTTCAGAACATGGCTTAAAAACACCACTATCTCATATAGGGGGAAAAAAAAAACTGAAGCCAAGCAGTAGCTGGTTCTAAATAGCCTAGAGAGTCAGGTTCTGCCATGTTCAGACGTTAACGTTTCACTGCACTTCTCCTACAGTCCATCTCTGGGGTCCAGCAGGAAGTAACGAGACAAGCACATTCTCTCCTGTCATTCGAGCGGCTGCCAGAGGTCCATCTCAGCCGAGGTCGAAGAGGTGAAAAGTCTTGGCTGTGGTTCTCTGCTGCAAAGTCTCCCATCGGAAGAGCTGTTATGTTTGCCATCTACAAGGGCAGCGTCCACACGAACACACTCAATGTGGCGAGTGAGGACTGCATTAAGGTTGCAACAATCCTCAATAATGCCTTCTATCTGGAGGACCTCCACTTCACCATAGAAGGACGAGACACACACTATTTTGTCAAGCCAGGCCTCCCAGATGCTGACCTCGCTTCGTTGCACCTCACCAGCGGACACAAAACTTTGGAAAATGGCATTAATGTGACGGTGTCACAGTCCACCACAGTCATGGACAGCAGGACTCGGCGTTTTGCAGACGTCGAGATTCGTGCCGGCGCTCTGGCTTTTCACATTCGCTATGGCTCTACGGTGGACGAGGAGAAAGTGCGGGTAGTTGAGCTAGCACGACAACGCGCCCTGGCGGGTGCGTGGGCCCGAGAGCAGCAGCGAGTGCGTGACGGTGAGGAGGGGGTTCGCCCCTGGACAGAGGGGGAGAAGAGGCAGCTACTGAGTAGTGGGAAAGTGTTGGGATACGATGGTTACTATGTGCTTTCCATCGAGCAGTACCCAGAATTAGCAGATAATGCTAACAACATCCATTTTCTCCGACAAAGTGAGATTGGGAAAAGGTAACAATTCGAGGTGAATTACCTGCCAAAGAGACTCTGTTTTGGTAGTGAAATAAATGTGGAAGAAATAAAAAGCAACTGTATAAAATGGTTGCTGATATGTACAGTGTGGCTTTGTTTTGTAAAAAATAAAAGAAAAAAATAAACATGTAAAGAAGAAGGCGAAAAAGTGGTCAAAAGCAATGCTGTGCATTGTGACCTACAGACTACAAAGAAAAAATGTACAACTACACAAAGCCTTAATGTGGCAATTACAGGTCAGTTCCTCTGCAGCACAAGCCTTCTGGACTCGGGACTCCGAAGCAGAGGAACATGGATGTTTTTAACGAGACGCTGAGCTTATGTAGGTGTTTTATGTTCGATTTTTTTATGTTTTCATCAGGAAACGTGTGTTTAAACAAAGTGTCACTGAAACAGAGGTAATGTTTACATTATGCATACCTGTACTTCTCTGGAAGTACCAGGCTCGTGGATTCACATTCCTAGAGCAAGCAGCTTTCCTGAGCAAATATTCGTTTTTCAAACCAAGGCTTCTGATGTTTATTCTCACCAGACAACCACCATGTATACCAGATTTAGCACTGTAAACATCAATATGTCATATTCTCTTTGAAATGCTTTTAAATGGAAAAAAAAAATGTTTCAATACCTGAATAGTAATTGTGGAAAAAAAGTGCAGCGAAAGTGTGATGAACTTTGTTGAGAATGTGGAGCAGCACAGGGACACCATCTTTTGTAAATGATCCAAGAGTTTTATGCAGTTCTTTTTGTTTCTTTTTAAAGAAACTGAATCAGTGTCTGTAAAAGTCATTAACAGTAATTTATGTTGTGTTTATACATAAATAAAGTCAAGCTGGTTTTAATTTCATTCTTGATATATTTTGGGATATGTTTGTCTCCGGGCTGTTCATACGGATGTTTAGGTTTTCTTTACGGAGCTTCAGATTATCTGTAGGTTCTCTCACTTTAAAAATCATTTTTTAATCCTTTTTTGTTTCTTTGAACACTTTTTTTAATTAAAAAAAACATTACATAACCAAATAGAACTGAGTAAAAAACTAAACAAAATCGATTTGTTAAAAAGCTGTATTTAATGAGTTTTGAATTTGAATCCAATGTAAAGGATGCAAGTTTAATAAAAATTGATGTTAAGGTAGTTTTGTTTAGAATTTTTTTTTTTTTTTATCTTATAGAAAGTCTGGAATCTCAAGCATTTTTCCATACTTCATTTTCTTTTTCCCATACCTGTCCAGACCTGGAAAATTATCAAAGCACATTTCAGACTTTTCAAGGCTGCAAGGGAATCCTGGCGTTTTGACAGTGGCAGTAACATGCATGTAGTCACAAGTATTCACAAATGGTAAAGTATCTCTAACACAAAGCCAACATCACTTCCACGAAATTTAACATTTACTGGGCATGATGCTTTTGACCTGGGTTCCTGGTCAAAAAGAATAAATATTTTATCAACAGATATATTTCATGAAACCATCTTACACAAAAGCCAAATATAAATTGTCAGTAGGATTTTCTAATATTAAATGATTTGGGGGTTATTTTGGTAGCTGTTTTTTAACCACATGATAGATCTTACAAATAAATTCTTCCTTCTTTGAGCAGATTTCAAGAGAGGAAAACAACTTAAGTGAGCGTTAATCAGTCACTAATTTGGAAATCATCAAAGGAAGTCTTTCAAACTGGTGATGTATGAATAGCAAGAGGTTTTTTAATAAAAAATAAACACCACAAATTGCATTAATGATTGAAAATACATCCTTTGAGCTACAAAGCCAAAGAAGACAAATCCAGCTTCGCTTTGAAGTCAGCTGCTTGAGGCTGTTTTGATCTGAATAGTGTGAACTGTAGCTAAAGGAACTCTGGGTGTAATTTACCTGAAACGGGCCCAGAGAGGGTCACACTCAGAACAGATTTTTAGGTTTGGGTTTACGTGAAGCTTCGATTGTTTAATTTCCTACAAATGACAATTGTTTTGTGATCGGGATTCCTACTGGTCGCAGAGTTATTTATCAAAGCGCAGAAGGTCTTCTGTGATGGAATGTTGCATAAAAACTAGTCCCTTTTTCTGGCAAACTTCAAACAGCATCCCAAACCAAACAGGAGCTGCATATTCTCTGCACACAAGCTGATCTCAGCTGCTGCTGTTTGACCTACTCTTTGCTGCTAAAGTGTCCCACAGAAAAATGTCGACATAAACAGCGTCTCATCAGAATTAATATGGTATAAACAAACAATTGTGATGCAATGTATTATTTAAGGGTCCCTGCAGATCACTGCATATTGTTCCATCACATTAGTACACCAAGGAACTTACACTAGTCTCTTTTTTTGTTTTATAAAGTTCAGTACAACACTATTGACACTGTTGAACTCTTTCACATTTTGTCACTTAAGCACAAACATGCTGTTGGGATTTTCTGTGGTAGACCAACACAGCCTAGCGCATCATTGTAAAAAAAAAAAATGATGACCGACTTTAATTTAAAATTCTTTTTTTTATAAGAAGTGTGGCATACATCTATATTTAGCCCTATACATTTTAGAGGTAGCTTAAGCTCAGTCAATTTTCAAGTCTTGCCACAGATTCTTAATTACAGTGATGTCCAGACCAGAGGTCTCTTTGGATCTTCCACAATTAATAACTTTGGCAGAAAATGCTAAAAAAAAAAAAAAAAAAGAATGTTTTTAAATTTAGATAAAACAGTTGTTGGATTTAAAAGTTTTTTCATGGAATATTTGCATTGAATTACCACAAACGATCGACACTCAAAGTACCAGGAATATATTTTAGATGTGTTTTTTTTTTTCACAAATATCAGCATCCGATAGAAGAAAATGTTTTTTTCTTCATATTTATTAAAATCACAAAATATAAATTAACTAGTGGTGCTTTAAATGGACAAAATAAAAAATCCTTTAGTAGATATTCATCAAGTTTTAAGCTGTTTTTTTTTTTAATGGTCATGTAACCATAGCAGTTCTAGAAGGGTTTTATTTAGCTGGACCCGAAGCAAAAATGGCTCTTTTGGTTGTAAGATGGCATAGACCCTTCTAAGCCATCAATATAAACTGCTCAAAAAATAAAGGGAACACTTAAACAACACAATATAACTCCAAGTAAATCAAACTTCTGTGAAATCAAACTGTCCACTTAGGAAGCAACACTGATTAACAATCAATTTCACATGTTGTGCAAATGGAATAGACAACAGGGGGAAATCTCCAAGTCCGAGGCCATGGTTCTCGACCGGAAAAGGGTGGTTTGTCCTCTTCAGGTTGGAGTGGAGTTCCTGCCTCAAGTGGAGGAGTTTAAGTATCTCGGGGTCTTGTTCACGAGCGGGAGATCGACAGACGGATCGGTGCGGCTGCCACAGTAATGGGGGCGCTGTGCCGGTCCGTTGTCGTGAAGAGAGAGCTGAGCCGAAAAGCGAAGCTCTCGATTTACCGGTCGGTCTACGTTCCTACCCTCACCTATGGCCATGAACTTTGGGTCATGACCGAAAGAACGAGATCCCGGATACAAGTGGCTGAAATGAGCTTCCTCCGTAGGGTGGCCGGGCACTCCCTTAGAGATAGGGTGAGGAGCCCGGCCATCCGGGAGGGGCTCGGAGTAGAGCCGCTGCTTCTCCACATCGAGAGGAGCCAGTTGAGGTGGCTCGGACACCTCGGATGCCTCCTGGACGCCTTCCTCGGGAGGTGTTCCAGGCACGTCCCACCGGGAGGAGGTCCAGGGGATGGCCCAGGACACGCTGGAGGGACTATGTCTCTCGGCTGGCCTGGGAACGCCTTGGGCTCCCCCTGGAGGAGCTGGAAGAGGTGTCTGGGGAGAGGGACGTCTGGGCGTCTCTGCTGAGTCTGCTGCCCCCGCGACCCGGTCCCGGATAAAGCAGAAGACGACGAGTACAGGGGGAAATCTTTGGCGATTAGCAAGACACCCTCAATAAAGGAGTGGTTCTGCAGGTGGGGACCTCAGACCACTTCTCAGTACCTATGCTATCTGGCTGACGTTTTGGTCACTTTTGAATGTTGGTGGTGCTTTCACACTCGTGGTAACATGAGACGGACTCTACAACCGACACAAGTGGCTCAGGTAGTGCAGCTCATCCAGGATGGCACATCAATGCGAGCAAGGTTTGCTGTGTCTGTCAGCGTTGTGTCCAGAGCTTGGAGGCGCTACCAGGAGACAGGTCAGTACACCAGGAGACGTGGAGGAGGCCGTAGGAGGGCAACAACCCAGCAGCAGAACCTCTACCTCCGCCTTTGTGAAAGGAGGAACAGGAGGAGCACTGCCAGAGCCTTGCAAAATGACCTCCAGCAGGCCACAAATGTGCATGTGTCTGCACAAACGGTTAGAAACCGACTCCATGAGGATGGTATGAGGGCCCAACGTCCACAAATGGGGGTTGTGCTCACAACCCAACACCCTGCAGGACACTTGGCATTTGCCAAAGAACACCAGGATTGGCAAATTCACCACTGGAGCCCTGTGCTCTTCACAGACGAAAGCAGGTTCACACTGAGCACATGTGACAGACGTGACAGAGTCTGGAGACACCGTGGAGAGCGATCTGCTGCCTGCAACATCCTTCAGACCGGTTTGGCAGTGGGTCAGTAATGGTGTGGGGTGGCATTTCTTTGGAGGGCTGCACGGCGCTCCATGTGCTCGCTAGAGGTAGCCTGACTGCCATTAGGTACTGAGATGAGATCCTCAAACCCCTTGTGAGACCATATGCTGGTGCGGTCGGCCCTGGGTTCCTACTAATGCAGGACAATGCTAGACCTCATGTGGCTGGAGTGTGTCAGCAGTTCCTGCAAGATGAAGACATTGAAGCTATGGACTGGCCCGCCCGTTCCCTAGACCCGAATCCAATTGAGCACATCTGGGACATCATGTCTCGCTCCATCCACCAACGTCACGTTACACCACAGACTGTCCAGGAGTTGGCGGATGCTTTAGTCCAGGTCGGGGAGGAGATCCCTCTGGAGACCATCCACCGTCTCATCAAGAGCATGTCCAGGCGTTGTAGGGAGGTCATACAGGCACGTGGAGGCCACACACAATACTGAGCCTCATTTTGACTTGTTTTAAGGACATTACATCAAATATTTCTTTCTTTCTTTCAGATCTAGGATGTGTTATTTGAGTGTTCCCTTTATTTTTTTGAGCAGTATACTGATCCAACCATTTCATTCTAGCTATGAGGCTCATTCTCCTATAGTAAGGTGAACCTCCACCCCAGCCTCAACTTTTTGCGGTCTCCATGAAGCGACTCCAGCTAGTTTCAGCACAGTTTTCCATGTTGCTCTCAGAGTTTTATTTTGGTTTGGTCTTACCAGACCACCTTTTCCATGTGTTTGCTGTGTCCCCTGCATGGCCTGACGGAGATGAGGTGTCTCAGCTTACTTTCAACCATTCAACAATGTTTTCCCACTTCCATAAAAGCCAAATATTTGGAGGGACCAACTAAGTCGTCATGTCAACAGATTCTCCCACCTGAGCTGTGGATCTCTGCAGCTCCTCTGGCCCTTCCCACTGGCCTTCTGACAGCCTCTTTGATTGATAGTCTTCTTTCCAGGCCTGTCAGGTTGAGGCCATGTCTTGGTAGGTTTGTAATGTTTGGGTTTTTAAAGCAGGGTTTTAACCTATCCCTGCTTTATGCATCCATACCAGGCCTATACAGAATAGCTATATTAGAACGGAGATTAAATTACACACACATGTGGACTATTATTAGGGGACTTTTGAAGGTAATTATTGGATTTTATTCAGGATTAAAAGTAAAGGTTCTAATACTTGGTGTCAGTCTATTAGATGAAATCCCAATAAAATATATTAAAACGTGTGGTTGTGTATTGACAGAAAGTGACAAAGTTTTAGGAATATAAATACTTTTGCAAGGCGCCATAAGTCCATACAAAGAGTTTTAAATCATACCAAAGCCCCACAGGGAAATGCTCTCATTCACGCCAAGCCTTGCCAAATACGAAGCCCTGAAATATTACATTTAAGCCCTCTGATGCTCTCTAGTGGTACAAAGTGCATAGATCAGACAGTCATCCAGCAGGCTCTTTATCTACATATCACATCCTAACTCACCTGTAACGGCTGCCAAAACTACACTCTCAGAAAGGTCAGAAAACGGCGCTGCTTTGAGCTTCAACTTCAAACAATCACGTCAACTTCTTGTGATTAAAGAGCCAGATGTTTGGAGCTAAACAATCACTTCTGGAAACTTCAGGTTAATTTAAAGAGACATCAAATGGAATAGCTAAGCCGGTGATATTAGAATAAACCGCAGTGCTGCTGCAGTATCTCGCTGTGACCACACTAAGTACGGCCAAGAAACAGCGGGCTAAATATCACCATGCACTGCAACTAGACCTACTTCAAAGGCATGGCACTTCTTTACAAAAACATCAAAGAACCCAGAGAATTGTGCAATAACCACAGCAGAGCAACTTGAAAAAACCTAGCATGTTCATGCTTCAACTGAGCCAGTTTTTTAAATAAAGGGTAGCCACATAGAATCACACTTCTGAACATGTAAATGATTTTACATCTTTTTATTTTGTGGAGTTACCACAGGACTCAACCTGAAGCTATTCGTGGTGTCATAAAGGCTTAACTCACAAGATAAAAAGCTTGCATTTATTTAGGAAACTGATTTGGACGGGTTGGTCGCAGTGTCACGCAAGTTAGAAGCAAAGCAAATAAGACTTTTCATTGATGCCATTCGAAAACTTGGAAGTTATAATTATAAGAAAAGTAAGAGTAAGCAAAGCTATGTGTTATTTAAAGTGAAGCAGAAATTACAGCTCTACAGGACTCATTAATGTGAGGCTGGAAATATTTCATTATGAGCAAGAAATCTCCAGTTATATGAAATCAGAAAAGAAAACAGATTGAGTTTTTTTTTTTTTATAAAACAATATTCAGATCTCAAAAACAACTAAAACATCCTAATATTAAATCCAAATTTATTTCAAAAACTCGATGTCAAACTTGTGCATGTTTTAATGGAGCTTTATGGTACTTATGTGACAGATTTATTATTTTATTTTGTTAGCTTTCTGCTTGCAACTGATGGTTTTACAGTTCAACAAGCAGCCAATGCAAGTGTGATTTCATTGTTCATTCACTTTTATGGGACAGATTGTGGACCCACTCCTTTGCACACACTTTCAGGAAAAATTATTCATTTAGGTGTAATAATTGGATCTAAAATGTTTTTTTTAAATATTGGAAATATTTCATTTACTTAAAAGAAAAAATCTACAGAGCTACACCCACTACATATTTTTGCAAATGTTTTCCGAAGAGGTGACAAAAAGCAGGAAAAAACCAGCACAAACTTCGCCTCACGCACAGACTGTGCGAACAACAGATGTTCAGAGAAAATCCAGCTTTGTTTACTTGTGATCACAAGCTTTCTGTTAGTCTTTGTTGCCCACATGGTAAGATAACATTATACTTTTACAATACATATTCATAGATAATTAAACCTTAAAATATGCAGATCTAAATATCTTATTTTTTAGGAAACAATAATATTATCATAACAGACAGTTTCTTATAATACAAAGCAGTGAAAGAGTATTTGAACCTTTACTGATTATAATTATTCAAACTTAAATGTTTCAGATCATCAAACAACCTGAGTAAATTAAAAAAGCCATTTTTGAAACATGATATGATTTATAAAAGGGAAAACTTTGTTCAATTTCCCTAGCCACGCCCAGGGCTGATTAACACCTGACCTATAGATTCAAAGAATCACTTACACAGAACCTTACTGGAAACATGAAGTATGAACACGTCTTGTCCTGATCTAAAGGCAGAAGAGAAACAAAGTTAGCAACATCCATCAGTCTGGAAAGGCTTGGAGGACTATTTCTAAAGCTCTGGGAATCCACCTAACCACAGTACGAGCCATAACCCACAAACAGTGATGGACCATCAAAATTTCTCCACAAGAACATCAACAACTCTTATAGGAGGTCACAAAAGGACCCAGAAGAACATCTACAGCACAGCAGGCCTCAGGTAAGATCAGTGATTTTTATTTAATGAAATTAGTGCCAAGGCCAAAACCACCACTGGACAAAAACAATATAATTTATAATTTGCCTAAAAACATCTATTTAGAAGATATGTGTCCCATTACGCTTGCCATAAACCTAGTACAGCATTTTAGAAAAAGAACAACCCACCATTAATCAAACATGGTAGTGGTAGTGTGATGCTGTGGGGCTGTTTTGTCATAATTTAAGGATCATAAATTCTGCTCTCAAAAAGTAAATGCTGAAGGCAAACATCCAACAGTTTGTGACCTTGGGACCAAGCATACTTTCACAGAACTATGACCCACATCCCACCAACCTGACTACCTAGGAATAGCTACAACGAATAATAACAATAATAATAATAGATTATAGGCTACTAAAATCTTAGCATGTTGTTGCAGGCTGTTCATGCTTGGAAACCCTCCAGTGTGGCTGAATGAAATAGTCTGCAAAGGAGAATGGGCAAAAGTCCCTTCACATTGATCTAGAACACCAACTACCAATTATTGCAACTCTTTACATTGCCACAACAACCTCTAGGGGCAATTGCTTTTTTTTTTTTTTTACTTTCAGGTTGGTTTCCTCATTATTTGAAAACTGCATTTAGTATTTACGCGGGTTATCTACAAGGGGTTAAATACTTTTGCAAAGCAGTGGATGTAGCACTCCCCTTCAGCATAATGACTCCTAACAGAGTGGAAAACGTGCAGAATGAACATGCAGGTCACATGCTGACACATTTGTTTTTTTATTTTTTCTGTTTTATTTTCACGGATAAGATTGTTGACATTTAAAATGATGGGCTGAGAGCTGAAAAATGATTAAAAGTTATATTAAGATCACAAATCATAGCTCAAGGCAAGGTGCGCCGCTTGATAAAAACATCCCCACAGCAGGAAATTATGACTGCGGAGTTCAAAGACACGGAGGGGAGACGAGTTATACGAGTAAACTTTCACAGGAAGAGTTCACATGGCAGGGAGAACAAAAACAGGACATTTCCCCCAAGTCCATTTCATCTGTCTTACTCAGACCTCATCGATAACTCATGCAGACACCTATGTCCTTCCAGCATGATGGACGGGATTGTTAAGGCTCAGAAAATCTACAGTGATGGTTTCATGTCATCTCAAAGACTTCCTCTATCATAACCCGTCTCCAGTAGAGTCCTATTTATCCCAGCTAAATGGGAACAAGAACAAAGCATTTTGGGGCTGCCACTGCTCCTCATGCTAGGCTGGTACTTTGTCCCAATTCAGAAATAGCTGCTTATTACCATCCCTCTGATCTCCTTAGGACTGCTGCACACACGGATGGGACTCAACTCGCTAAGTCCACAAACAGCAGCAAAAAAAACCCAAAAAAAACACACCAAAGCTAAGGATCTAGGAGGTTTAGAATGCGGACCCAGAAATCTTAGTTTATTGCCGATGAAACTGGCTGAACAGTTCTTCAAAAGGATTCTGCCAGTTGTGACTGGTGGTGTGTGGTGGTGCAGCTCAGGCGTCGGAGGGCAACAAGCTTGTTATTATTTTCAACAGAACCTGCCACCTGTGACTGAAGGCAAACAAACAGTTCCCATGGACTTTGTATGACAGCTGATGTTGCAGGTGTAACAAGGCTGTGTTTCCAACACACGGCGCTCAGCAGCACTTTCTATAAAACAGCCACCCAGTTAATACAAAACAAAGAAGAATTTTTCTTGGAAACTGTCAGCAGTCCACGGAATAATGTTAGAGCCACTGAGCTCTAGTGATGAGCTCAATTAAATATTAACCAACGTGCAAATATTTACAGATGAATGACCTGCAGACTGGCAGCAGTGATTTTCAGAATGCCTGTGGATGTGTTTATTAAAGATTTAAAACACACACACATGAAAAACTTCTAAAATTGCACCCGGTTCAATGTTAAGTCCTGAATGAAAATGATTTAAAAACTGATTTTTTCCAAGAAGAAATTAGATTACAATCACAGTTAAGACCCGTAGACGAGGCATTTCTGTAACATCTGGATCTGTGCAGACTGGTAGGTCTTACTGAGTGATATGTACAAGAGAAGGTCTTTCTAACTTATGTAACCCCGATCATCACGAGATAACAGCAAACAGTAAAGACACCCTTTGACCGGCTCAGAGATTTCCAGATGGAGGTTTACTGGTTGCTATAAAACAGCTTTACTCAACTGTAAAGCTGCTGTCATCTTGTTCAGGACACTGTGAGAAATCAGACTGATGAGTTTTCTTCTGGGTAAATAAAGTATAATGAAATAAAGTTAATGTATATGATTTGCAAAGGAAATAGATTTCATATTTGGTGTAAATGTGCTCACATTGTGTTACATCACAGGTATATTCTGAAATAGATTCCAGCAACATACATCATAATCACAAGGCAAAAACTGCTTTTTAAAAAGATCTGCCATTTTATCATCCCCAAAGTTTTATTAATGTAGTGTTTCAAACCTGCAGCTTGATATGATATTGAAGCACCTTTGGCCACACAGCTTAGCAAACCTGTTTTATGTATTTTCTCACATTGTTCTCTGCAGAACCTCTGAAGCTGAGTCAGGTTGGTTGGGCAGCGTCCGTAGACAGGAATTTTTAGATTCAAGTCCAGGTTCTGGCTGGACTTGACAACGTATGTCGTCTGAAGGCACTTCTGCAAAAAAGTTAATTCAAGCGAATCATACAGATTCCAAGTTAATACAGTACACGCATTCCGAAATGTTCCTTATTGATCCATTGATCAATCTTGATATTCTTCAAAGTTTCTATCTTAGGAAACCCAGCAGAGTCGCTGACTTGCAGCATTCACTCTTCCTGGATGAGCATGTAGCGACAGTGGAGAGGAAAACTCCCCTTTAACAGGAAAAAACCTCCAGCAGAACCAGAAACTGGCTGACTGTGAGCGGCCATCTGCCATAACCACCCAGGGGTTTGAGAAGACAGAGAATACATAAAAAATTAACACAGAAGCACTGATCCAGGAGTACTTTCTATATTCTATATTACAAAAAGGAAAAAGGTAACGACACTAACAGACTCCTTCTGAAGACACTGTTATTATGGCCGTGTGCTTTGGATCATCACTGTGTTCAAAGATGAACTGTCGGCCACCACTAAGATTTTCCATGGTTGCAAAATCTCTAAGTTGCTTTTTGGCAAAAACCAGGAGGTGCCTCTTAATGATGGATGAGTCTCCACACCAGAACACTGGCACTATATGCAAAACAATCTTGAAACATGTCACTACCAGATAAATCAGAAACCTACACTCCAATTGGTTTTAGAATACATGTGTAACATAAGAAAATGTGGAAAAAGTAAGGTGTAAATACTTTTTGGTGGAGTACTTTTTGCTCTATTAGGAACCAAACCCACCACCAAAACAACCAGGAGTTAAACAGAGGACAGAAGGCGGGAGGTTTTTAACAGGCCAGATCCATCTCCAGACTGAAAGCCTAACAAGCTACATTTGACCTGCTGAAGAAACACATTTGGAAGAAAAATGCAAAAATATGATATACCTTTTGTTTTCTGTTGCAGACAACTAAGCTGCATAGCAAAAAAAAACCTTGTTTCTTCCTCAGCTTTTAATGTCAAACCTAAAGGTTTTCAGTGAGCAGAAAAATAATCCAGTTCAATTTTGGAAAAAAAAAAGCAGACCCCATGAACCTTTGCAATTTTTTTTTTTTTTTAAGTTAGTAACACAAAGTCCAGAATGTAACCACAGTTTAAGATAAACACTGACTGCATGGGACAAATAGAGGTGGGTCGGATGTGACTGTATCCTCGTGACTGATTGGATGAGTTACATCTTTAAAAGTTCAGACTGCGTTGATGACAGTTTTAGTAAATTTTAGTAAAACGAAGGAGAGCCCATACTGACTCGGATAAGCCATGAGTCAATGCCCGTACTTTGAGAAGAGGCATTTGTACGTTCCAATTATCACATTCAAGGACTTTTTATTATTTTTCCCCATATACGTTAAAATGCAAGCCTTTTCAGTTCTGTTGATAAAAAACTCTAGTTGACTAAGGGCTGCCTTCTTTCATATTGCAGGTTATTCAAAAACAAACCTATTGAAGAAAAAGACGATGCCTCACAGGCAGGGGTAAACAAGGCCAGTAAAGGAGGAATCATCTATGGAGACTACCTGCAGGTAACAGAACAACAAAGACTTATATTTTATCTTTAGGACTTATCAAGCAATTTTAAGAGTCTCAACAACATATTTGCTTTATTTCATTCGAACTCTCAGCTGGACAAAATAACCTCAGCTCAGGTGTTGCAAAGTGAACTGAAAGGCAATAAGATCCATGATGAGCATCTTTTCATTGTCACCCATCAAGGTACGATTTTATTTCTGTTTTACTTGTGTTAAATCAGACAGAAAAAGACAGATTACACTGGATTTTGAGGACTTATACCTGAAAGTTGATAACCTAATTCACTGTTGACAGATTAACGTCTTAACTTTCTAATATGACACAGAAGCATTCATGATGTTTAAACCTTTGATTTTATTTTAGCCTATGAACTGTGGTTCAAACAGATTCTATTTGAGCTCGATTCAGTGCGGGAGATCTTCGTCAGCGGGCATGTAAGTCACACAGAAAAGAACATTTTGTACCAATAGGTTTAGATCCTCAAGTGTTTAGGATTTAAAACTGTTCACAAGACTCTGATCTTTTAGTGCCGCTGATTAAATGAAAGATACATTTAAATTTGGAGCTCAGTCGGGTGAAGATCAGAAAGTCATCTGATCAGCCAGGTTCACGTTCTAGATTAAAAGTAGAGTGGTCATACCTTCTCTATAAGTCTTTGATCAAAAACAGACACATCTCATTACTACCATTGTTTCTTTGTCTTAGGATGTTCTTTATTGGAATTATGGGTTATTTCATTTTTTTTGTTTTGTTCCCTCAGGTCAGAGATGAACGCAACATGCTCAAAGTCAACACTCGGATCCACAGGATCGTAATGATCTTTAGACTGTTGGCCGAACAATTCGCAGTTCTGGAAACAATGACAGCCCTGGATTTTTTTGACTTCAGGTAAACTCATGAATAACTTATAACATGTTTATAACATTCTCGTGTTACGAGTGGATGTGTATTCGATCTTGTGTCTGCAGGGAGTACCTGTCTCCCGCCTCTGGGTTCCAAAGCCTTCAGTTTCGGCTTCTTGAGAACAAAATCGGGGTGCCAGACAACATGAGGGTTCCTTACAACAGACGTCATTACAGGGACAACTTTAAGGGACATGATAGTGAGATGCTTCTAGAGACAGAACAAGAGCCAACGCTTCTGAAGCTGGTTGAGGTTTGTCTCAGTGCCTCTTGCATAATACTACTGATTTAGCCACCAAGTTAATGGACATGAGTTTACTGTGTGGTTGGACCTGCTTTGGAGTAGCTTAAGTGCAACTGTGCAGGGAACAAATGGCATAAAATCTTTGGGCCATTCTTTCAGGAGTGGCTGGAGAGAACGCCTGGCTTGGAAGAGGATGGATTCAATTTCTGGAAAAGGCTGAAAGTAAATATATTTGATGGGCTGAATCTCGAGGAGAAGAAAATCGAGGTAAGAAATTACTTCAACTCCCTGAACAAACTTTTCCAGCTTCGCCCCAGAGTGCATGGATGATTGACAGAACTTGGATTTTTGTTTGCGGGCATTGTTTATTTTTGCAGAAAATGCCAGAGTCGGAGGAGAAAGACGAACTGATGGCTGAGCTCGTCAAACAGAGAGAGCTCTTCACGTCCCTGTTTGATGAAAAGCGTCATGACCACCTGGTCAGCAAAGGTAGCTGTTTAATCAGACGTCACAACAGTTAGAGATGCTCTGTTTGTTCACAGCTTCCTCTGAATGGCGTCCTGTGGAGTCTGAACTTTTACTCATAATGCAGCACAAATAAAGATAAGTAACGTTGCTTTAAAATTAATGTATTTTTTACTTTTGCAACCAAGGAGAAAGGCGGCTGTCGTACAAAGCTTTACAAGGCGCTCTGATGATCTACTTCTATAGGTGAGATAAGCTCTTCTTTGTGTTTCTCCACATTTCTGGTGAAACTGCAGCATTTATTCCGTATTATTGCAATTCATACATTTTATATGAGGAACGTGTTGGCACCTCCAAAGGGACATCTAACTTAAGAACATCTCAGTGCAAGTTCCAGAGGCAGGGGTGCTCATTAATTCCACCCATATAACATTTCCATATCACAAGCCCGGTTCTGAAGCCTTGTCAGCCAGGCGACACCTACAGCAGTTGTAAAGAGGTCTTCAGGAGGCTTCAACAGTCTGAGCATGTCTGTCAGTTTTTTCTAAAGATGTCGTAGCTACGTAACACATGTGATAAGGACAGAATGTCACATGAGGCTCATTAAGGCTTCAGCAGAGCTAACAAAGTCCTCCGGCAGCAACTGGAAAGTGATAATTAGTGCAAAACTGCCGGGGTGGTTGGTAGTGCACAGGTGACAGCCGCTCCCATTTTACACCCATTAAAATTTAGAAGGATTTTCATGAGATGTTTAAGACATCAAACCTTCCCTGCCTTACAGGGAAGAGCCAAGGTTCCAGGTTCCGTTCCAGCTGCTCACATCCCTCATGGACATCGACACCCTCATGACAAAATGGAGATGTAAGTATTATAACCGTTTCTGGGACTTTCTGCATTTACCGAGACAGCAACAGAGTGTTTGAGTTTACTTAAAGCCAGAGCTAGACTACCAGAGACTACACAAAGTTAAACAGTGAGTTAGATCTCACTTAGTCATCATCATATTACCACCACAAACTTTTAAGTGTAAAGAAAAAACAAAAAGTAGAAAAATGGTGTTAAAAGGAAAATGAAATAAGGTTTCAAGATGCTTTTAACAAAAGATTTGGTATGCTGTGCATTTGTATTCAACCCTCTTTACTGAGATACCCCTCATTAAAATCCAGAGTCACCAACTGCTGTCAGAAGACACCCAATTAGTAAATAAAGTCCATCTGCTCCGTTCCTGGCCTCAGTGGTTTGTTGGAGAACATTAATGAACAAACAGCATCGTGACCAAGGAACACAACAGTCAGGTTAGCCGTGGAGAACTTTAAAGCAGGGTTAGGTTCTAAAACAATATCCCAAGCTTTAAACATCTCACACAGCTTTGCTCAATCCATCATCTGAACATGGAGAGAGGATGAACCAACTGCAGACCTACCGAGTACCAAGACGCATGGATGTCCACCTAAACTAACAGGATGGGGAAATCAGAGAAGTAGTTGAGAGGTCCATGATAGGAGAGACCCACAGCTCATGTGGGAAAAGCTGTTGACAGGACAACTATCAGTAAAAAAAAAAAAAATAAATAAAAATCTGACTTTTATGAGTTTCAGTTGAAAGATTTCATTAAAAGAAGGTCGTGAAAAGTTTGTAACAAGCCACACAGCAAACATGGTGGTCTGCTCAGATGGGTCCAAAGTTGTACCCACAGCAAAATGTTATGTATGACAGAAACGTAATAATATTAATTACCCTGAACACATTAAACATGGTGGTGGCAGCATCATGCCATTGGCATGCTTTCCTTCAGCAGGAACAGGGAAGTGGATAAATCCTGGAAGAAAACTTGGTGGATAAAGCTTGAGGCTGAGGTGAAGGTTTACCTTCCATCAAAACAGCAACCCTAATGAAACACAGCTACAGCTAGAATTGAATAATTTAGTGCAAAGTACTGGAGCTGAAATTTTCTATTTTGCAAAAAGGAACAGGCAAACTGTTAGTGTCTAGTTGTGCAAACATGGTGGAGACAAAATATCTGTAAATATTTAATACAGTGTTCTTTTCTTTGTAAAATAATTTTAAAATTGATTCATTCTTTACAGTTATGCACTGCTTTGTGTTGTTGTGTTGGTCTCCCAATAAAATATACACAAGTTTGTGGTTGTAATGGGAAAAGTTCAGGAGATATAAATACTTTAGCAATGAACTGTAAGCGGCAACTTAAATGAAACCAAATATAACCAAAGATGTTTAACTTTTTTCTCCTGTCTCTTCAAGACAACCATGTGTGCATGGTACATCGAATGATTGGCAGCAAAGCAGGCACAGGGGGCTCATCTGGCTACCAGTACTTAAGATCCACTGTCAGGTATTGTTTCATTCCAACTTCAGTCTCATGATTGCAAACAACACTCTGCAAAGCCTATCCAAGCTAATTTAGATAAGGACAGCGCAATGATGCTCTGCCTAAGATGAACCTGTCACTCGGGTATTGTTTCCTGGAAAACCTAGAAACAAAACTTTAAAAGTTATTTTCGGAATAACTTTTAAAGCAGCTTTTTTAAGCGATTTAAGTTATGCTTGAGCACCTAACTTCTAACCTACATGATGTTCTTTCCCTGTAGTGACCGCTACAAAGTGTTTGTGGATCTGTTTAACCTGGCCACATTCCTGGTGCCTCGTCACTGGGTGCCCAAACTGAACCCCAACGTTCACACCTTCCTGTACATGGCTGAGTGCTGCGACAGCTCCTACTGCAGCAGCGAGGACTCGGACTAGGAGAGCAACTCCGCCGTCTGTTCTGGCTTCTCATCGCTGTGACAAATGTCATAGCCATGAATTATTTGCCCAGTGTGTAGGTGTAGAGCAGCCTCCTTGTTGGGCCAATAGATGCAAGAGTCAGAGTAACACTTTGACATAAAATATATCCAACTTTACTCAAGTCAAGCCAAGTCGAGTTTATTTATATAGCGCTTTTCAGCAACAAGGCACTCAAAGCGCCCAATAAACACTGTAGTAAACTTCATGTAAGAAAATAAAATGATGAATTTTAATATTTTTTACCAGGTGATTTCCTGGATGTATAAAGAAAAGCTTAAAGAGCATAATTAGGCTTATAAATACTAAAGTTTAACAAGTGTAAGAAATAAACCATAAAAATAAAAATAATTTCAGTTGCAGGGCTTGTGACATAATGTCTGACATTAAATATTTCCCGATGCCGTATCAAGCCATTTTACTTTAATCTTGTCTCTGAGTCACAAAGTGCCGCAGACGGCTGCTTGAGAAGACCTGCTTAGATGTTGCCTCAATAACTCTATGTAAATGAAAAGGAACTAACCTGGAGACAAGCAGATCATTGGGTGGAATGATCAAACCTTGCACAAAGGGACAATGCTGCTGGGATTTTAAATAACGGCTTTCATATCGGACTGTCACAGTGGGCCACTTCAGACAACGGAGATGCACCTTAAGTGGAAGAAAGTGTAAATAAGATGAAATCTGAAGCATAAAAATGTCAACGTGTAAAGCAGGAAGATTCGCACTGCTTAAATATACATAATGTTAATGATGTAGATCTTTTAGAAATATTTTGTAAAGTATTCTACATAATTTTGGAATGTATTTATGGACTAATTAATGAGATTTTTGTATAGAAGAATTATAAATCCTGATATATGTTATGTATTTAATAAGATGTCTATTTTGTACAGTGAAAATACTTGAAATGTGTTGCAGTTTGTTGCTCTGTTACAATGCCACATTTGCAAACATATGAAGGGATTTATTTGTTTTAGTGACACAAGATGGCTACATTTTAATAAAAGCATTATCCACAGTGACACTGACGTTGAATAGATTAGTTATTTCATTCTGGCAAAGGGAAGCACACACACACAGAGCTGACTCAAACAAGCTGCTGTCACAGAAAAACAGCTGCAACAGAGTCTGCAATACCTGGGAAGAAACCCAAAAGAAGAGTGGTTAACAACCAACAGGACACTCTAATAATGCATAAAAATGCATTAAAGTGGATGAACTCACCACAGAGGTTGCTATCAATTTTTATATAAACATAACCCTGATCCCCCCATGTAGTTCCCCAGGAGTTCTGCACAATCCAGTAAGGTAAATCCCCTATGAGAGAAAACATGCATTACATGAGCTTAATTGTGTGTTTGTGTTTACCCTTTCACATAATCACTTTTTCCTTCATGACACACTGAAAACAGGACTGTGTGAAATTATAAATGTTGAGAAATATGAACTGGTGTTGGGAGTCACCTATGTTATGGGTGTAATATTGGGATAAATGGCTGCAGGTAAAAAAAAAAAAAGAAAAACCTTCAAACTGCAATAAATGTAAAGACAATGATTTTATGTAATAAAGTAACATTTAACCATAAATCAGACAAACTTGCTCTTTCAGGAGTCAAATGCATCAACTGGCCGACTGGATGGATATGGAACTAGATCCATACTCAAGTATAAATGATTAAAAATCTTGGTAAAAATACTGTCTGAAATAAAAGAAAAATAACATTCCCTTCATTTCTCCCCAAAACCATTTTTCAAAACCATCCGTTTCATAAACATTTTAGATCCACGATCTCTGGCCACTGCTTGCTTATGATGACACGATCGAAATGAAACCCAATATTTCAGTAGACAATAATTAGCAAATGGTCTTAATTAGCACTTAATATTTATAGCTTTCACAGCCCACAATGGAAGGTACTAAAACAGCATTTATAAAGTAGAATACAAAATCACATGTTCTCATTCAACATTGTGTAGGAGTTTGTACCAGTCGTGTCGTATCCAACAACCAGAACAGCATGGTTGGACCATTGGCTGGAGCAGTGGTGCTGGATAATGCCTCCAAGGTAATCCTGCCAACTGACAGCATCCACAATAGCAGCCAAAGGACCAAACTGCACCAGCTGACCCATCATCGCCTCCTCTTGACCACTGCGGAGAAAGAATTACAGAAACATGTTCTCTCTCGGTGGCTTCTTTGACCCTTAGATTAACTTATGTGTAGAACAAAGTTAAGTTAAAGATATGAACAAGGATATGTGCTGAAAGCTTTAAAGATTCTTCGAACACTTTAAAGACACACGTTTCTATCCATTAAAGTCAATCTACTATCCATATTTCTCATTAGCACATCTGCTTTTGAACAAATATGACATATATTCATCTTTTCTTTTATGGTGAACATATGCAGGCCCCCTTCTGTTACCCCTTCCTGTCAACCTGCCATATGATACCCACTGGGGGTATCTGTGATGCCCTCGGCTGCCGGGCTCATTATATATCATCCATAGGGTCTCTTCCTATGAGCCGAACTATTTTGAAAAGCCACTTTGACTTTGTGATCGTGTTTGTCTTTCTTTATGCTGCAGTAAAGATCTGACCTCCTGATGACACCACTTCTAGGAGACATCTGACTCCTGAAAAAAGAGACATTTTCATGCTGGATCAGAGGATGGTTGAAAAGGGTAAAACAAGTAATTCAAGTGGTACCAAGTCATTGACATTTACTCAGACTAAAGATCATCTTCACTGTGCTTCACTTTAAAGTTGTGCTCAACAAGTTGAGGCTGTATTTCAATTTCAAATTTCAAAGTCAGAGGAATACAAACAATAACTTGCATCAGGAAAAAAATCTAAAATAAAATTAAAACATAAATCTTAATAAATTCGATTCTCATGCTTACTGTAAAAACTGTAATGACCTTGTAGCAAATTACAAAAAGACCGAAATAAATCACAGACATACAGAAGTGGGATTTAATAAAGTTTGACTTTAAGCAGCCTTGGCCTGTTTGAGTTAGATTTAAAGTACTCTGCTTCCATTGGGGCTCAGAAACATATCCTGCTATTATTTAAGAACCTGAAGTTCAATTATTACTTGAAATTACGCCCTCGGTTTCCCTTAATCTTCTCTCAGCATGAGATCTCTAAATCTTTCTAGTTATTATAATAGGAGAGCTCTTAATGTGCCTTGGAAAAGTAGAATAAAATAAAAAAAACCTTCATTGTCCCTCAGTGGGGAAATTCAGGTATACCAGCAGCAAGTAACAGGAAAGTTGAAGCATGCAGATGCACACAAAGGTAAAGATATAAAAGCAGAAAGTAACAGTAAGGGCAAATTTACCACATAAGGAAAAACACTGTGCCGTTATTAAAAATAGTATAGTCAGATTCAAAGAATTCTAAGACTGAGTAGGATGATTAAACAAAAATGTATAACATTTATATTTGTGCATAAAAAACATCACCAGACTATTTACAAGAATATGGAAAAACTATGCAAATAACAGCAGGGATGTTACATTATACCGCTAAACACTTGTTGAGTTTGTTTGGACCAGTGATGATTAGAAAGTCTAACAGCAGCTGGGAGGAAGGACCTGTGATAATGCTCCTTTGTGCAACTAGGATGCAGCAGTCTGTCGCTGAAGGAGCTCTCCACTTCGGCAACAGCTTCATGCATGAGGTGGGGGACATTGTCCAGCAGTGATGTTATTTTTGCTAGAGTCCTTCTGTCTACCACCACCTGGACTGAGCTGAGGGGCCATCCTCGGACAGAGCTGCCCTCCCTGATGAGCTTATCTAACCACTTCCTCCCAACTCTAGATAACTGCTGCTTCAACAGACAACACCATACAGTACCTACAGTAGAGGTACTGTATGAATAAAATGACTGAATGTCCTCACATGTTGTCACATTAAAAACACAAAGTGTGATAGATGAACACAAAGTGGTGCGTCAATGTAAAGCAGAAGCAAAATTACACATTCTTTTTGAAATGTTTCACAAAGATCTGAAAAATGCGCAGTGCATTATTCAGCCCCCCTGGATACTTTGTAGAACCACATTTTGCTGCATTAACAGGTTCAAGTCTTTTGTTTTATTTTTCTACCACCATATCTACAGACTTAAATGTTTGCCCTTTTTTCTCTGCATAACAGCTCAAGCTCAGTCAGACTGAATAGAGACCACCTTGAAACATCAGTCCAGTCTTGCCACAGATTCTCAATAGAATTTTGGTCTTGACTTTAACTAGGCCATTCTAACACATGAATATGCATTGGTCTAAACCATTACATTGTAGTCAGGCTGTATCTATCTATCACCCTGTTTTTCAAACATTCCCCACAGCATGATGCTGCCACCACCATGGGGAGAGTGTGTTTCAGGTGATGTGAAGCATCGCCTTTTTTGAAGCACAAAACATTTTAAATGAAACCCAAAAGTTCACTCGGACTCATTTGACCAGACCACCTTCTTTCACATGTTTGTAGCGCCCCTACATGGCTTGTGTTTTTCTCTAAATAATACTGTTCTTGTCAGGTGGATGGCTGTGTCTTGGTATGTTTGCAGTTATGCTATGGTATTACCCTTGGATCAGAGCTCTGTGAGATGTTCAAAGCTTGGGATATTGTTTGAGAACCTAACCCTGTTTTAAACTTCTCCCCAACGTTCTCCCTGACCTGCTGTCTGCTGTCTTCCCTGGTCTTGATGAAGCTTTTTATTCTCTAATGTCCTCTAGCAAACCTCTGATGCCAGAAACAGAACAGCTGCATTCATGTCAGGATTCAATCAAACACAGACAGACTACTTACCAATTTGGTGACTTCTGAAGGTAACTGGTTGCTCTGGGTTTTATTTCAGGGTATCAGAGTGAAGGGGGTTGGATACATATGCACAGTGCACTGCTCAGATTTATTTGTCATAAAAAAGTGCCTTCCACTTCACAATCATATGCTTTGCTTCTTTGTGTTGGTCAAGATCCAGAATAAAACACATAGACGTTTGCAGTCCAGTGAGGAAATCTGAAAAGGTTAAGGAGGTATTTTACTTACGTAGATTTTAAATTGTGTTATTAACCATTTTCCTCCAGATGTTGGGACCACAGCCATGGTTACAACGTGAAAGGCCAGTACAGACTTTCCTGGAACTTTCAAAATAAATTGCATTAACCTACTTCCGGCACAGCCAGGAAACGGGGTAACTGCAGACTTCCTGTGACATCACTGTCCAAATAAAGGGACCACTCTTGTTACATCCTGCCTCTTCCACCCGGACTCTGTGCGAGGCTGGCCGGAGAGGCAGCGCGCTAATGTTTCTTTGCTGGCAAAAAGACAAACTCTTCAAACTGGATCCAAGGGTGTCATAAGATCACGCGATCATATGCACAGGTTAAGTACTGATGAATTACTGTTGAAAGAATACGTTATTAAGGTATAAGCATTGCGTTACTTTCTCTCTGAGGCCTGCAGAAGCAAACTGTGTTCCAGAGAGTTCCCTGCAGAGACGCGGTCTCTACAAGCCGAGTCTGAAGAAAGGACAACGGCCCTGCATCACCGTGGTTACGGTAACGTGCAATTGGTTGGTGGACAGAACGAGCAGTCTTTCATCCACAGCTATGGAGGTTAGCTGGAAGCTAACCCTTTGTTCACAGAGCTTTCTTCAAACTTCGTCGTCGCCCGGACAACTCCTCAACACATTCATACGAGGTTTGGTGTTTGGGCAGACTAAAAGAGAAAGATTTATGATCTGAACGTTTTTCATTTTATCAAGTTTGGTTTTGTTTGTGTGAAACTCAGCTATCTTAGTGCTAGCAGAATATCTGCAGCACACGTGCTCAGGTTGTGTTCTGTGTTTGTGTGTTTTTAAAGTTAAGACAAACTTTATTTAAAGGGTGATTTTAAACACAGAAGATCGGCCATAACGCGCTCATGCATTTTAACCTTTTTATTAACGGTATTTTAAAGGTGTGTGTTTGATTCTGGTGCTAAGCTATCAGCTTGCTTTGTTAGCTTTCACTGCTAACAAGCTAAGAACACGTGCTTGCTACTAAAGAGTATTTAACAGAAAGGTTGTTAGTTTTCAAGCTAGTGAATAATAGTCCCTGAACATCATTTACTAGATTTGATAACTAAGTAAATACAATTAAGCCCCATTTCTCCAGAATGAATTGGGTCTTTTCCAAAATATTCCCTTAATAATATTTCTTTAAATATTATTTTAATAAATAAAGGCAGCTAATGAGACCCTGTTGAGAATGAGTCATCCAGAAGGTTGGTTTTATTCAGCAGATCAATGCAAGATCAGATAAAACATTATTTTATTAAAATAATATTTTATCTGATCTTACATTGTGAATGGTTGTCTAAACGTTTGCTGATTATTGTCTAAGTTGGTTCCAAGACTAACTTAACTTCATTTCCAGATTCTTCAAGATAATCCTTGGTTCTCAAACATAAACATTGCATGGTAATGTTGCATCACTCTTTTTGGTCATAATTTCCAATCATCTTTAATCAACTTGTTTATATTGTACATAGTCCATTAGTCTTCATTATTCTTTAATTCTGATTGGTAGTTTAGTTGTATTGTTTTAGCAAAGTAAAGAGTTTGTTGATTGAAATATGTTTGACTTTGAGTTGACTTTTTTTTGTTAATAAATTCTTGTATTTTAAGAAATTGTGTGAATTCATTCCATATATGTGCAGAGTTTATGCTGTTCAATAATGTCAGAGCTCGTCTCACACCTTTCTATTCTGTCCTAATACCATCGCCTTAATGGGCTGGTATTCACAGGACAATCCTCAACAGACCCAAATATTATTTCATAAAATATTAAAATATTGATATTAAATATTAAATAATATTCTCAGATTCATAATCACAACACAAATATAAAGGAAATTCTGTCCACAGATCTGTTTATCCTGACCATCCTCGACAAACACGGCTGTTGATAAACCCCACAGTGAACTATGCTCAGAACTATGAACAGATCAATATAAATTCTAGAAAATCTGATTGTTGCTTGGCGATGTCATCAGTCTCTGTGTGCACATGCTGGTTTTTTGAGCTCAGACTGTAGCCGTAGAAGATGTATGAAGATTTCTTTGACATCTAACAGAACACACCCCTTGAAAAGGGGAACAACTTTCTAGTTTTGAATGTTTATCCTTTTTATTTTTTGCAGCAAGCTCACACATTTTCTGAATATTTGAGTTTTTCTTGAATCATTTTGCTATCTGAACACAGATGAGAGGTGAACATGTCATCTGATGGAGAGCCAGGGTGCTGCAGTAGCAGTGCAAATCTGCTCACATGTGAAACACTTGAACTCTCCCTTTTTAGCTGCCAATTGCCGTGTTCTGCTTTGCAGAGGCTTATAAGACTCTTTGCCTGGTTGACAGTACAGGCCAGCTGGTAGCAACACAAACCAGTGGGCATTTGGCTGCGGTCATCACTCATCCTCCCATTTCCATGGTAAGTAATTTATGCATCACTCCTTGTTGTATGTGAGATGATTACAACTTGCAGCTTTATTACTATTTATTACTATTGTTGCTTTTTCACTAAATGTTACCGTTGTTTTTATTTTACATCTACAGTGTTTTTACATACTTTATCTATGATAAAATATGTAAAGTCATATCAAAATATGTCCAGGATCTTTGAGTTCAGATGTCGTCACCGTCAGTGAAAATTATCATTCAACATAGATGTTTTGAACACATAAACTTCAAACTACAGTTGAGGAAAGATGTGCTAAAGAACATGTCAAATGAAGTTAGAAGATATACGATGCCTAAAAGCTCAACTCGATGTAGCATTTGATCTCAGTTTCTATGGTGGAGGTTCAATTACAACCATCTTACATATTCATGAGTAAAATCTTATTCAAAATATTACGTCCATGTGACAGTTCCCCTCTTGGCCATAACCAGACAGAAATACCTTTGTTCTACTGAGCTGTCCGAATGTTTGTTGACCAAGTGAACATGGTGGTCCGTCATTGGACAGGACAATGACACCCACCGCCCTCTGTACTTGTTCCTCTTTGACAATCAAGTTAAAACTCCTATTATTACAGTTAAATACAACATTCATGTTTAGCTTTAAGTACATTAAATCATACTAAGTTTTTTCTTTTTTTAGGTCAGTTAGGGTTACCTAGAATTAGAATTTTTGTTTGCTAAATGCCAGAATAATGAGATAATTGTTATTATTTTCTACCTGGGTCAGAGGTTTACATACAGTTCTTCAGTACATTGTAGAATTTAAACTATGAGTTGGATCAAATGTTTTAGGTTTCCTTCCATAACCTTTCTTGTCATCATATCTAGATGGATATCTTTTTTTTCTATGATGTCACAGAAGGAAGAAGTGTGTTTGATGGGAAGCCTTAAAATGCATCTCCAGGCGTGCCTCCATTTAACTCAGATGTTCTGTCAGAAGCTTACAGAGGCATGATGTCATCATAAAGGTTAATCAAATTATTTAAAAGGCACGGTAATCTAAGCAATCTGAATGTAAGTAAACATCTGAATGTGATGAAAGTAATACAAATATTCTGGCATTTTCCAAACAGAAATGATTTTGGTCTTTCTAACTGACCCAAAGCAGAAAATGTTTAGTCTGATTTACTGTGAGAAATAAAAAAGGTCATGTGTGTTTAATATAGTACAGGTCCTTCTCAAAAAATTAGCGTATTGTGATAAAGTTCATTATTTTCTATAATGTAATGATGAAAATTTAACATTCATATATTTTAGATTCATTGCACACTAACTGAAATATTTCAGGTCTTTTATTGTCTTAATACGGATGATTTTGGCATACAGCTCATGAAAACCCAAAATTCCTATCTCACAAAATTAGCATATTTCATCCAACCAATAAAAGGAAAGTGTTTTTAATACAAAAAACGTCAACCTTCAAATAATCATGTATAGTTATGCACTCAATACTTGGTCGGGAATCCTTTGGCAGAAATGACTGCTTCAATGCGGCGTGGCATGGAGGCAATCAGCCTGTGGCACTGCTGAGGTCTTATGGAGGCCCAGGATGCTTCGATAGCGGTCTTTAGCTCATCCAGAGTGTTGGGTCTTGAGTCTCTCAACGTTCTCTTCACAATATCCCACAGATTCTCTATGGGGTTCAGGTCAGGAGAGTTGGCAGGTCAATTGAGCACAGTGATACCATGGTCAGTAAACCATTTACCAGTGGTTTTGGCACTGTGAGCAGGTGCCAGGTCTTGCTGAAAAATGAAATCTTCATCTCCATAAAGCTTTTCAGCAGATGGAAGCATGAAGTGCTCCAAAATCTCCTGATAGCTAGCTGCATTGACCCTGCCCTTGATAAAACACAGTGGACCAACACCAGCAGCTGACACGGCACCCCAGACCATCACTGACTGTGGGTACTTGACACTGGACTTCTGGCATTTTGGCATTTCCTTCTCCCCAGTCTTCCTCCAGACTCTGGCACCTTGATTTCCGAATGACATGCAGAATTTGCTTTCATCCGAAAAAAGTACTTTGGACCACTGAGCAACAGTCCAGTGCTGCTTCTCTGTAGCCCAGGACTGGGGAACACGGCACCTGTAGCCCATTTCCAGCACACGCCTGTGCACGGTGGCTCTGGATGTTTCTACTCCAGACTCAGTCCACTGCTTCCGCAGGTCCCCCAAGGTCTGGAATCGGCCCTTCTCCACAATCTTCCTCAGGGTCCGGTCACCTCTTCTCGTTGTGCAGCGTTTTCTGCCACACTTTTTCCTTCCCACAAACTTCCCACTGAGGTGCCTTGATACAGCACTCTGGGAACAGCCTATTCGTTCAGAAATTTCTTTCTGTGTCTTACCCTCTTGCTTGAGGTGTCAATAGTGGCCTTCTGGACAGCAGTCAGGTCAGCAGTCTTACCCATGATTGGGGTTTTGAGTGATGAACCAGGCTGGGAGTTTTAAAGGCCTCAGGAATCTTTTGCAGGTGTTTAGAGTTAACTCGTTGATTCAGATGATTAGGTTCATAGCTCGTTTAGAGACCCTTTTAATGATATGCTAATTTTGTGAGATAGGAATTTTGGGTTTTCATGAGCTGTATGCCAAAATCATCCGTATTAAGATGATAAAAGACCTGAAATATTTCAGTTAGTGTGCAATGAATCTAAAATATATGAATGTTAAATTTTCATCATGACATTATGGAAAATAATGAACTTTATCACAATATGCTAATATTTTGAGAAGGACCTGTATGTTTAAGTATCTGGTTTCAACTGCATATTGTACTTTTAAAGATTTTCCTTTTACCTGAAGCTATGCAGGGTAAAGTTCTTCACAGCAACACCCTCATGAGACTGGGAGAAGAAATGACAGATTCCTGTTTTGGCCTCATATGGATACTCTGAGTGCCTCACCAGCTTCACTCTGCTCTAGATTATAAAGAAAATATCCATAAAAACAGATAAATGAATGGATATAAGATTCATTTACATTTGATTATTATACAGCTCGTAATTATGGTTGCTTACTCTAAAATACATCAACACTCACCTGATAAAACTATACTAATATTTCTTTTTACATTAAGCCTTTAACCATCACGTTAGGTTGAACTTTTAACGTAGCGCCAACCTCAAACATCAACACACCTGTTCTAACCAAGCAAAGGCGAGGGAGGGGGAGCCTCCATTGCAGCCCTCATTTTTATAGGAGCAGTCCAGAACCTGCTGCACGCTGAGCCGCTCCAGTTGCGAGCCTCCCATAGCATGGACAGACTGTATGGCACCGACTGTGCTAAACGCCCAGCAGCTCCCACACTACAAAACACAAAGACAAGGAAAAATAGAAAAAAGGGAAAGAGCTCAGCTTAAATGAGAAAAGTAGCTTTTATTTATGTTCTCCAGAATCTATGTAAGTAGGAAAGCATTTATCTTCCAAATAATTATGGAGTCTTAATGCAAAAATCAGTCCCACAACCTTACACTTCAACTAGGTTTTGATATAAAGTCTAAACATTTAATCTGTTTGTAGCAGAGAATATTTATTTCAAATTACAATAAATTAATATTAATAATAATGCATTTTAAAATCTAATTATATTGTTATTTTGCATGATAAAGACGAATGAAATGACTAAATGAAATGAACTGTGTCTAATTGCTTTCTGCTGCCACCTACTGACAGAAACACTTTATGCCTAAATTCTAAATTTCTATGAATAAATTTACTCTCATCCATTAGCATTAGCATTAACATGATGAAGAAATACAAAGGACCAGCTGTTACTCAAGCCTTAGAGAGACAATTATTTCTAATATTCATCAAAAATGGCATATAATTCTTGCAATTAAAAGGACAGAGACCAGTATCTATTTCATTCAGAACATGCAACGCTTTATTATGTAGTAGAATAGATCTATTTTTCTCTCTCTAATATTTTAGCTAATTTTATCTTGACATTGCATCGGTAAACTGTGTTCTCTCCCTCACCATAAATTCTCATAAATATGATGAACATCTGAGTTTGCTGTCTGAAACACTTTTTTTTTTAATCAAAATGGTTCCATGGCTTAAAATCAATACAGAAACAAAATTCAGTCATGATTGCCTGGACTGGAGATAAGTATGCACCAAACATACTAAATATTAAAGCCATCTGTGGGCACTGAAATGCACCCAAGCTATAAATGAGGAATCAAGACAGGGAAATCGACAAGTTTATCTGATGTAATTGACTTGATATTTTGTGTCTCTGTGCATGGCATCTCGTATCATCTTCTGTCTATCCATTAATCTTCTGTGGGAACCCAGCCCAGGAAGGTCCACAGACCAGCCAGACAATAAGAAATGTGAGCAGATAAACTGCAGCCGAGCTGAGGTAGGTGAATGCCGAGACTCCGGTCGTTTATGGACTCTCCCAGGAGCACTAAACTTTCCCTGTACTCAAAAGGATGAAATACACACCATGTTATCATGCTGCGTTCTCCTGTACCCCTTAGGAGAAGTGCTTTAGAGTGAAAATATCATCCCCTGCAGCAAATTGACTTACTAAAGAGATAAAGGACAAAAAGAGCAAAAAGTGAACCTTCATAAAGGACATGGAACAGCTCCATTTCACTAAGCCTCGTTCTTTTGTAGCCCAGGTTCCTCGTGCTCGTTGAGTTTAAGTCTCAAAGGCTTGGTTTGTCATCGTTTCATTGGTTTTCCGTAACGATTGGACTCCCCCGCCACTCAAATATGTATTCTGTCCATTACTACTTCAGATGATTGTTTGACCTCCAGCTGAACTCTCCGAGACTAAAATTGATTTGCAGAAGGGAGAATTCTCTCTGCACCCATTGTAAATCTGAGCTGGAGACTATATTTCCAAGATGCAATAAATGTTATTTGGTGTGAAAATGTGAGGTTTTCAGCACATATTCATTTGAGGAGAACTATTCAGATGACTGAGTCTAAACAGTAATTATTTAAATGAGCAACATTAGTTTTTTTCTAAAGAATCTAAGACTACGTGGAACTCGGGTTTTTGAAAAGCGGAACTATACTTAACAGTGAAGCTGTCAGAGTGTTTAAGTTATTTCTCATGACAATTATGGGACGTCTGGAGCCTTCTTCAGTATGATCAAAGCAAACATCATCCTTACTGTGGGAGCTATGGGTGCCTTATAAATAGCTGCATATCAGATATTTGCAGGTTTATCATGGGCCCTCCTGATATTGAAATGGACACACAAATCTGGGGCTGAGAAATACAATCCCTGTTTCTCACATGATATATAAATACAGACTTAATATGCGAGAATGCGTGCACCTGTACAGAACCACTGACCTACGAATTGATCTGCATTTTGAAGACAGGAGGAGCTGGCGAGGCAGATGGTGAGGGGATGAACTGTAGCCAGATTGTAGAAATTAAATGTGTGAACCTTTCACACAGTTATTTTCATTTCATACTTGTTAAAAGATCTACCTTTTTTTATAAGTGTTCAAACTTGTGCTTTGTTTTGTGTTTGTGTGATGATTCCCTATCTGCTTTTCATTTACAAAAACCAAAAGCTAAAATCTCAGAAGAAACTTTCCACTAGACCTTAACACAAGCCGTTTTCTAGCTGCAGAGAGGCAGAGTTGAACTTTGCTGCTACTGAGAGTTGCTGGAAGCTGAGGAATGTGTAGATGATGCTGGGATGTGGCAGGTGGTGGCTTTCAGAAAGTCAACCTCGTCTTTTTTTCTGATATTAACTGAGCAAAAACTGAAACCCTTTCACTCCTCCCACATTAACCAGAAGCGACTGATGCAGTTATTACCATCTGTTTGAAAAATCTAATAAAACCCAAAAGTCATTTAGAACATGGGAATTTTTCCCATATCCCATTTGGGTCTAGATGAAAAGTACAAACATTTTATTGTGTGGAAACAAAGATGTTGTACAGATCATGTTTTTATTTATGAAATTAAAATGCTTTGCAAATGTATTCATACCTCCTGCATGTATGTACATTTTGTCAAACTGAAAACCAAAAAAATCCAATTTATTTTATTGAGATTTGATGAGACACAATGTAGTGCAACATTGTGAAGAGGAAGAAAATATGTTCCAACCTTCTCACAAATAAAACCTGAAAAGTGCAGGTGGAGTTTGTCTGAACAACAATTATCCAGTCAACAGATTCTCCGTTGGATTTAAGTCTGAACTTTGACTGGGCCATTCTTACACATAAATATACATTGATCTAACCCGCTGTAGCTCTAGCTGTATGATTGGGGTCCTATTTTACAGTCACGTTAAAAGGTGCAAAAAATGTATTATTATTATTATTATCATGATAACCAATGATGTTTATTTCTCCTGACAGTGATTTGAGTGTTACAGCCATTCAGTATATCCATCATCTGTCTGTGGTAACCTTACTGCTAATTGGTTCTGGACCGGTGCCACCACTCCCTTATCCCTCCAGTCAAATTTGGCCGGGAGCCCCGTTCTAGTCAATCCAGTGAAGCCTGGAGCTCTGCTGCTTTCTGCTCGAAGGTAAACATCTGCAGACAAAGATCCAATCCAAAGTCATTCCTGGATACAAAGATGCATTGAAACAATGGCTCGGCCTTCCAGAGCTACCCCAGAGCTCCGAGAAGAACAGTCAGAACTCGTCAGAAAACATTCAGAATAACTGATTTAAGTAACTCAATAAAGAACTTTTTACAACACTTTCAGCATGTCTTAACTCGCAAGTTCACATACATTCAGCACATGCAACTAATTCAATTCTGCACAATGAAATTTTCACTCACCTCTGAATTCCATCTGTGAAAGGTCAGAGAACTGGTTAATGCCGTACGTGGCAGCCTGTGACTCTGTGGAAAATGAGTTCAGGTATTTATGTCGCATTGCAGCATTCTGTAATAACACAAGCAACAAAAGTTGTATTATAGTTAACAAGAAAGTAAGAAAAAGGGAGCAGATCTGAGCATGAAAGTGAAGTGTTCATGTTGAAATGGTCTCATAAGATTAATAAAGGAAAACAAAGGATGTACATAATAACGGCCAAAGTAAAATTGTTCCATTTACCTCATATTTGACAATATTTGCTTTGTGTTACAGTAGAATAAAGGACGGGTAAAGCCCATAAATAAACACCAAGTTTCTTGCAAAAGTTTCCCATGATCCTTTTCACATTTTGTTATGTTACAACCAGAAACTTTAATGTATTTTATCAGGATATTTTTGTGACAAATAAGTAAATAAATTTAATCTGAAACAAAAACGTTGGTTTTTTTTATATAATATTAAGAATTAGATTAAAATTATATGACAGTATAACTAAAGAGCGCCATGCATTCGTGATCTGATACCAAAGACAAAAACAGTGCAACATGTTGCCCTCAGAAAGCACCTAATTATAGTGAACTTGTGTGTAATTTAACCTGAGTCTAACTGCTGCTGTTCTGTGAAGACCTCAGAGGTTTGTCCGAGAACATCCAGCATTATGAAGACAAAGGAACGCAGCAGACAGGTCAGGGAGAAAGTTCTGAAGAAGTTTAAAGCTGGGTTGGGTTCTACAACAACATCCCAGGCTTTGAACATCTCCCAGAGTTCTGTTCAATCCAAGATCTGGACATGGAGAGAGGATGGAGCAACTGCAGACCTACCAGGACATGGACGTCCCCCCGAGCTGGCAGTCCAGTAAAGATAGATTTGATTATAATTCAGAAACAAACAGCCGAACCTTGATTAGACAAAGATCTCAGATTTATGAATAACTAACCTCTGCTACAGCACATCCATATTTGCACCTGCAGGACCTTCATTTAATGATCTAGTTTAGAGCACACAACACACTAGATGCAAGGTTTTATGGTGGTCCACGCATGTTACAGCTCTACTACCTCCTCCAGTCTCTTACCTGAAAATAGATTTGACGACGGCTAAATTCCTCGCTGTTGACTTCATACAGACGGTGAAACTTTTTCCTGAACGAGTCGAAATCTATCGAAGAGCCATTCAAGTTAGCAAGACTTTCACCAAAATAGGCAACTATGATTAAAATAACCGTAAACATCAGGAAAAGCTCCATTAGAGAAGGAAACACAGCTAGAAACACGGAGGTAAACACAGGAAGCAGGGCCGTTTAATGTTCGCGGAAAAGGTGTTGAATAAGGCTCTGCGCACGCGCAGTACACCGGAGGCGTTACTGTGGAAACGCTGATAATTTTCGCCCCTGAGAAAAACCAACGTAAAAAAAAAAAAGCTACCTGTGAAATATGACATTACAAATAAAACCAAACCCTGGTACACAGGTACAATATCACTTTATATCAGTCTTTATGATGTTTTATTCGCAACACAAAGTGCTTCCGATTAAAAAGAAAAAAGTCTGACTGAGTGAGAAACGTAGTTACGCCAATGATGATGAAAAGATGCTAAAATCCTGATGAGAGCAACAAAACTAAAATAAAAAGGACGAATAGAAACTAGTATCTACATTTGATTCAAATAGCTGTTATAAGAAGTTCATTAATCACAACCAGAACATTAAATCGAGTAAATTACATTTCAAATAGATTTAAAGACAAACAAAAATATCAATGCAACAGGTATAATTATGTTAAGGTTAAATTGGGACAAAAATAGTTTAGTTACTAATAATCAGTTATAAGCTAAATCAAAGACATTTCTTTTGCTTTTAAATACATTAGAAGTGCCATAAAACATATCAGTTTATTTAGACTTTGTTCTTTTTCCCATAGATTTTGAATTACTTTTACCCACATATACATATTTATTGAGAAGGTGCATTAAAAAAGTTGTATTGTTTTTTATTTATTTTATTAAAAGATGTTTTGCCTAGTAGATTTTTTACATATAAAAACACAAATGCACATTATTTTAATTACCTTATTAAATGTGTTGGAATTAAATGCATACAGACATATTTATGAAGCATATATTTATAATTTATTTTTATTAAATGTCAGGTTGTCATGTTTGTGACTAAAGCAGGCACTTTTGTCATTTTCATAACCTGTGAACACCCACAGCAGTAGCTTCTTCCAGGCCCAGTAGCAGCTGCAGGGCATTTTTTTCCAGGCTGCACTTTGTCAGGACCGGTCGACCAGAGACAACAGTGAAAGATAAGTGGGCGACTCTGGTGCCTTCTAGAGTGGCATCTGTTCCTGCCTTCATCATACCCGAAGCTCTTTTGTAGCGTGCCAGAGGAAATGTCAGACCCAGCGGTGGAACTCACCAGCAAACCCTTCACAGTCCAGTTGTCCAATGTTTATCTGAGCATTTTGGCACTGTTCTGCTTTAAGCTCTTTGTAAAGATTTCTCTTAATTTGCTCACATACTTCTATATAGTCCGTGGGAACCGTAAAGAAGCTGCCCGGATATCAGCAGAGTTCTATGACTATGGTCAACAACACAGTGAGTATCAGGAGAAAACCCTTTTGAACTTTTTATTATTTCTTGAAGTAGTTTCCTGTTTAAAACTGGGTTATTTGATGCACAAAAGCTTGTGAAATACAACCCAACTACCTAGCTGTGATTAAGGGACACACATGGGGACATGTTTGACATCACCTGTAAGGTCACATGTAAGAAGTCCTCATAGTTATAAATCAAGGGCACATACACCATATTTACACACATGATTCCTGTATTCACACATGAGCTATAAATACAGTTTCACTTATCCATTAACTATAAAAACCATAAATTATTGCAGCATTTATAAATTAGTTGCCCACTTTTCTTTCATTTCATGCTTAATAGTCTGTTATAAGTCCTGATGTTGGATTTTAAGCGAAGACTCGATTGGTCCAGCAGCTTTCTCCCTCTCTAATATAATAATAGAACACAGTCATGATATCCTCCTTGTCCCTCCCCCACACCTCATCCTGCCCTACTTTCCATTCCCAGCTATGCAGTGCACCCTGTCACACTCACACAGCAACCAAAACAACACTCCATATTCTCGGGGACAAGCACTGCGGAGACACATTCTGGGGCGAGACAGACACGACAACAACATAATCTGCAGCTATCGCTCAAAGGGAATACCAATTAGCTGAAGTCAGGGTATTAGTCATGCTCCTGTAGATACGATCTTCCTTGTTAGGAGAAATCTGTTTGATGTCTCTCTTTATGTCTGTATTTCAAATTAATGTCAGTTGAGGAAAAGACGCAGCATGAATAAAAGAGGAAACTTAGTTGATCATTATCCATAATTTATGAAGAAAATGGAGGAGGAGAATAACAAAAATGATAGTGTGTGGAATGCATCAGCTGTTATTCTGGATATTGACTCAGGTGTGCCTGATTGGGCGGGGGGGTGTAATTTACATGACACAGTACTTACAAATGGACTCTCGTAGTTCTGTCTTGAATATATCAAAAGGTTTCGAAAACCAATGCTGCTAAAACAGTATGTTCAGATGTATTAAATGTCACAGGGACATGTTCTTGTATAGTTCATAAAGCTTGTGTTTCTGTTCTGGAGAACATAACGCACTAAGCAAGGAATAAATGTGGGTAGAAAGCCACTGAATTTATATTCCTGTTGCAGGATCCTGGGCGGACCGCTCACCCCTTCACGACGCTGCCAATCAGGGCCGCCTCCTCGCCCTGAAGACCCTCATTTTACAGGTGAAGAGAACACAATCTCTCAGAGAGTAATGTGTCCCCTTATCTGCAAGCATGTAGGTCTTTTGTTGCCATCTCTTGTGCTGTTAAATTGCACTCAGTACCTTTCCAGACTCTCTGTCTGATAAAGAGATAGAGGAGTAGAAAGTGTCTATCAGTATAAGTCACAATGAGCTACATACACAGCCCCTTGCAAAAGTAATCACATCCCTGAAATTTTAGCAGTTTCTGTTACATTAAAACCAACTTAATTACATTTTGTTGAGATTTTATGTGATAGACCAAAACAAAAATAGCACATATTGGTGAAAATGAAAGAAAACAGATGCCTTTTTTAACACTTGTTTTTACAAATAAGAACCTTAAAATTGCCTTGCATATTTTTGGCAACCTTTACTCTCATACTACTAATTAAAATGCAGTGTAAGCAATTAAAAAAAGAGAAACACAGCAAATAAGGTGAGGGACAAAGTCAACAGAATCCCAGAGCTGCATGTGGCTCTTTAGGCCCTCCACTTTGGCTCAAAACTTTAGGCCAAAAATGCTAAAGAGTAGAACAATGTTTTAAAATGTAAAGGTAATTATTCTAAAATTGCTAGCTTTCCCAGGTATTTTCAAACAAAATATGCATAACATTTCCACAAAGAAGGACACTAATGGTTTTTTTTATGAAGTTATTTTTTTGTCAATAGGTTGGCAAAAAAATTAATATCCCATTGAAGAAAATGTATTTAACCTGAAAAGGACAATAAAATTGTTGTTCTTTATTTTTAAAATCTAAATGACTTTCAAATAAACAAGCTATTTTGTTACGAAGAGTCATGTTGCTATTATGGCTCTAAACTAATTTTGTTTAGCTGGACGAAGGTCAAAAATGGTTTTTGGGGCTGAAAATGATGCTGACCTCTGGTCTTCACTGACAGGCTAGGCAAGGGAAGCATTAATAAAAGAAGAATCCAGTGGTAACTCTGGAGGAGCTGCAGAGATCAAGGATTCTGGTGGGAGACTCTTTTGATAGGACAATCATCAGCTGTTCACCTTTACACATATTTGCTTTATAAAAGAGTGGAAACAGAAGCCATTGTTTTAAGAAAGCCTTAAGTAATGCAATTTGAGAATTGTTATATTCCATGTAGGGAGCACAGAAAACATGTGGGAGAAGGTGCTCTGATCAGATCAGAACAAAATGGAACTTGCATAATGTTGTGTGAGGTAGCAAACTAACACATCACCATAAACACACCATCCCCACAGTGAAACATGGTGGTGGCAGCATCATGCTGTGAGGATGTTTGTCTTCAGTGTGGACATGGAGGCTGGTCAGAGCTGATGGAAAGATGGATGGAGCTAAATACAACCAGAACCGTAATGGAAGAGTTTAGATCAACACATATGCAAGTGTTCAAATGGTCCAGTTTTTAACCAGACCAAAATCCAATTGAGAATCAGGGGAATTAGTTTGCAAAACTGTGATTGCTGGGAAAGGTAGTCCTACAAAGTGTTGACTCAGGAGGTCTAAAGACTAAGGTTTGCCAAATTTTTATGTTTTTGTTTACAAGCAATGTTAAAAAGTATGCATAATTTTCCCTCCACTTCTATTTCTTCCTACTTTGTGTTGGTCTATTACAAAAATATCCCAAAACCTCTGGTTGTAATGTGACAAAATGTGAAAACTTCTTGTATATGAAAAAGAAAAACATATTTTCTAATTGCTCCAGGAACTGCATAGGTCTCAGGTTCACCAGATGTTAAAGGTTGAAGCTGTCAAAGGAGGAGACAAAATACAATATAAAACATTCCTGTTTGTTTAACATAATTTACAGTATCTTCACCATTCTCAAAGAAATACTGGTTGGACTGGTAGAAAAATTGCAGTCTTGTTTTTCTACTGCTCACACACAGAGGACTGTGCTCCAAAGTGTAAGATGCTTTGCTCAAGTCAGACACATCAATGACAAATCCGTGACAACATTCTCATGCTAAATTATTAGTATTTTAACCAGCCTTCAGTTTGATCTTAACTTTAATTAGCAGACCTATTAATCTCTGGAGCTGAAGTGGGGCTTTGCAGTACAGTTCAGTAATCACTGAAAGCCATAATTGAGGATGATGGCTCTGTCTTGTATGAGGAGATAAGCTTTGATAATGTTCTTGTAATTCCCGTTGTTCACCAGCAGAGATTGACAAAGCGCGTCTGATGCTGGGTGCTTCTTAAAACTAATTTTCCCACTAAATCTCTTTGACTGCAGCTGTGCTCTGTTTCCAGGGTCATAATGTGAATGTTCTGACTATAGACCATGTGACACCCCTTCATGAGGCCTGTCTCGCAGACCATGTTGCCTGTGCCAGGGCGCTCATTGATGCAGGAGCGAATGTAAGTCACATTTTGGCCTCTTTAATATTGTCATTTTGTTGAGGTCAAATGTAATTTCCATGGATGGGAAACTCCAGGAGGGGATAACAAATGAGAGATGTGCTGCTCTCCATCTACAGACACTGTGGAGCGATTAAATCCCCCCCCCCCTCCTTCATTTGTTCCCCCTGGCGTTTGCTATTAGTCAACCTGCATTGTTAAAGATGAGCTAAAAATAACAGTAACAAATGTTTTTACAGGTCAATGCATCTACGATTGATGGAGTAACCCCGCTGTTCAACGCCTGTACAGTGGGAAGTGTGGTTTGCACTGAAATCCTTTTGGAAAATGGAGCAAAACCCCAGAGCCTTGTATACCAACCTTCACCGATACATGAAGCAACCAGCAAAGGTGTAACATGACAGAATACTGTGCATTTGAAAGAGAGCCTAAATCCATTATTACAGGGTAAAAAACTACTTTAGCAGGTCATAAGTTGTTTACAATCCATCAAAAATAAAATAAAAAAAATTCTGTTTTCTAGCTGAGAAACAGCACAAGAGTCAGCTTAATTTCCTTGATGGTCTGCAATGTTTACCATATCAATATTTCTCCTAATTGGCACTTACACTCACTTCCTTCTTTCAAGTTAGATTTATATCTCCTGCTCTGCTACAATACCCTTTCTAAACAACCTACAGTGTAAAAAATCCCAGCTTTAAAAATAAATGAACCTGACCAGAGAAGACAGCTTGGAGAATCATCTCCCACTGTCGCATACTGATTACTGTCTTCATGCTCCATTACTTCCAGGTCATTATGGTTGTGTTGAGGCCCTGGTGACTTGGGGTGCTGATGTGGACATGGACATTCCTCACCTGGGCACAGCGCTCTACACTGCCTGCGTCTGCCAGGAGCTGGAGTGTGCCAGGAAACTCCTGAGGGAAGGTTAGCTCATTTACATGTCCTCAGAGACAAACACAAGTCCTACGCATGGACACAATTAAAAGTACAACATAAAGGTGAGGATGTAAATCCTTACCCTGCGTAAACGTATTCTTCCAGAATAAAAAAAAGCCCCTGAATAAAGCTTTAATATGTAATGTGCTGAAACCTTCATTAAAAAAACCATTAAACTGCACATTTTTAATGCAGCTATTTTCACAGCTGTGATAGAAAAATGCTATTCAGTGTTTTCAAAAAGTATTTTATTATCTGACAAATCTGCTGACATGACAACTTTTAGTTCTGTACTTTACATATCTGGGCTTTATGGAGGTAAGGCAAGAAGAAAATACTTGTTAAAAGAAAGACACAAAATGTCTATTATGTCAATTATTTGTAATTTTCTCCAAGGCATGTAGGACGTGTGGAAGAAGGCGGTTTGGCTAGATGAGACTAAAATTTTACTTTTTGGTCTACATGCAAAACTTAACAGTGCCCTTTATTTTGAGTACATCTTCTCCAAAATTAAACATGGTGGTGGCAGCATCATGCTGTGGGTACACTCTTCTTCAGTAGGGAAACTGGTTAGAGTTGTTTGATGGAGATAAATAAAGGAAAAAATGGAAGAAAAAATAACTGGGGTGGAGGTTCACCTTCTAGCAGGACAACATTAAACATACAGCCAGAGGTATTATGGGATAATTTAGAGTTAAATGAGATCACATATCCAGCAACACTCCTGAGAAGCAAATTTTATTTACCGATCAACACTGGCTAGGCCATGGGTTTGTCTGTTAATAAAGTCCATTTCTCAATACTTCAAGTGTCACTGCATCCTTCATCTGACCACAGCTTTGTGCCTTTCCAGCCAACTTGGAAGAAGATAAAGTCCAGTCAGAAACTTGTGGATCTCTAGGGTTTAGATCACAGGATGTGTCATAAAGGTCCAGTCAAAGTTCACGCTTAAATTTAAACAATAATCTATGCAAAACTGTAATGTGATAAAATATAAATAGGTTTAAGCGGGATGAGTAAGAGAGACTCGTTAGTTATTCTAACTAATCAGTAACATAATGCAAACACAACGTATTGAGCAGTTTGATTTAAGAGTAACATCACATCGTCTATTAGCCAACTGCTCATGCCTTTAAAACTTGTTATCCTTGATTAAAAATTACAAGCTGAATAAGTTCTCAGGATTAAAGGATTTTGATGTTTAATGTAATGAATTTCTAACTGTACATAAAAAGACACAAAGACTTTTGAAGCTTAAAACCTAATGATTATTAGGGAAAATGATATACATGACCTTGTTTCTTATAATTATTTTGTGCTCCATACAGGTGCAAACGTGCAGAAAGGAAAATCCCTGGATTCTCCTTTACATGCAGCAGCAGAAAAGGACTGCACAGCTGTGGTGAAGCTGCTACTGGATTTTGGTGCAGATATTAATGCCAGAAACACAGAGTTTCAGAGGCCAGTAGATGTGGCTCCACCCAGCAGTCTAACAGAAGGCTTCCTGCTGCTTTACGAAGGTATGACTCATCCTTGATCTGTTGTTTAACTTGGTTTCAGATAAAAGATTCATGATTCTCTCATCTTGGTTACTTTTTATGAAGCTGTCATTTTTTTTGTCATAGCCACGCCACGCCTGCTGAGCCAGTTGTGTCGTCAGTGCATTAGGAGCTGTGTTGGCCGAGACAGACTGCACCTCCTTTCCCACCTTCCTCTTCCTAACAGGCTCAAGAACTACCTGCAGTACCAATGACCGGCACAACCAACAAACCCGAATGGACTCAATGAAAGATGCATTTAACTAAAAAGCACATCAGCACCACAAAAACTATTTTGGCTGTAATGCTATGGTCCCAACCCAGTATGAGGGATTCTTTAAACCAGCTACACTAAACTGACCCGGTCCTCAGCTACAGATACACCTCGGCTCTGAACTTCACATCCACTCATCATAATCATACATTTAATGTAAATTTGGGGCTTTTAATGAGGCAGTTTTATTGGAATGATTCGACTTCAACAGATTTCTAAGGTGCCCAAATTTGTACTTTATGTGGGTTTTCTCTAATCTACACAGGATCACAATTATACATACAGGCTGAGACATACATACAGCGGCCCTGATATTAGGATAAATGCCTGTTACAAAGTTGGAGTTGTGTTTGATGCTCAATATTTGACCACTCTTCACTCTAATGAGAAATGATAAATCTTATTTAAAACGGTTAATTTCCTGACACAGACCTGTCTTTTAGGTATATTTTTAGGTAGATTTCATGGTCTTTTCTTTCAATACACCAGTACCACTGGCAGCCAATCAGACCCTCAGAATGATGCTACCACTACCATGCTTGACAGTCGATACTATGTTCTTAGGTTTGAAAGCCTCAGCTTGACTCTTCCAAACGTTCTTCTTTTTATTGTAACCAAACAGCTCAGTCATTGTCTCATCTGAGCATACAGCTTTTCTCCACAACACATTTTGCTTGTCCATGCAGATAGCTGCAGATTTGGGTCCAGCTTGGAGGTATGGATTTTGGAGCAGACACTCCTTTGCTGGTGAGCCCCCTCTCAGTCCATGTTGATGCCAAGCTTGCTTCTCTCTAGACGGTGACACTCCTGTTTCAGTGTCTTCCACTTCACAATAGGGATGATTCTCGGTGGTTACTGCACTGTTCTTGTACATCTGTACCAACTTCCTTTCATTTAGGAGGGCAGTGTGAGTGAGGTTAGAGAAAGTTGGACACAAGTGGCTGTTCCAATGGGACAGTGACCCAAAACACACATCAACACCAGCTTTGAAATGAATAAAACAGGCTGATCATAACCTTCTAAAATAACTCAACTTCAGCTCTATTAATAATTCATAGACAATGTTTAAAAGCAAGGTCCATACAAGGAAACCAACCAAAACCAACCCATTTAAATGAGATCTTCAATTTCTAATAATAAGACTGGTTAAATACCCATCCAGAATTATGCCAGAACCTTGTTAATGGTTTGGAGTTTTCCTGCAACTTGCTATGGGACATTTATCCAAATTATTGGGTGAATATATTTAAGCCTGTGAGAATAATTCTGACCCCGAGTGGATTAGAGAAAATCCATAATAAATTTAAGCATGTGCTCCCAGTTCAACCTTTTTAAAACCACTGAGGTTTTATGTGTGTAAAATAAGAATGGTTGAAACGCTTCATTAAAAGGTCTAAATGACTGTGACATTCATGGCCATGATGAATGGATGTTAACTTCTGACTGGAAGTGTGCATATAGCGTACTGTAAGGAGGTTACTGAATGGAAAGAAGCTGCTGCTTGAACCAATTTTTAGGGGGTTCCTGGCCTATTAGTGTAACCCAACCTAATGGCCTTGGAAAGTAAATATTCATTTCTGTTCTGCGCATGTTTGATGCCTTGTTAGTTAAAGCAGCTAAAACCACAAGAGCACTTTATATTGGAAAATATGATTTTGAAAGTCTTTCATGTAAAAACACACTACAGTATACATGAATAGCTTTACTTTATTTAATATTTTAAGCACTCAACACTACTTGATGATTTAAAGTTGTTTTTAATTTTTTTGCATTCATAATTTCATGTTTATGTTGCCTAAAGGAATAGCCTTTATATAATACTGATTGAAGAATAAACATTTAACTGAATAATCTCATTAGTTTCTAGTCAGTCATAGATTTAAGAAATATGTGCTTTTGTATATCTGCTAGTCTTTAGAAGCAGTATACTTCATGCTGTTAACCTTTGATCCACCAGATGGCAGCAGAGGTTGAACCCCAGAACAGGGAAGTGCTTCGGTTGCCACGGAAACGGAAAAATATAAACGGCTGATTGAGGAGATGTTTGAGCTTTCTAAGACCTCAACGTGATTCTATGACGAACTTCATTTCATTTTCATCTAAGAAAAATGTCTTGCCCACAGAGTCATAAGACAGGACTGGGCAGAGAAGTTATGAAGTGGCTCCAAGCGCTGGAGCTGTCATTTTACCCGAAGAACCTGCGCAGGTACATATCTGTCGCCACACCTTTATAGTAACACCACAAAAATATGTGGATATATATGGATAGAATGTAAATCTACATTTATAAAACCAACTTTCCCATTGAAAGCTCAATAACCTTTCTAAGCAGAACATTTCTCTTTTGATCGGCTCTGATCGGAAAAAATCTGATTCATTTAGTGTGTAAAAACTAAGATCTCCCACAATGTTCAGTCCCTGAACACATCAATTAACAGTAGATACTTTTAATTTAATAGAAATTAAATATAGCCAAATTAAATATAGATTTTGAGGACATATACTTTCATGCATAAATTAGAATAATCTCTTGTAATTCCGTAATTCTCTGTTGGATTAAGAAGATTTATCTTTTTCAAGGCAGCTGGAGCGTATATTTCTTTTTCTCTTTTATGTGTTATAGGCTTAATATAATAAAACAGTCTGAATTGGTCAAAATCAGATATGGAAGTTCTAACCTCAAATAAAACCAGAACAGGTTATAACCAGTAAAAACCTGATCTGTGCATCTTGTCTTAAATTTCAACCAACCTTTAAAATGAACCTGTCCAATTTCGGCTCATTTTCAAGATTTTAATTTATGACCAGAATATTTAATCACTTTATTGATCAGGCTAAACCAATTCTGTTTTAATACAATAGCCAACATTTGTCCATTTCTATTATATTAATCAAACTAAATTTCAAAACATCTCCATGTCCAGAACCTTCTTCCCTAATTAACATTTAGAACCTACAAACTCAAGTCAGGCAATACCCAATACATCCAATAATCTGGTTGGTCCTCCAGAAACAGTAATAGACTTTTTGAAACTACTTAACTATTTAAACTGTTTCCCTGACGACCACAGATAAGATGTGCAGTTGATCAGCATCGATTGCCTCTGGTTATGCAGCTTGGCTTGTTTGCACATTTGACTTTAATAATCTTCAGTTCTTGCTCCCATACAGAAATAATCTCAACCACAAAACTGATGACAGTTTCTACTCATTCATAATACAACCCATAAACACATATCAACTCTATCGTTTCCTCTTGCACTTCTAACACGTAAAAAGACAACGAGGATGTCTCAAGCAGAATCTTCATTTAAACTCTAATTAAAACGTTTAGGTAGGATTTGGTATAAAGTAGTTATTGTTGTTAATATTTTACCATCAAAGAACATTTCATTTACAAATAAATGTGCTCAACCTTTACCTGGATTATTTTAATGGCTAATACTTAATTCCTTCCCTTTCCAGGGATTTTTCCAACGGTTACCTCGTCGCAGAGATATTTTCTCATTATTACCCCCAAGACTTTTCAATGTATTTATATCACAAAGGGGTATCATTTTATGCCAAGCAGCAGAACTGGAGCCGCATACAGCAGGTAAGAGTAAGTAAATATCCAGAAATATAACGAGCTCTTTTTCAGTTGGCAGGTGGCTGAAAGGTCAAACCTACATGCCAATATCTTGCTCATACTGCAATACACCAGAGATACAAAAAGACCATAAAATAGGAAAATTATAAATATGAAGCAACCTAAAAAAATGTTTAATGAGAACTTAATTTGACATTCTTATGGACTTCAGCTTGAAATTGTGATTGTTACAGTTTTTACAAAAGCACAAAATGAACCTAAAGAAGGAAACAGTTGATGGAACAATGCACAGTAAACCAGGAGCAGCTGAGCTGTTGCTGCTAGACATTTACGCCATTTTAACTAATCAAAGGTAAGATAAGTCATAATTAATTACAATGTTGCTCTTTAAATTTACAAGAACAATTGTTAAAATGTTGGAAATGTAATGCATGATTAGCTGTACTTGTTATCTTAAATGTTTGACTTTTAAAGATGCAATTTATAATCTTATCAGCCACAGAATCTTTGCTTGGTAAAGTAAAAACAGCAGATAACAGCAGACCAACAGTTTAATCTCTTTTCAGTGTCACTGACATTCAGCGTCTGGTGTCACATTTCACTGATCAGGGGTACCAGGAGCTGCTGCCCTCGCTGGCTCGTTCCACGGCGTCAAGGGCCGTCAAGAACAATTTGACAACAGCAAAGATCATGGCTCAGCCAGACATGAGCACAAACCCAAGGAAGGCACAAATCATCGTCAGCAGGCACATGGAGCACAGAGCTGCAGAGAGGTCTCTCATCCCCGGTGGGTCATTCAGGGGTCATCAAGTCTTTCTCAATCTTTTAGATAAGATTTAAGGTTTTGTAGCTTTACCAGGAGAGTAACACAAAGTGAAGTTTTCATAAGGTTTTCTTAAATATACGACACCGCACACAAAACTACAGCCCCAAAAACCAAGATTCTTCTCTGCATGAAAAAGCAAAGTTTTATCCTGAAAAATCCTGTTTGCAGCAGCAGATCCGTGGCCTTTATTCTCATGAATACAACACCAAACAGCACATTTTCTTAGCCAAGAAAGTTCAGTGACAGTCACCACTATCTGGATGGTCTGGCTGTTGATCTCCTGGTTGAGATATTTAATGTAGCCAATGCTTGAACTGTGGGGCATGCTCCACCTCTCGTTCTGCAACACAACTAATTATTAATAACAAGAACTAGGTCAGTGCTGCAGATGTGGGTACTAACTTGTTACATTTACTTGGTTACATTTACTTGAGTAAACTTTTTAAAACAAATGAACTTCTATAAACAGTTTTACTGCACCATACTTTGTACTTTTACTTGAGATGTATTATTTTGAAGTTCCCTGACTCTTAAAATTGTTGGCCAATCTGCCATGCCTTAATTTGTTATTTTGAAATCTTGTTATCTTGTTATTTATTTCTGTTGTTTCTGTTTTTAAATTTGTGTCTTTGAAATGCAAGAATTTGCAGATAATGTTGTATTTTTGTCTGTCTGAGTACATATTTTTTACAAATTTAATCAGATCTTACGATCAGTTACTCAGTACTTGAGTTGCCTATTGGCCGAAGACATTGAATACTACTCTGCCCACCATCTGTCAGTATGAACATATGCTTATTATATTTACATTACCGGTCCAACGTTTTAGACACACTTTCTTATTTGATGGTTTTCTTTCTGTTTATGCCTACTTGCATTGTAGGTAGATTATCACTGAAGGCATCAAAACTGTGAATGAACACATATAGAATTATGTAGCAAACGTAAAATTGTAAAATAACTTTAAATATGTTTGTATTTTAGATTTGTTTAAGTAGCAGTGATGTTTGCTGTGATGGCTGAAATATTAACCTTTGACCATCTCTCAATGAACCTCTGAAAAATTCTTTCAAGACTCTTCGGAAAACCATTTTAGGTGACTACCTCATGAAGCTCATGGAGAAAACACCAAGAGAGCAAAGCAGCAATCAAAGCAAAGGGAGGCTATTTGGAAGAATCTAAGACATAAAAATGTTTAGAGTTATTTCACACTTTTTGTTTACTACATAATTCCATGTGTGTTCATTCATAGCTTTGTGGCCTTTGGTGAGAATCTAAATCTCCCTAAATAGTCATAAAAATAAAGAGACCCATTAAGTGAGAAAGTGTATCTGAAACTTCTGACCGGTAGTGTATATGCTTAGTAAGTGTTTCATTAACTGATAAAATATATTTACTTCATTGGACAGATCTAGTTTCTTTTTTTTTCTTTCTTTTCCAGATTCGTCAACATGGGGAAGAGCTTCCATTTCCTTTAAGGAGATAAAAGTGAACCAGCCTGTCAAATGTTCACTGGTGAACCACCAGTAAATAGAAAACCTTTCTCAATCACCGCATTACAACATGAACATTAATTAATGAATGTGTTGTCATAGCCTCTTTCCACACTTATGTTGAAGAATGGTTGTTTTAGTTGTAAAATAGTCAAAAAATATACGATTGCATGTTTTGGTTATCTTGTTATATTCGTGTTTGAGGTGTCGTTTGTACCAGTAGATGGCAGCATTGTGCTATACGTGAAACTTTGAGAACAGCCGAAAGAAAACAACTGGACATAAAACAGTGCATGTTGTCTATACATTAATCTGCACTTTTGCTCTTCTTATTGAGCCATGGGAGTTTATGCAAAACACTTTATTCATAATTGTCATTTTAAAAAGGATTAATTGAATATTTGGCAGTTAATTTTATACACTTCACCCACCCAGCTACACCCACCTAAATCAGACAATCAGTTACTTAATTGGTGTACATAAAATAAAAAATATTGCTAATGCTTTTCTTTTTTGTACAAAATTCTGACTTTTAATCCAATTCATGTTAAATTGTATACTATCCAATCCAGTCCAGATTCATTCAGTGCAATTCCCATGAAATTCATTACTGCACAGTTACATTTAGAATCTGGTCTAGCAGTTATATGCAGTCCATCCAATTATAATGCAATGCAGTTATTTTTAGTACATCAGAATGCCAACTATTACAAAACTTTCTGAGGAAACCAGCAAATTTCATTGAAGGTTTTGTGCAGTAATCCCCCGTCCTAAGCCCGAACAGGCCAGCATGGAGGAAAACAACAAGAAGAAACCTCCACGAGATCCAGGCTCATCAACTGCTAAACCAAACTTAAGACTAAAAAGCATTTAATGTTATTTAGTCTACGTACTAATAAAAGATTTCTCATTGCAACTTATCACATGTTTTGACAAATCTCTGTGTTTCATATAAGGCTGTGATTTAAGCTAATAACCTTTGCACTATTTAAATTTTGTCACATTATAATATCCAAATCTTTGAATACCTCCTAGAGCAATGCATAATCCAAAAATAAAAAGAGATATGGCACAACTGCAAACCTACCAACACATGGCCATTCATCTAAAGCCCAATGGTAACTCTGTAGGAGCTGCAGATTTACACAGCTTAGGTGAGTGGGTCTGTCAACAGCAAAATTGTGCACTCCATAATCTATGCAAGAGTGGTAAAAAAAAAAAAAAACACAGTTGAAAAAAAGCTATCAGACATCTTGTTTGTCACAAGCCATGGAGGGGACACACTGTAAGAAGGTACTCAGCTCAGACGAGACCAAACTGAACGTTTTGATGTTCACATAGAATTCTATGTGTGCAGGAAAACTAGAATTAAACATTACTTTGAGCATTCCCTTTCTCTGGTGAAACATGGTAGTGGTAGCATCATGCTTTGGGAATGTTATTCTTCAGCAGGTACAGGGAAACTGGTCAGATTTGGTGGAAAGATAAATGGAGCTAAATGCAGGACAATCTTGGAAGAAAACTTGGTAGAGGCTGCAGAAGACTTGAGACTGGGTCAGAAATTGTCCTTCCAGCAAGACAGCAGCCCTAAACAAACAGCTACAGATGCAATCAAATTGTTTTGTTAAAATCATATGAATGTCTTAGAAGCTAAAATTTAAAAATAAATAGTCAAATGAATAGACTCATCACATAAGAACTTGTATGTAGTTTAACACTCCTCTCTGCAGCTTCTGTACTGCTACCCACCCATTACCCTATTAAGACAGTGTCTCGCCTATGGCCAAAATTGAATAGATTAAAAAATAATCTGAAAGGAGGAAATCAGGAAAATCTAATAAAAATAAACAGAACTCAGACCGAAAAGAAAAATAAAACAATTAAATGTTGCTTACTGAACATAAGATCTCTCTCTTCAAAGACATTGCTAGATAGTGACCTGATTTGTGACAATCAGATTGATTTATTTTGCCTCACAGAAACCTGGCTGCAGCAAGAGGATTATGTTACTATAAATGAGTTAACTCCTACTAATTATTTAAATTTTCACATTCCTCAAAATACTGGGCGAGGAGGAGGAGTAGCAACCATCTTTCAGTCCGATTTATTGATTAGCCCCAGACCAATCAATAGCTACAACTCTTTTGAATATTTAATCCTTAGTTTTCCTCATCCAAATTGCAAAGCACTAAAACCTCTTCTGTTTGTTTTTTTGTACCGTCCACCAGGCCCTTACTCTCAATTTTTAGATCAGTTTTCAGACCTTTTATCTGGTTTAGTGTTAAATACAGATAAAGTTATTATAGTGGGGGATTTTAACATTCATGTTGACACTGAAAGTGATAGCCTACATATAGCCTTTAATGCTATCTTAGACTCAATTGGCTTTGATCAAAACATTAACAAACCTACCCACCTTTGTCTTCATTCTCTGGACCTTGTGCTGACATATGGCATTGAGTGTAAAGACATAACAATATTTTCTCATAACCCTGTCTTGTCTGACCATTTCTTAATAACCTTTGAGTTTAATTTAACCGAGTACTCCACACCTGAAAGAAAATTTCATTATAGTAGATCATTATCAGACGATGCTGTAACAACCTTTAAAGAATCTGTTTCACTTTTAATTTCCTCATTATCACTGAAAAGCACAGTAGAGGGCAATAATTCTGTTTCTTCCCCTTCACAAATTGATTCTTTTGTTCATAGTGTTTCTTCATCATTGCGTGATGCATTAGACAATGCAGCCCCCTTGAAAAATAAGGTAATCATTAATAGGAGGCAGGCACCTTGGTTTAATTCAGAGCTGTGTACTTTAAAGCACAATGTTAGAAAATTGGAGAGAAAATGGCGCTCTACACACCTAGAGGATTCCTACTTAATCTGGAAAAATAGCCTACTGTTGTATAAAAAGACACTTCGCCAAGCTAGAACAGCTTATTTCTCATCATTAATAGAAGAGAACAAGAATAATCCTAGGTTTCTCTTTAGTACAGTTGCTAAACTTACACAGAGTCATAGCTCTGTTGAGCCATCCATTCCCTTAGCTCTCAGCAGCCATGACTTTATGGGATTCTTCTTAAATAAAATTGATTCTATTAAAAAGAAAATCTTTGACATACTCCCGAAGATGATTACTTCATCCTCAGCAAGTGAGACAACATTGGAAATAACTGCAGAACCTGATTTGTGTTTGGACTGTTTTGATCTTGTGAAGCTTCCTGAGTTATCAGAAATATTAGCTTCATCTATACCTTCAACTTGTATGTTAGACCCAATCCCAACCAAATTATCTAAGGAAGTGTTCCCTCTGATTACCAGCCCCATTTTAGATATGATTAATCTATCCTTAGTAAATGGATATGTACCACAGGCTTTTAAGGTAGCTGTAATTAAACCTTTACTTAGGAAATCTTCGCTTGATCGAGATGACTTAATAAATTACAGACCTATATCCAATCTTCCATTCTCATCTAAAATTCTTGAGAAAATAGTTGCTAATCAAATGTGTGAGCATTTACACAGCAATGACCTGTTTGAAGAGAATCAGTCAGGCTTCAGAGCTCATCATAGCACTGAAACAGCTCTGCTGAAAGTCACTAATGATATTCTTATGGCCTCAGATAATGGACTTGTGTCTGTTCTGGTTCTGTTAGATCTCAGTGCTGCATTTGATACAGTCGACCATAATATTGTCTTAGAAAGGCTGGAATATGCTGTAGGGATCAGGGGAACAGCGCTAGGCTGGTTTAAATCTTATCTGTCTGACAGATTCCAGTTTGTTCGTGTAAATGATAAATCATCTTTAAACTCCAGGGTTAATTGTGGAGTACCACAGGGTTCAGTACTTGGGCCAATTCTCTTTACTATATATGTGCTTCCAATAAGTCAAATTATCAGGCAGCATAGGATACATTTTCACTGTAACGCTGATGATACTGTTGGAAAATATTTAAAATACTTAATAGGGTCTGCATTGCTAAGCTCAAGTTAGGTTTAATAATGTGTGAAATGAAATGTACTGTGTAACTTAGTGGATTGCTCAAAACAGGTGTGTGTGTTTGTGTGTCTGACTTGGCTGTGGTCAGCCTGGCACCAGTGAAGATTTTTCTGTACATGTCTCAGATAACAGCCAAAAGTAGAATAACAGGAATGTTGTGAAGGTCTGAACAGACAGCTGAATGCCAGGTGTAAGAGTTCAACCAGACACTCAGCTAAAAATATGTGTTATTTCTTTGTAATTGTACACGCCTTGCTTTTGAATAAAAACCCTGTCTTTGGGGAGGAAAAGTCAGAAGTGTTCTGGTGACTTAGCTGGAACATCTCTCCTCCGGTGTGGGCAAAAGAAACTGTGCAGACTCTGTGTTATGTAGCTTTACCAAAACAAACGAGCACGCAGGAGTTTCTGGGGAGCAACTCCAACAACTTGGTGACTCCCGACGTGATTTGGGAAAAGCGAGGACTTTCGGCTAAATTAGAACTTCACCAAAAGACTCTGACACCGGGTACCCCCGCACTTCTTACGAGGTAAGCAGAAACCTGTTTAAACGAACTCTGCACTTTTGGCATTGTCGATAGGCCTAAATTATTGATGTCAGATGTCTGAGTAAGTGAAATGTTCTGCTACATTTAAAACATGTAAAGTAATGCATTATGGTACCGTAAAAGAGGTCACGAAAAGCAAAATGAGAAGTGTTTTGTGAAATAAGGGTTCGAGGCCCAAAGGGTTAGAGGCCCTCTAGATAAGGGTTCAAGGCCCGAGTGTGTTTCCTGAGTTTGGCAACTCCACATGTTTTCTGACGAGAATTCATGATTTTGCTGGGTTGAAGTCTCAGAGGGTGGGGGACCTCCGAAGTGTAAACAGTTTTCTTAAAGTTTGAGTCCTTTATAAAATAGGGTTAGAGTCCCTAGGAAGGTTGTTAGTTGTATAAAGGAGTCAGAAGCTGAGACCAGGCAAAAACACAAGGGTGTGAATGCTGTGTTTTATGCCTCGATAAAACCAGATTACAGATGTAATAATACATAAAGCACATACTATAAGTCCTGTGAAGCAAATAAGTTACTGTGAACAGTTTGTATGAATCTATAAGACCAGTAACAGTGAGAGCATGACTGTGAGTTATAAATGACATTTGTAACAAGACCAGCATGAGAAAACTATGAGCTGGAATAGGATAATTCAGCAAGAATAGTTAGACTTGGAGGACATTTAGTGGACTCCAGAGAAACGTACATAATACACAAACACATAAAATACATGAGCTGTTCACAGAAGAAATAATCTGTGAAAACAGACGTTTTCAGGCGGAGTGGGTGAAAGTGTGTAAGGGGAGACGCCCTGCAGACAGTTGGTGCCGTGTCCCTCCCTGAGGGACTGAGGACGCCTCAAAGTGGCCAGGGATAGGACCCCGAGACCCTGAACTGGCAGGTGAGGGAAGACAGTTGAGATACTTAAATGGTGAAACTGTAATAATAAGATTAAGTAAAAGGAATTCCAGGGAGTCAACGGAGAGTTGATTCCTAGGAATCAAAAGTGCATGATTTATATGAGAAAGCTTCTCAACAGATGACAGAAAAACAGTCTAAAGATTCTGGAAGAACACACACCATGACTACTTGTAGCCAGAGCGGTACATCCAGATTTCAATGTCCGTTGTTGACCTCATCAGTTGGAATGACAAAATATGTCCCTTTTTCATTGGGAGATGTACAGGCATTAGTGGATAAGTTGCCACCTATTGCAGGATGCGGACGTGTCTGGTTACAGGAATTAGATACATTGACTAAAGGCATGACACTGGCCTTGGGTGACTTTAGATCAATTTTGGGACAATCTGTGCGTCCCTCGGTGGCTAGGGAGATAGAACAGAATGCTGATTGCATAAGGACCCTGATGACACACCCCTGACACGTGTAATGACAGCCCTAGGGAAAGCCATAAGAAATCAGTATCCGCCCCCGTTGCAATCCCTCAATTCGATGGGGACCTTAATCAGCATCCTAAAGAGCACATTAGTGCTGCAGTGGACACGTGGATGAGACACACAGGAGTTAATCCTAAGGGTGACAAGACAGGAATGGGACAGCTGTTTAAAAAGCCATATTAAAAGGAGTTCCTGTTGACATGTGTCAAAAGATGAAAAATAATCCTGATTTGCAGGGAGCAGACTTCACAAAGTGGGAAAAACATTTAATTCACCATTTACATACAGCTCAGGAGGCAGTGAAAAAGTAAAGAGGAGAAAGAGCGCAGCTCAACCTGTTCCTCCTGCAGCACACACCCCTATGTTTATGTTACCACCTGTGACTGATCAGTGCCAAGGAGGGGGTTACCCCCTCCTCCACCCTATTTATTTTATAATTACAGGTACAGTGGCTCCAGTCGTGGAGGCGGATGGCATGTTGGTGGTCAGCTGGTCGTGGTGGATGGAAACAGCGGGGCACTGGAAGATGCGTGCTACAACTGCGGTCAGTCTGGATATTGGGCACGCACCGGCCCCACCTGGGGGTAACAGCAGGGAGTAACGGTCCCTCCTAATGCAGGCATGGCACCTCTACCACCCCAGCAGGGCCAGTATCCACAGATGGGTGGACACCCGTCTTACAGCCCATACTGACGCCCCTGAGGAGGACCAAGGCAGCGTGGGCACAGCAGATCCCATGTTGCCTGCAAAGGTGGGAGAGAACTGTCTGAATTTTTAGTGGACACTGGAGCTACTTATTCCACCATAACACAGCAACCTCCTAAACCACTGCTCCCTACCAAGACTGTTTCTGTGATGGGCTTATCAGGGGCTGCACAAATTCTTCCTGTTCAGATTGGGACTCAGAGAGTAACTCACCCTTTTGTGTGTTCACCCAGCACACCTGTTAAGCTGGGAGCATCAGTGTTGTGTGGTAAACCTTTCCAGATGGTTTCTCTTTGGCATGTGGACAAATGCTTCAGCATGGACAATATTTTTTACAGCCAGTTGAAGAGGAATCTTCTGGGGACTGTTGACCGCACCTTCTTCTCCAAGCAGCATCTTCTCTGTGTATCAGATGTGGAAACCCTGGATTCAAAGTCTCTGCCCCTACACCTCTCCGCCTGACCTGCCCCATGTCACTCTGTCACACTGAATGGTACCAGGACTTGTTTAATGAAACAGTAGAAGGTAGGACATGGTTTATTTCATCCAAAAATATTTATGTGGCTCCTGAGGGTGTGGCTGCAGCAGTTGATTTAACACCTGACCAAGCAGAATGGTATTTAATGTCAGATGAAGCTCTTCCTCATGTTTCTCTTTCTTTGCGTCTTGAGCATCAAGCTAAGGAATTGGGAGGAGTGGTAAAGCGCTCTCTGGCAGCTGGGGACTGGCAGGCCACCTCAGTCACCAACTTAAGGTATCCTAAAAGCACAGACACATAATGTATAAATGTACAGCTACTGATGAAGTTCTGTTGCAGCAAGAGATGCTCATACATCATCCTGGAAGAGAAAAAACAGATCATCCCAAAGCTGCACCTCTCCTCCGGCCGGGGCAAAAGAAACGGTGCAGACTCTGTGTTATTTAGCTTTACCAAAACAAACGAGCACGCAGGAGTTTCTGGGGAGCAACTCCAACAATACTCAGCTTTACTTATCCATGAATCCTGATGAGCCCAACCAGTTAGAAAGACTACAAGCATGTCTTGAAGACATAAAAAGTTGGATGACTTTACATTTTTTGCTTCTAAATTCAGACAAGACAGAAGTTGTCGTCTTTGGACCAGAGTCTTTGAAAAATAACTGATTAATCAATCATTTAACCTGGATGGCATTAAATTGACCTCCGGTAATAAAGTAAAAAACCTTGGTGTTATTTTTGACCAGGACATGTCATTTAAATCCCATATTAAACAGGTTTCTAGGATTTCCTTCAGCGTAACAGTGAAAATGTATCCTATCCTGCCTGATAATTTTAGCTATTGGAAGCATATATATATAGTAAAGAGAACTGGCCCGAGTACTGAACCCTGTGGTACTCCACAATTAACCTTGGAATTTAAAGATGACTTATCATTTACATGAACAAACTGGAATCTGTCAGACAAATAGGATTTAAACCAGCCTAGCGCTGTTCCCATGATCCCTACAGCATATTCCAGCCTTTCTAAGAGAATATTGTGTTCAACTGTATCAAATGCAGCACTGAGATCTCAGAGGACAAGTACAGACACAAGTCCATTATCTGAGGCCTTAAGAATATCATTAGTGACTTTCAGCAGAGCTGTTTCAGTGCTATGATGAGCTCTGAAGCCTGACTGAAACTCTTCAAACAGGTCATTGCTGTGTAAATGATCACACATTTGATTAGCAACTATTTTCTCAAGAATTTTAGATAAGAATGGAAGATTGGATATAGGTCTGTAATTTTTCAAGTCATCTCAATCAAGTGGAGATTTCCTAAGTAAAGGTTTAATTACAGCTGTCTTAAAAGCCTGTGGTACATATCCTGATAACTCAGGAAGCTCCACAGGATCAAAACAGTCCAAACACAAATCAGGTTCTGCAGTTATTTCCAACGTTGTCTCACTTGCTGAAGATGAAGTAATCATCTTCGGGAGTATGTCTATGATTTTCTTTTTAATAGAATCAATTTTATTTAAGAAGAATCCCATAAAGTCATGACTGCTGAGAGCTAAGAGAATGGATGGCTCAACAGAGCTATGACTCTGTGTAAGTTTAGCAACTGTACTAAAGAGAAACCTAGTATTACTCTTGTTCTTTTCTATTAATGATGAGGTGTGGAATACTCGGTTAAATTAAACTCAAAGGTTATTAAAAAATGGTCAGACAGGACAGGGCTATGAAAGAATATTGTTATGTCTTTACATTCAATGCCATATGTCAGCACAAGGTCCAGAGAATGAAGACAAAGGTGGGTAGGTTTGTTAATGTTTTGAGTAAAGCCAATTGAGTCTAAGATAGCATTAAAGGCTATATTTAGGCTATCACTTTCAGTGTCAAAATGAATGGTAAAATCCCCCACTATAATAACATTATCTGTATTTAACACAAAATCAGACAAAAAGGTCTGAAAACTGATCTAAAAATTGAGAGTAAGGACCTGGTGGACGGTCCAAAACAACAAATAAAAGCTTTGCAATTTGGATGAGGAAAACTAAGGATTGTTAATTGATAATTGTTTTATTTTTATTTTTAGTCTGAGTTGTGTTTATATTTAAGAGATTTTCCTGATTTCCTCCTTTTAGATTATTTTTTAATCTATTCAATTTTAGCCGTGGGCAGGGTGAAAGTAGTTTTAAAATATATATATATATATCAGTGGCGATTGCTCTAAGATTGTAAGGGAAGCTCAGCTTCCCCTAAAATGTCAAAAAATAAGTGATGAAATATATACTGTTGTGTGTACATGTCATTGACTAAATTTGCGCTACAACGCGCTCAACCTTTGTTCAGAATCAGCTTGTTATCACTGGTAACGACGCGGCTTTCCTCTCACTCATTCCCACAGCTTCACAGTGCTTTAAACAGTGAGTTCAATTACGAAGCAAAAATGCTGGGCTTTGTCCCACCCATCGGACACTCAGCGTCTCTGGGGGTCTATGGGGCAGTGGGCTGGCCTCGGCTGGCCCGGATGATCAGCTTCTGCATGATGATTGGATGATCTATCTGAGGCTGAATCCCTTTTTGATTGACAGCGAAATGAGTGAATCAGCGATACACACACACACACACACACACACACACACACACACACACACACACACACACACACACACACACACACACACACACACACACACACACACACACTGTGTTGTTGTAATTCAGCAAAATAACCTGAAACACAACTAGTTACTCTCCCTTTGCTTTTAACTGGGGTATTTAGCAGCGAGCAGACAGACATTAAACGTAGCGGTGCTCGTTTTAAAGGCTGGTCGTTCACAAGAGCCTCGAGCTCCGAGGAGAGAGAAGCAAAGCAAGAGCATTGAGGCTCCAGCATAGCAGAACTGTTCAGAAACTATTTGGAATGAGGGGAAAAAAGCTATATTTATAAACAGATTAAGTCGTGTTTTAGACTGCCTATTGGTAGCGGATCTGATATTTGTGTGTTCGTGAGTTTTTGCAGCCGTAACTGGTTCTGGATGACGGCTTCATAGCAGACAGCCGTTCTTCTCTCTTCCCGGTACCGCGTACCGGCACAGGATCTTTTAGTGGTACGCAGTACCGGACCGTACCGGCTCACTTTCACCCCTGGCTGTCGGCGAGACACTATCTTAATAGGGTAATGGGTGAGTAGCAGTACAGAAGCTGCAGAGAGGAGTGTTAAAGTACGACCATGCTTCCTGGTCTGAACCCTGATTTATCAGAGTTTTGGAGAACTAATAAATTCGGCCAGATTCCTAGAAAGAAGAGATGCTCCATCCAAAGTGGGATGGATGCCGTCTCTCCGGATCAGACCAGGTTTTCACCAAAATGTTCGCCAATTATCAATGTAGCCCACATCGTTTTCAATTCAATTCAATTCAGTTTTATTCATATAGCGCCAATTCACAACACATGTTGTCTCAAGGCACTTCACAACAGTCAGGTTCATACATTCCAATTAATCCTAACCATTGAACAGTGCAGTCGGAATTAGCTTTTTATTCAAATTGGATAAAAAGTTTTTCTATCTAAGGAAACCCAGCAGATTGCATCCAGTCAGTGACTTGCAGCATTCCCTTCTCCCGGATGAGCATGTAGAGACAGTGGACAGTCACTGGCGTTGACTTTGCAGCAATCCCTCATACTGAGCATGCATGTAGCGACAGCGGAGAGGAAAAACTCCATTTTAACAGGAAGAAACCTCCAGCAGAACCAGGCTCAGTGTGAGCGGCCATCTGCCACGACCGACTGGGGGTTAGAGAGAACAGAGCAGAGACACAAAGAGAACACAGAAGCACTGATCCAGGAGTACTTTCTATGGGAATGAAAAGTAAATGTTAATGGATGTAGCTCCTTTAGTCGTTTCAGCTAGAAAGAAAGAACAGATAAACTCTGAGCCAGTTTTCAAGGTTAGCGTCTGAAAGAGAGCACATATAATTAGTTACAGTAAAAGCTCAGTCAATTTCCATGTCTAGGAGAGAGAAAGGGTTAAACACTAAAAGACAGGGCTATGTGGATCATCGGTAGAGGGTGAGCATTAAGTTGTTGCCAGTGAAAGCTCGGACGATGCCCCTCTCCAGAAAGGTGTCACAGGCAGACACAGAGCTAGGCCAGGTGTAGCTTATAGGAAGAGAAAAGAGAGAACAAGGTTAAACAAGGTTAAACAAGGTTTTTTCTTTTTTCCTTTTCCTGCTCTCGGTGGAGGTGGATGCTTTTCCTCTGTCTCCGCACCCCTCCCATGTCTGCCCTGCTTCAGCTCTGTGTCTTGTCTGTTTTTGGAGCCTCTTTTTGCACATCTTCCAAATTCTTCCAAAATATGGATTTGGTCAGCTGGTCTCTCAATGCAATTGATAAAATATTCTCAACGAGAAGACAGGGGTCGGGAGAGCCCGCTTGCCCGGACGGGACATTTTTCTCCAGATACACAATGGACTCCTGGCAGAAGTGGAGGGTTGTGTGTTTGTCGATAATGTCAGTCGGGGATGTGGAAGATGTGTATATAATTGGATGTTTGATATCAGGATTTCTGCTTTTTGGAGTCAGCGGTTACCTGACATATCGAGAAATTCGGAGAATGTCAGCAGCTGTTCTGGCCATTGTAAGGCTGCCTGGCATGTGTGATGGGATCTTCAGAGCGATCAGCACTCAGACTGAGATGTTACGTGAGCTGAATCGCAGACTGGATGTGACCCTTATACAGGATCGCAGGCAGGTTGCGGTTCCTGGACTCAGGGGTGAAATGGTATAAATCTTTGACAAAGTTCTTCGCTTGGATCTGGCAGAAAGACCAGGAATTTGGCTGTTTGGATTCGCCTTTGAGAAGCACCAGTGAGACTCTCAAGGCTGACGGAAAATTAAGAGTCAGCCTAACCCAAATAATTATTGTTTTTCTGAATCTGGCTCCCCTGCGCGGCCTTGATGGCTGGCTATCTTCAACTTCTCCTGGAAGTTATGTAAACATGACGCTCTGCTCCCTCTGCCCCCTCCCTTCCATGAGGACACTGTGGACTTGCTCAGAACTTGGCCAGTTGATGAACATTCCAACGAACCATCAAGGATAATGGCCTCTGTGACAGTGCTTCATGGACTTACTTGCACACATTCACTCGCACACACACACGTGCTCAAGATAAACATATGCACCCCCTCACACCACCTTCACTGTTCCCGGCATGATTTTGTTTTGTCAACTTGTTGCTTCTTTGTGCTGAGGTTTTTTGCAATCTCAAACTGTATCCTGCTAAGGATAAAGTGTGACATATGATTTTTTTTCCCTCTACTTACCTAATGTGGTCTCTTTTCTCATCTAACAAGGGCAGCGCCTGTGAGTGGGCAGCAAAGCCTCGGTGACCCGTCTCCCTTGTCTTGTGTCATTATGTATGTTTGGATGGGTTGTGCTGGAATTCTAATTTTCCCTCGGGGATCAATAAAGTATCTTTGAATTGAATTGAATTGAATAAAAGCTGAAATAACAGCAAACAATGCAAAATTGGAGAGTAGTGTGAGAATGTAGCGAAGAGGGTGAAAGTGGTCGTTGTGTCCTCCAGCAGCCTAAGCCTATAGCAGCATAACTACACAGATAGTTTCAGTTCAGATTATTTAGTTAAACGGGGCTTATTTACAACAATGTCGTCTCAAGGCACCTCACAAAGGGTCCCACTGATGGTCATTGTTATACTAAAAACCACAAGGATTGGAATACCTCTCTCTGTCAGACTGATCACAACCATCGGAAAAGAGAAGGGGTCAGACAGGTAGCAGAAATGGAGGGTGTGTTTGCACCTCAACCATAACTGAGCCGGTTTAGAGTAAACCTGACTCCTCCTTACTCCATCCAACAGGGAGGGAGGAAGGCTCTCTCCCTGGTAAACTAAGCGACTCTAACTATAAGCTTTATCAAAAAGGAAAGTTTTAAGCCTAGCCTTAAAAGTAGACAGGGTGTCTGCCTCACGGACTAAAGCTGGGAGTTGGTTCCACAGGAGAGGAGCCTGATAACTAAAGGATCTGCCTCCCATTCTACTTCTAGAGACTCTAGGAACCACCAGTAAACTTGCAGTCTGAGAACAAAGTGCTCTGTTAGGAACATATGGAACAATCAGATCTCTGATGTATGATGGAGCTAGATCATTAAGGGCTTCATATGTGAGGAGGAGAATTTTAAATTCTATTCTGGACTTAACAGGGAGCCAATGAAGGGAAGCTAAAATAGGAGAAATATGATCTCTCTTTTTAATTTTCATCAGAACTCTTGCTCCAGCATTTTGAATCAGCTGAAGGCTTTTAACTGCATTTTGTGGACATCCTAATAGTAACGAATTACAATAGTCCAGCCTTGAAGTAACAAATGCATGGACTAGTTTTTCAGCGTCACTCCTGGATAGTATATTTCTAATTTTGGCAATGTTCCGGAGGTGAAACAAGGAAATCCTAGAAACCTGTTTAATATGGGATTTAAATGACATGTCCTGGTCAAAAATAACACCAAGGTTTTTTACTTTATTATCAGAGGTCAATTTAATGCCATCCAGGTTAAGTGATTGACTAAGCAGTTTCTTTTTTAAAGACTCCGGTCCAAAGACGACAACTTCTGTCTTGTCTGAATTTAGAAGCAAAACATTTAACGTCATCCAAGTTTTTATATTTTCAAGACATGCTTGTAGTCTATCTAACTGGTTGGGCTCATCAGGATTTATGGATAAGTAAAGCTGAGTATCATCAGCGTAACAGTGAAAATGTATCCCATGCTGCCTAATAATTTGACCTATTGGAAGCATATATATAGTAAAGAGAAGTGGCCCAAGTACTGAACCCTGTGGTACTCCACAATTAACCCTGGAGTTTAAAGATGATTTATCATTTACATGAACAAACTGGAATGTGTCAGACAGATATTTAAACCAGCCTAGCGCTGTTCCCCTGATCCCTGCAGGATATTCCAGCCTTTCTAAGAGAATATTGTGATCGACTGTATCAAATGCAGCACTAAGATCTAACAGAACCAGAACCGACACAAGTCCATTATCTGAGGCCATAAGAATATCATTAGTGACGTTCAGCAGAGCTGTTTCAGTGCTATGATGAGCTCTGAAACCTGACTGAAACTCTTCAAACAGGTCGTTGCTGTATAAATGCTCACACATTTGATTAGCAACAATTTTCTCAAGAATTTTAGATAATAATGGAAGATTGGATATAGGTCTGTAATTTTCAAGTCATCTCGATCAAGCGAAGGTTTCTTAAGTAAAGGTTTAATTACAGCTAACTTAAAAGCCTGTGGTACATATCCATTTACTAAAGAGAGATTAATCATATCTAAAATGGGGCTGGTAATCAGAGGGAACACTTCCTTAAATAATTTGGTTGGGATTGGGTCTAACATACAAGTTGAAGGTTTAGATGAAGCAAATATTTCTGATAACTCAGGAAGCTTCACAGGATCAAAACAGTCCAAACACAAATCAGGTTCTGCAGTTATTTCCAATGTTGTCTCACTTGCTGAGGATGAAGTAATCATCTTCAGGAGTATGTCAAAGATTTTCTTTTTAATAGAATCAATTTTATTTAAGAAGAATCCCATAAAGTCATGGCTGCTGAGAGCTAAGGGAATGGATGGCTCAACAGAGCTATGACTCTGTGTAAGTTTAGCAACTGTACTAAAGAGAAACCTAGGATTATTCTTGTTCTCTTCTATTAATGATGAGAAATAAGCTGCTCTAGCTTGGCGAAGTGTCTTTTTATACAACAGTAGGCTATTTTTCCTACTGTTGTAGGAAAAATAGCCTACAACACTTCCTGTTTTCACCAACAGCGAAAACAGGAAGTGACGTTACCCAGAGCAACAGAGCAAGATGTTTCTGGGCACCACCTAGACAGCCAGCGGTTGAATGACAGCATGCGGCTAAACATGTCGTCACTGGTCAGATCGGGGAGGGGACCAGAGAAAATTACGACATTGTCCGACATTGTTTTGGCAAACTTACACACTGAAGCAACACTAACTTTGGTGACCTCCGATTGACGTAATCGGGTGTCATTACCGCCAGCGTGAATAACAATTTTACTGTATTTACGCTTATCCTTAGCCAGACATTTGACTTTGGTCGTTAGTGTCTCTAGGGCCGCGTTTCTGACTATGGAGCTGCCAATTACCAGAGTTGGTGTGTCACTGAGCGGGGAAAATCTGTTAGAAACGCAGACAGGTTGGTGGTGACCTGTGGGCTGGGATCTAGGACTATGCTTTCTACGTATCGTCACCCAGCCGGCCTGAGGCGCCGGCTGCGCGGGCTCTGCTGGAGGACTGCTACGGGGAGCTACCCTCGGTGGCTCCGCGCTGGCTAAGGGGCCTCAGCTATCTGCTGGTTTTTCAACAGCGCGGATCCGGGCCTCCAATTCCGACACCCTCACCTCCAAATCTACAAAAATGCTACATTTATTACACGTACCATTATCACTAAAGGAGGCAGAGGAGTAACTGAACATCTGACACAGAGAGAAGGAGAGAGGAGGAGACTCAGAGAGAAACAGCAGAACGGGTAACCATGGTGGAGCTAAAGCTAAGCTAGCAACCCTTTACCACTACTAGAAAAAACCGTGTAAGACACAAGGAGTCCCCAAACGGTAAATGCAGCAACAGAAAGTATGTGTTTTAACATGCTTATGTATTAGAACAAGTAAGAGATATCACAGTAGAGAGAAATCAGATCAAACGAGAGAGCCTTCACACACCAAACAATCCACCGAGTGCAACAGCAAAAACAGGAAGTGACAAATACGCTTTACCACACCTTCCCTTTTTTTTGTTCATGTAAGTAAAATTTTTTGACTTCAATATTTGCTTTCCCATGTATTTCTAGCCCTTAATCGTTGCAGTGATTTGTTTAGATGTTTAGATATTTCCGATTTCCAGGAACAGTCCCTGTTTTCGATGATTTGTCCCTTGCTAAAGTGGGCCTGGAAATGTCCCAGATTGTAGCGTTTTACGAAAGAGACAAAAATCTTGCATGTTTAAAAGTGGAAAGCATGAGTTTCGCACATGAGCACCTATTACGGTAGCTGGTCACGCTGTTGTTAACTAATTAAATAATAAAAAAACATTAATATTTACAATTCCATTATACTAGGATGACACCAGTATCTCATCTTAAAATGACCAATTTTATAAGAGTATTATTTTATTTGTTAAAGTTTTTTGGGTGACAAGATAAAATAAGTGGAAGAGCAAATAAAAAGAAAATAATAGTCATGTAAGCATATCACTAAGTTGTGTCTAATTTCTTGTGTTCTAAGAATTTCCCTTCACTATTAGCCTACCTGTGTTCTTTCAATAACCTTGATTAATTGATTCCTAATGTTTTAATAAGTCACCATAATGAAGACAGATTCATATTTAAGAACATATTGCTGAATTAATGTTATTTTAGCCATCACATGGAGTAAGGAGTGGTATGTTTAAACCCTAACCCCAACCTGCTCAAGTTTGTTGTAACTTTAAAACAAAACACAGAACAAATAGGCTAACCTCAAGGCTTAGATGCCTGTTTGCATTAGCTTCATCAGGCAGCCGTTCTACCACCACAAACAAAGCAAAACACAGTGCTCGTACTCTTACTCGTACTCGTCATCTTCCACTTATCGCAGGGGCAGCAGACTCAGCAGACTCAGCAGAGACACCCAGGCGTCCCTCTCCCCAGACCCCTCCCCCAGCTCCTCCGGGGGGAGCCCAAGGCGTTCCCAGGCCAGCCGAGAGACATAGTCCCTCCAGCGTGTCCTGGGCCTCCTCCCGGTGGGACGTGCCTGGAACACCTCCCGAGGGAGGCGTCCAGGAGGCATCCGGTATAGATGCCCGATCCACCTCAACTGTCTCCTCTCGATGTGGAGGAGCAGCGGTTCTACTCCGAGCCCCTCCTGGATGGCCAAGCTCCTCACCCTATCTCTCAAAACACCATGCAATTAATAATATTTAGATTGTTTCTTCCTAAACTAATTTTGAACAAAAAGTTAAAGTAATTCAGGTCATAGGGGTGATCCCGAAATAGGATTTACATTTGGCCAAGTTGATACCTTCCTCTAATGTTCTTGTAATATCCACTCAGTTGATTTTCTGATGAAATTATTATTTTTTTTTATATACATTCTTTTTTTAATGTGTGTTAATTTTAAACCGTTAAACAAACACTAAAGTTGGGACTTGTACATTCAAATCATTGCATCTGAGTCTCATTTCAAAATTCCCCGGTGCTCCAGCAGCAAACCTACTGCCCCATATATCAGCTGAAACATTCATCCTGGAAGGTTAACAGTTGTCATCCTCTTCCTTTAAGTGTTGTCTATTAATTTCTAGCTTACGTATCTTAGTGACATACAAGGTTTACTCAGGTATGGTGGATGAATGAATGAATACCTTTAAAACACCCACACTTTTTGTTGGAGTATAGACTTGGTATTACCACTCAAAGCATGCTGCACAATCAATCTAATCAGTTTTCATTAATTGTTATCAACTTGTTAATGACTCAGCAGCTTTTCAAGAGAGAAATAATAGCTTTGACAAAAGAGGGTTTTTTTGTACACTCACCGAATCAGATTGAATTGTTTCTGGTGCCAAACCCTGTAACAGTCACTTGGATTAAAATGCCTTCCAAACCTTAGAGCTCTCATGAAAGCTTGGTGTAAAGTACTGTAGCTGTGAAGCCAGTGAAAAATAGATGTGAAGATGATGAGTGTTTCTGACTGCATGCTTAGCCCCTCATGTGGTCTAAGAACCTACGCTTTCAAGAGATAGAAATATGCCCCTTTTTCTATTGGGTCGATTTGGCCCGGCTCCACTCCACTTGGTCCACTTAGCGAGAGTTTCCATTACTGTTTTTTCCATACTGGTACATACTTTTTTGGGCCCTGCTTCTAAGCAGGTACGATTGGGGCTGAGTAGAGACTACATGTGACGTGAACAGACTGCTGTTCACCGATTGGTCATGCACTGTATTTAATAACATCCTAAATCAGCTGATCACGCATAAAATCAGCTGTTCAGACGCATAAACACGTCCCACAAAACACAAAAATAATACCACCATGAAACAGCGTGTTTGGTTCTGACATTTATTGACGGTCCTTAAGAGAACCAGCGTCTGCAGGAGGAGGAAGCAGGCAGTAAGCAGCTGCTTGTAATCAGACTGGCTGCATCTGCTGAATGCAAGGAGCACAAAAATTCAATGTCCAAACTAAAACTAACTTTACCACGATCAGAAGTCTGCAGTTTTGCTCTTTAAAGTCCTTGTCCTCATTAGTGCCATGGCTGAAACAAAAACTTACTCATAAAGGACCAAATTGTAACTTCATCAGGCAATCTTTAGAGCTTCACCAGTCCAGACAGCAGCAGCTCTCTTCTGGCTGGGCTGTGGTCCAGATAATTGTCCCTGTGGATCATTTTATACATGAAAAAAACACATGTTAGAAATTTGTAGATAACCTAGTGAGAAATCAATAGACCATAGGCCATATTGTTTTTGTCATTGTCTTTAAAACGACGAGATATCAATGTATTTTACAACCTCAAAAGCTAATCTTTCCTCCTCCATAAAATACTTTACAGTCATATTTAATAAATTAGAATATGTTTTCTGATGAGGCTCATTAAGGCAGATTAAACATATATTTAAACCCAATCTTCCAGATATCTTGACTGATTTATTTTGATTATTCCATGATGTCAACAAGACAGCAGGTTGTTCAAGAAGTGTCCACAGTTGTGCCTCCATTTAACTCAGATGTTGTGAATTAGCTTATGAGAAGCGTTTAAGGCCATGACATCATCTTTCCAAGGTTGTTTAAATGCATAGAAATCTTAGTGCATGTAAACTTCTGAAATTAGTTTCAAATAAGTTCTCTCTTTCATTATTCTGGCATTTACCAAATGCAAATCCTTTTGGCAATCCTAACTGACCTAAAGCAGTTAAAGTTTAATTTGATTTAATGTTAGATAATGAGAAAAAAGGGTGACTTGTCTTTTTATCAGTGCCCGTAAATATCTGATTTTAACTGTGTGACCCATAGCGGCCCATTCTGGCTTAATGACACTGAATGGGTGGCAAGGCTTCTTTTTTACAGCCTCCTCCAGAATAGCTGAAATTCTGACCTTCTTAATCTTTCAGTGGCTTTTGATTTCTCTCAGCTTGACTGGGCGTGAACATGCATCAGCACTTAAGATGGAGGACTCTGCTGCTTTTTGACTTCTGGAGATGTGGGGCGATGAACATCTGAATACGGATCCTTGGTGTCAAACTTGGCTTCAGAAAACAATTATATTGTAAAAATTAACAATGACAAATGAGATAATCTGCTTTGCACAACAGTTACAGCAAAGGGTTTATATTTATCCTGCACCAGCTTGTCTCTCCAACTAGGCAATATCTCAGGCCTGGTCGCTATGGCAACTGTAAAGCCCATACTGGAGAGCAACCAGGACACATTAATAAGCTTAGTGTGAAGTTCTTTGGTTCCTTCTGTTGGTAATAGGCACAAGCAGTAGCTTGGACCTTCAAGGAGCAAATGCCTCTTGTGAAGCACTATGTAAGCAAATTAATCCAACGTTATAAATATGGGCCTTAAATCTCATTAAAACATTCAAAAGAATTGCATCTGTGATGAAAAGAGAAAAAGACAAGTCCAATGCTAGAAACTAGCAGCGCCTTAAAATGCCCTCAGAAAGTGTTTCACCATCTGCTCATTTTTTCCATCAGCTTCATGGCACCCAGTGTTGAGGAATCTCTGCTAGGGAAGGGGTGTGTGTGTGTGTGGGGGGGGGGGATCGTTTGGTTAAAAGCACAGACGAGAACATGACTGGCCAAAGGGATATTATGGAGCTTTGGAAGCTTAGGATTCCCCCACAGACATACTGCCCTCCCCCATTTCCATGCAGTAAATCTCTCATCCCAATTAACAAAGCAACAATAAGCTGATCTGTGGTTATCCAGGACAAAGGTTGGCACTGCGTGTCTGTCTGTTTGCAAAGAAACAGCTGGGCGAAAACTCATGTGCAAGTCAGGTTGGATATTTTCTGTCCAGAGTCAATATCGCATCAGTCTATTTCTATTAATTCACACTAAAAACATGCTTTAGATTCTGGTGAATGTTAAAACACAAAAAAAAAACCTTCTCCCCCTTGACCTAAGGTGGTCTGCACACGTAGCATTCGAAAGAACGCCCAGCAGAGACTGAACTTCCTACACCAACTCAGTAGGTAGAATCTTCCACAGGAGCTGCTGGTCATCTTCTACACTGCCATAAGTCAGGATCATCAGGGCTGATCTTCCCTCCATGCAGGCCTCGTACAGATCTAGGGTCAGGAAAGAGGCAGCTAACATCTCTGCAGACCCCACACATCCTGGCCACAGGTCGACGCTACAGAGTTCTATTTGCAAAAATCAGCTACCATAGAGACAATTTCTTCCCCCAGGCTGTGTCTCTGATAAACACAATGAACACCTCACAGCCTGATGACATATGTTTGCATATTTCCTTTTATAATAAAATGGTTGTACATACACATATATGTATGTATTGCACTTTTTATCTCTTATTTTATTTTCTCTCGTTTATTATTAATATTTGTGTTGTTTGTGCACACAAACCTGGTCAATGAAGCTGGCTCTGATTCTGAGCTTGTGTACCTTGCCTGCATGTTTCTAGTGATACAGCTGTTCTGAGATCTGAAGATCTGAATGCATATATAGTCCTGACCCAGATGTACATATATTATACATACAAGCATTTATTGTAATATTCTGACTTTAACAATGTGTTTCAGACACATCCACTGCACATAGAACTAGAAGAACACAAAACCTTACTGCTTTGCTGCTGGATAATTGATCTAAATCCCAGGCTTCAAGTCTTCTTCTAACAAGATCTTTTCATAAAACCATGTTCCTATTTACAGTTAAAAAAGAAACTTTGGGAAAAGCACAGTTTTTGAGTTTGGAAAACTAAAGGCAACATTTTAAATGTAACTGCATTTTGAAATTTAACTGACCTAACAATCTATCCATCCATCATTTCCTCCATAGTGAATTTGGGTTCTCCTTCCACACTGAAACACCTCAACTGACCCAGAGTTCCACCCAGAACTCTGACAGAACTCTGCATCTGTCTCTAAAGCTGAGTCTGACCACTTTTCATATTTCATAACTTTTATTGTAATCTGTGGATCTAGGCACATGGTTGTTTAATTTTTGGTTTTGCTTGAATTTCATCAGGAATTTAACGAGGCAGATAGTATATACTGGGTCACCTGCCTCAGTATCTTATGCAAATTAGTTGTTAATATGAGCAATTTTATTATTCTTGTTGATTTTAAGTGCAGCTAAGTATTCCCTCCCTGTTAAAACATATGTTTCTTATTTTTAAATGTAACACAATCCACCACTGTCACCATCTCACAGTTTGAAACATTTTTTTTTGCATGTTTTACTCAAGATCTGTTTTTTTTTTACTATTTCTGGATAACATTTGCATCACAATCAAATGTTTAGCAGAAACTCAGAGGAAAAAAGTATCAACACTGTGTCCATTACTTCATACAAACTTTATATCTTATCTGCACATGCTTTACCTGCATCACCTCATGTTAACGCTGTTGAAAGTAATTTCTCAAAACTTTATTCCCACAAACTGGACCTTCTTGTTGACTGTGCAGCCAACCTCTTTACATTTAGCTCTTGTGCTTATTTAGTTGTTTAAAAAAAAGTGTTGACTCAGCAGAAACACTCTGTGGTACAAATCACAATTGCACAACAGAACAAACATCTAAAAGACTGAGAAAGAAAAGACATTGCAATAAATCCAAATAATGCTACTCACTTGGAAAGACAGTTATATAACACCCTACCAACCATTAGAAACACAAACTGTTGCCAGTGTTTTCTACCCTGCTTTAAGGTTCTCTAAATGCTAATGTCAATGATAAAAATTGCGTTCTTTCAGTTCTAATAATTTCATAAGCTTTTAAACACACAACATTGTAACAAATACAACATATTTCTTTTGCAATTCCACATTTTACACAAATGGTGAAAAGCCTAATTTGACTATCAGTGCCTGTGTTTTTTTGACATTGATTAGTTTTCATAAGGATTCTACATCATCAACATGTTTGAACTGCATTATTATTCAATTACAGGTGTCTAACACTTCACTACTACATTTGACACCAACAACAAGAACATCTTGTAGCATTCAGGAACACACAATCTGACCTTTGACCCCTAAAAAGTGCTTTTTTCCAAGGCTTAACATTTCCTTGACGGAGCTCTTAGATTAGCCAAAACAACTTCCTGTCCCAATCCAATGGCTTCCCGAATCTTTTTTAGTCCTTGAATGTTTTTATTTCCCCTGACGTTTTATGATCAGAAATCTTTGCTAAATATATCTGGATAGCTGTCAAGGTATCTCCTGAATAATCTTATGTTTGCTCATTTAGAAATTCAAAAAAAGAGCAGAAAATAATTTAGAATTATTTAGTTTCAAATGATGTGTCTGTTTTATCTTCTTTGTTTTAGTTTTGTATTTTTACTTAAATAAATTAATGACAAATATACATTACTGTGATTTATAATAAAACAAATCTTTTACTTTACGTAATTAATTTAGTTGGTGAATAATTCTTGATTTTGAAACAAATCTTAACTTCGTTCTCATAAAATATTCAGACATATAAAAAAAATGCCCTTTTTTATGTCATCTTTAGTTGTACAAATTCCAGAGTTGAATTTCCAGGGGTTCTAGGTAATGGCCAATTATGTTCTACGCCTGCTTCTTTAAGGCCAATTGAATTAGATTTCTGCTGATTAAACCCAACTCTACTTACATTAAAGGTAAAAACAATATTGTTATTAAAATAATCAGCTTTTAAGGACCTGGACGCCTTCCTCGGGAGGTGTTCCAGGCACGTCCCACTGGGAGGAGGCCCAGGGGACGGCCCAGGGGAAGCTGGAGGGACTATGTCTCTCGGCTGGCCTGGAAACGCCTTGGGCTCCACCCGGAGGAGCTGGAGGAGGTGTCTGGGGAGAGGGACGTCTGGGTGTCTCTGCCGAGTCTGCTGCCCCTGCGACCCGGTCCCGGATAAGCGGAAGATGACGAGTACGAGTATGAGCTTTTAAGGATTAGGTGAAATGGGACCCTGAGAGGTATTTACCAGGAGTTTGTATCTTACTAGCAGAGGACTGAAGTTAAGAAGGGCTGTAATGTTCTTGTAGTAGAATGGGTAACTGTCTGTAAGACTGAGGACCCTGAATGGTTTGAGTTTATAAAAAAAAATATCATATGTTGTCCACTGCTCTTCCAGCCATGGTCCAGGACGGAAAGCAGACATCTTTCTCCCCTGCAACACTTTTCGGTACGCCCTCCAGCATGTTCTGGAACTCCTCTGGGGTCCCCTTCCCAATGGGATTTGTCAGGAAAACTTCCAGTCAGAGGCCACCAAAAGGTATCCTAATCAGATATCTAAAGGACCTCAACTGATTCCTTTCAATGCTGAGGAGCTCCACTCTGAGATCACCTTGAGATCCTGTCCATTAACTCCAATCCAGGATCGGAAACAAGAGGCAGCCCCAGTGGTATTTATCCTTGCAATTGCAACAAGTTGGGCTTTGTACCAAGAATCTTGACATGACTCTGGGTATACAAATGGTAAATGGACTGAACTTCTTTACTGCATTTCCAGTCATACCGACCACTCAAAGCGCTTTACACGTAAGCAACGTCAGGTCATTGGTCTGTGGAACAAAATACATGGGCTAGCGTTAGCTGGGTATTTATATTTAAGATGACCCTCCATTTTGGGTCAAGTATAACTTGTTAACTGCCTCATTGCTGGTATTAGATGTTTTTCATTGTTTTACTAACCTAATTCTGACTGTAGTGAGGTGCTGGGCTGAGTGTTGGAGTGGGAGAAAGAGGCTGCGAAGGCAGGCTGGTGTAACACCACCGAACCTGTCAAAGACGGTGCACTCTGTTACTGCTAGACCATGGATCTGAAAGTGTTTTTTCATGTAGGCTGTGCACCCTCCTTTGTATGATATAATCTTATTGCAAGTGTTGCATTGAGCTGACTGGTCATTTCTTTTAAACCACAGTTTCGGTCGCTGCCACACACATCCTGCAGATTCTTCTTCATTGGTGTTTGGCAGCATCTTCATCCAGTTGGTAGACAAGGTATCGAAACTGAAATTGAAATAAAAAAACCTGAACGGTTCTGGGAGAATTGGAATGTTAGTCCTGGTTTCAGTCAATTCTCAACCCTAATGTGAGCTAACAGTTTCTTCTTTCAACTACTCAGAAGAGGTTGCTTCTCACAGTGTCAGACTCCTCCAGAGGCGTTTTAATAAATTCCAAGTTAAATGCATTGCACAGTTGGCCTATTATAGAAATACAAGGTTGTGCATTTAACAGACGACAACAAAGGCTATACAAAGGAAGAAAAGCAAGGAAAGAGCTCTTTCCAAATGTTTCTACCCCATGGTTATGTTTGCAAATAGTTAGTTGTATGATCTAGTTGTTTTCTTAATACATCTGACCAAAAGTACTAAAACTGTGCTTAAATAATGTCACATAATTAAATAAGGTATGTTTCTGTCTCAAAGGACTTACAGGTGGTTTCTCTTGTAGTCATTTAAGGCATGACAAATGTCTGAAAAGGCTACTAATTACTTTAAAAGCCAAATAAAAATACTCTGATGAAAGACAAATGATGTAGAAATCCCTAATTCTTGTGACACATGCACACATGTATATTATGCTCCAGCAAGCTCAGATTATGGTTTATTACAACATATCTTACTAATACTGATAACACACAACTTTCTGTCATTCTATTACAGTGACTGAATCTCTGTTTCCATGATATCATTCAGTGGATGGCTCGGAGTATCCTTGAACCTCAGGAAGAAAAAACTGTTTTTGGTCCAAAAAATTTAAAGCCACACTGAACCACAATGGATGCAAGTGCAAGTGGTGAGAGGGTTTAGAGCTGCACAATAAATAGATGCAATATTTGGTAGGATACTACATTTCAGGTTTCAGGCATTCAGGCTCTGCATATCGACAGTGCAGTTGATCAGTAGAATAGACTCTAACTAAATTAAAACAACCAAGTAAATTATGAGTAAATCAACCTACACCTATCTACAACACATTGCCACAATGAGGGACTTTCTCTCAAATTAGAACACTGGAAAAGTAGATCATGCTTTCACTTTGTAGGTATGTCAGATTACTGTAATAGTGCCTATGCAAATCTGTAAAAATACAAGGCAAAAGCAGGCAGCTGCAGCTCATCCAAAATGCTGCTGCATGAGTCCTGACCAACAACAGGAAAATGAAGATCACACCAGTCATTAAATCATTGCACTGACTCCCTCTTTGTATAAGTTTAGACTTTTAAAGTCTGCTTATTGGTCTATAAAGCAGTAAATGTTATTGCGTCTGAATGCATTTTGGGGTTTGTTTTTAACCATTAATCATGCAGACCTCTCAGGTCATTGGATCACTGTGGAAACCTGAGATATGCAGCTGTGTTGGCTCCGTTGAATCAGGACTGAAAACATTACTGTAAACTACAGCTTTAACATAGAAGTCAGATTAGATTAAAATTATTATTATCGGTTTATTGTTATCTGGTTTTTGCTATTTGCCTGTTGTAAAGTTGTGTATTACTGTTGTGTTCTCTTTATGTGGGGCTAACATTTTACTATGATTAAGGTTATTGTTGTAAATGTTTTTTTTTTTGTTTTTTTTACCTCTGTTTCTTTTTCTATTCCTGTAAACAACTTGGAATTACCTTGTGAATAAATGCTGCTATACAAACAAAGTATAATTGTCTCATTTTCAAATCACTAACTGTGTAAATAAAGTATGCCTCTTTGAATATGAACGATATAACACACAGTACACCTACTTGGTGATTGTGTAATTGAATCAGTATGACTAACGAGATTAGAAAAATCCTATTTGGAAATCAGATGCCCCCTCCCTGGTTTAGGGTGGGAATGAGTTCATGCAGTAGAGCTACAGTTTCTGTGAGGGCGGAGATGGTTGATAATGGGTGTAACCATTCTGTCTGGAAGTAAGGGGTGTTTAAAACAAGTGATGTTCAAACAAACTCAACATGACTGTGTACATGACACAGGCTGAGGGTCTCAACTGACCCCAGTCTAAACCTTCGGCATGGTTCAATGTTTTAATTCCACATTTTCCTGAAACGTGTCTGTTTTTCAGAAATAGGCTTTTGTTACACATTGTCTTTGCTGCCTCCATAAAGACCACCCTCTGCTCAGTGCAAGCCCCTTCCTCCTCCTCCTCCTTCTCCTTCTCTCCCTCCAGCAGGGACCAAAGAGATTTTCAGCTCTTGCCACAGCAGCTCACAATGGACAGCGCCACAAAGAGTCTGTGATTCCTTTGCATCTCCCAGACACTTGACAGAAACCACAGCTGACAGCCAATCTCAGCGTTCACTAGAGTCACCGAGACAGTGGGAAAGTGCTGCAAGAAAAGGAAAGAGGAAGTCTCCTTTGGATTATTTCTAATATATTTAAGATTTTCAGCCTTTAATCCAAGCAGGCTTTTTCTGTAGTGTCTAAAACAGAATCAGAACCATGGAAGAAGACTTGGATGAGGGGCAGACACAAAAAGGTATGCATCCTTTGCATATTTGGTTTGTTGTTTTAAATAAATGCAATAATTGTTTTGCCGGTGGGTCAGCTGTGTCTCCACAGACATTAGTTGTGCAATTGTGAAGAGGCGGGCAGCTGTTTGAGGTAAAGTCTATGTTTAGCACCAGCTATTCACTGAAAGGTGCAGGTCTGTGTGAGCTGCTTGGGTAGTCTGAGGGGTGTGAATGGCTCCAGCCATGGCTGGTCTGTCTTTGTGTGCTCCATGAGGATTTTATGCTTGTCGTGACGGCTCAGAGAGAGACATGCAGAGACGAGAACCAAAACGAGCTTCTGCTCTTATGATCTATCAGCTGCAAGGTTCTGTTCTTTGTGTCCAAATAATGGGTCTTGCAGCAATGCTCTGCATCACTCACTGTGGATTTCATGGAGGAGCTTGCTCTTTCATTTAGTTAAAATAGGAGCAGTGTTGGCTTTACATGAAAGTGGAATTGCTATTTATACCTCACACCCCCCACCGCTTGTTCCTGCATGAATGATTTAGTATATTGTCAGAACACTTTAAGGCAGGGAAGGGAGAAGATGATTTATTTGTTTGTGGGGTGGAACATCTTAAATTATATCGGTATTATAAAAGAAATCTTGAGAAGTCTCATGAACAACAGGCAGCAGTATGCTGCTGTCAAGTCAAAAGCATCTTTCTTTCTGCTTTCCCTCTTCTCGTGAAATTTGCTTCATGGAACATGCATGGCTTCATATGTTTGTGTTTTTCTCCCCTCCTCTCCCTCCCCCCTGCATCTTAACATTCACTCGCACACGAGCTGCAGCAGCTGCCATTGGACCTGTAGTTATATCTGCTTTCTATCTGCTTTCACTCCTGCTGATTACAGTTCAGTAATGCAGAAATAGTTCACTGTAAGAATGAGAGAGGTGGGCAAACCTAAAGGGTTGGCATACTCAAACCAACATACAGCAAATAGAAGGATAACATATGTGTGTGTATGTGGGTGTGTGAACACACTAACAACACAAATGATGAACATATAACAGAGAGAAACACAGGCCTGAGAAATTATTGGACACATAACTGGCAAAAACATTGAGACAGAGGAATTCTTGAGTGTTTTTGTGCAGGGAGTAAAGACTGGGTGTGGACTTAGCATCTATCACCCAAACACAAAAATAAAGTGAGTGGATTATGTGGCAGAGTTCATGTTGCATTTCTTTACCTTTATGTTCTGTGCATTCATGGCTGGCACAAGTAAAGCCTCATTGTGTGCATCTATACTTTATAAACTAAAAAAGAAAAAGCTAAAAATGTCTTTTAAGACCTGGTCACTAAGGTAGTAAAAGAAAATTAAACTGTTACAGTTCTGTTCTTCCCAGGATGGTATTTAAACCTTTTGATATTTATTTATTTGTGTAGAAGTCTCACTGAAATTAAAATGTATTTTTTAATAAAGACCTGTTCACTAAGGTGGTAAAATAAAGACAAACAAATAAACAACCTGTTGGATGACACCATGACCCAAATGAACCCAAATAGTAAAACAAACATATAAATGATTAGATTTCTTCCAATGATGTTTATTTTCTTTTTTAACCATTTTAAAGGCTTTGTTGTGGTTCACAGCAAAGATCTGTTTCTTCAGCTACATCAGGCCGACTTCTTTGATTTACAATGTGTGGAACCAGTAATAACAAAACAAAGTGACACATAATCAATAGTTAAGAACTGTTCAATAATTATTTACATGCTATAAATCACCAGATAATTTAGATTAAAGTTAGGTCGAGCAAAGTTTAATGAAAAAGGTATTTAAAAGCCAAAGCTTTTAAGATGCTGTTGTCACATTAACTACGATAATGACTTAAAGCAGATGCAGACTCCAAACATAAACCAAATCTCTAAGCATCTGCTTTATAAAGCATTACTTTGTACTGTAAAACAGATATCAGATAGACAGACTTTGTCTTCATGGTGCATAATATGAAAGGAGTGACTGAACAGAACCTCTGGTTGTTGAAGATGCCACATGATTAGAATGAGTTCACAGAAGAGACCAGATAAAGACTGAAGCCGTCCTCTCAGATTTTCTTCCTCCCCACTTTAATCTTACACCCATCTTTCTGTAAAATCCTCTAATCCACAGTTAGAATCATTGCTCACTTTCAGGCATAAGCCACGTTCAAGCATATGTTGCTGAGATAAAGGCCCAATACAAGCTAGGCTCACATGGTCCCGAGTTGTCACACAAGATTTTTAACTACAAGAGAAACTCTGTTTCTAAAACAAAATTAAAATTTGCTTGCTGCTCCCATTTTTGATGAGTTGCAGCTGTCACTGAACACACTAATACCCTTCTGTCTTCCTGTTCTGAGGCTGCAGATCTTAAATTATGAGTCAGATAAACCAGGTGGGCTCTGCTTACTTCAGCTGCTGGCCAAATGTACGAGTGCACTCCACACAGAAACGTGACCAGGAAAAACAGCGATCAAACCAACACCCTATGGCTGAAGCACACATTTTCCTCTAATTTGAATATGAGAAGATGATTAGTTTTCCAAGGAACCCCTTAAACTGAGCGCACGAGGAGTAAAACTGTCAGTCTTGGAAATATTTCACACTCTGTGTGCTGATTGCTGCTCAATGGAAAAACAGAGAAAAGCCCACCTGTTAGCTCTGCCTGAGCCAAGAATCTGCTCCACAAGGTGCAGCTTGTCCTTCTGCTTGATAGGTTTGATGAGGCTTCTCACTTGGCAAGCAGATGGATATTGACCACCTCATTGATATTTTTATAAGTCTAAATTATTAACTTTCTGTCAGACATCATTACAAATCCAACTAACACAACATGTCACTTTGGTCTAGAGTTTAATTTAAATTTTTTGTGAATTTGAAGAATGTTGCATATTTGCATATATACAATAAATGTTAACTTTGCATCAGACTCAAGGGATTCTGATGTGGAGGCTGTTTTCTATAGATGCTGTGGTCAGAAGGCTGGTTTTCCAACACAACAGCAATCAGGGAATAAAGGGATAAGTAATGAAACCTTGTGCTGCATCCATGGATATATTCCTCTATTATAACCAAGGGGTTTTATTGCTGTTCTTAATTACAGGTCTTTTTAATTAAATGAGCTTCAAACTTTCTGTGAGTTAAATGAGCAATGATCAGGATTACAGTTCATTATCCAGATCTGAATATGTATAGCGGGGTGTTGCAACTTCATTCATGTTTAGTACCTTACTTGATAACCTGCTGTATCAAATTCTCTACATGCCTTTTACCCTCTGGTGGAGGATCTAAGTGCTACAGGTCCTAGTTGCCTGTTCGATTTAAGACTATGCATGCACTTACACATGCAATGTTTCCTTTACTGTATTTTTTCATATGTAATTTGTACTTCAAATATAAAAAGCAAAACTGCAGTTCATCTTTAAATTTACTTAGGCTTGAATATTCTAGAAGAACTATGTAATATATGTATGGCTATTTTAGTTTCTTCATATAAAATTTATCAATGTATCACTGTAACCATAATGAGTTTTAGTAAGGCGTCTTGCCAAACTCATCTAATATAGTTTGATTTTTTATGTATTTTTCATATCAGGCTTTAGAGGGTTAAACTGATGTCAAACAGAACAAATTTTAATACCCACAAACTTTGCTGTAAAGGATTCATCCTGATTTGTGAGTTCTAAGCATTCTAGATGTTTGAATGGAACGGATCCCAGTTAGTTTAGATTTCAATGAGGTGGCGGCAGAGACCTTAACCAGACTTCACCGTTATCCCAGGATCTGTGGAACATACAAACTGTATAATAAAGCTTGATTACTGTACACATAATTTTAGGGTTAATGTTATACTGTCGAATGCTCAGAATATTATAAAGACTGTGTGGAACAGTGAGGAATGTAGCAGCTCTGATAGGTTTCAGTTTTGTTCAATAACAACCCATCTGTGCAAGTCAAACTGAGGTCAGGTTAGGAAACAGCAGCAGTATTTAGCAATTTCTGGCCATGGTAGAAAATGTCAATATTCTGTCCTTGTGTCCGCTAATCCCTCTGTCTCATTGTTTTGAGTCCTAACCTGTCCGATCATGAAGACGTAAAGAGAGTTCCTCCAATTGTTCCTTTGACATTTTTATGGGATTTTTAGCTGAAAATATCACAGCGATTTCTTGTTGTGCCAAAAGAACGGATTGTACTGTAAATTCATAACTCCTAATTTCTGCTTAATGCTGTCAATGAACATAAAGGTAATATGGCTTTAGTATTATAACCAGACACTAATATTCTTCAGTTTTAAACAAAGATGTTTAGGTCACTCATTTAAAACTCCCATAAAGATACACTTAAAGGCATTAAATAGCAAAAACAGGCTCTCTCATTGAAATACAGCATTCGTTTGTGTTTGCTTTTTATTATGTTAGCAAAAAAGATAGTAAAGCTCATTTCATGCAAGAAAAGGAGAATGAGTTGAGACATTGTACTTCACAAACAAAAAAATGCAACTGCAAATCTTTATTTTTGGGTTTTTGACACTTGGCCCTTAGTCCCTGGAGTGAACTGAAACAAAAGAACATCCGAGCTTATCAGGCACGCAGTCTCACTCAAACTCCTGCATCTCTGAGAAGAAAAAGAAAGCAAGGAAATCAGTGGCTGGGCCTTTGGACCTGGCCTGGCCTTGCCCCAGAGGGCTTGTGTGTGTAATGCGTCTCATTCACTATTGTCCCTCTGAATTTGTTGACATACAGTAAAGTGGGCCACGGCTCACTTTATTCTCAGATTTCGCGCTGGGGTTGACATGGCAACCATACTGGTTGATTAAACATGCGCAGAGGAGATGGGGGAGCAGGAAAAAAACACTGCTTGCCACTACAGGAGAGGTGGTGTGTAACGGGATGGGGATGGGGGGGTGCATTAAAAGGAGTAAGCAAAGCAACGAGACAAGCATGTTATACCCTCATACTGACACAGACCCACCCCTCCCAACTCTCTCTTCCCTTTAACTCACTGCCTCCCTGCGCTCTCATGCACAACCCTTCTGATAATAAACACTAACAACTTCCAGAAGATCATGTCTGATTGGATGCATTCTGGTGCAAGCTAATCAAAATGAAACAAACACGATTAGATTTTCTCCTCCAATGAATTTTGTGCATTTTTTCCCTCTGTTATGGACATCGTTCCAGTATAACCAGATTTAGATTTTTAAACTGAAACATTTAGAATCAGCTTACTGAGATTTTACCGTCCAAAATTTTAACGTCTAATATCTAATGCTTATTTGAGAGGGGAATGGAAAAAATGTAAAGTTTCGGAAATGGCTATTTTTCTGTCAGCTCTCAGACCAGAAACGTCACAATAGAAGAGAACAGGGGTGTGTCTACTGCGGGTCAGACACGGCTATTTACTTTCTTACTGTACGTCTTGTGTTTCGGCTCGAGGAATCTGACGCCTCCATTTCCCTTTTGACTAGAGGGAAGTCGGTTTGTCCGCTGCAGCAGCAGCTCTATGTGCCTACAGGTCACTCAGATGTCAGGCGGTACTGAGCTCTGCCGGTACTGACTTTTGGATGCCCACTAATTCCACTCTTTGAATTTGGAAATGGATGTCAAACTTTAAAAAAAGAACCTGAAGGATGCTGAACAGTAGAAATTTTACAAAAATTAGATGAATGTAGCTTACGATAAAAACTAAAACGTTTATTGCAACCAATTCTGACAATGTGATCAGTTCTGGTTCTTACTCAACCTGGCTGGGTTTAGTTCTTTTATTGTGTTGAGTGTTAGTTGGTTCTGGAGCCTGCAGCTTCCCTAAGAGGAGACATCACGAGAGCCTCATCAACCAATCAGAACATGTTGTCGTTCAGTTGAATAAAAACTTAACCTAGAGACCAAGCTGACATCTTGACAGACATTCAGAAAGCATTTTTATTACACTTTGAGATAATAAAAACATTAATATTTAGAAGGTTTTGGGTTTCCATCTGTGTGGTACAGGTGGCTGCTTTGACTAGAGCTATGGCCCATCAGCGATATTTTCAAGGGACTTGGTGAAAAGCAGTTAAATGGGGTGAAATTGTACATCTCAGGTGTTTGGTCAAAAGAACATCTCACCCTGATCTATTATTAGGAAAGAGGTTCTCCTTTTTTACATTCTTTCAATGAGATAGAACGGAAATAAAAACATCTACACATTTTTCATCTTTTTATCTGCATGGTTTTGAAATTAAATATTGAATGGTGCTTTCCCTTTTCTTAGGGTGTATTCACATTTGCCACTTTTGGTCCACTTTAAATGGACCAGAGTTCATTTTCCCCCCTTGATCCGGACCTTTTGCGCAGGTGTGAATACACTCAAGCGAACCCTGGTCCGGACCAAACAACCAGACTGAGACCCACTTTTTGAGGTGGTCTCGATCCGCTTCCAAACGGACTCTGGTGCGGTTCGCTTATGGTCTGAATACAAACCAGTCCCGATCCGAACCAACTACAAAAAGCGTACGTCTCTTTGGACATAAAAAGCCACCGTAGCCGGTAGCAAAGGTGTGTGTTGTAAGGTAATCATACCTGATAAGCTGTGTGTTGCTTAGCAACGCTACTGGTTTGTTGTGGGACAAGGCACAGAACGTCGGCGTTCAGCACGCATTCTCCGACGGGGATCCAAAATTATAAATAGAAGGTCTCAAAGTCTGTGTTGAATGAGCTGCTCTTCAGCCTCACAATAATATTGCAGCTGTAATAACGACACAAATATGCAGAACAGAAGTGCTGCATGTCTGTTCTAGGATCAATGATCGTCACCCGCGTGGCTTGTTTACAAGTAATAGTTCACTTACAAAAAGTACAATGTGAAAACAAACCGCACCAAATGAAAAAAATAAAGTTTTGCTTTTGGTCCGGACCAAATAAGTGAACCAAAGGACTTTCCTGGTGTGAATACACCCAAAGTATTGTGCGAATGTAAGACTAAAGGTATTTACCCAAAATATGTTAAAATGTGAATAAGATGTCTTCAGTGTTTAGTCTCAAATCAAGACACCTTCATGAGGACTACTAAATCGAGGCACGTGACGTACGGCGGAGCCGGGGTCCCAACCTGGAGCCAGGCCTGGGGTCGGGACTTGTCGGAGAGCGCCTGGTGGTCGGGTTGCTCCTCGCAGGACCCAGCCGGGCCATACCCGAACGAGAAACGCGAGGCCATCCCCCAGTGGCCCCACCACCTGCAGGGGGACCGTGAGGGACTGGTGCAAAGAGGATTGGGCAGCGGATGAAGGTGGAGACCTCGGCGGCAGATCCCCTGGTGCTTCGGTTGGCTCTAGGGACGTAAAATGTCACCTCGCTGGGGGGGAAGGAGTCTGAGCTTGTGTGGGAGGTCGAGAGGTATCGACTAGAAATAGTCGGGCTCGTGTCCATGTACAGCATGGGCTCTGGAACCCATCTCCTCGAGAGGGGCTGGACTCTCTTCTACTCTGGAGTGGCCCACGGGGAGGGTGTGTTTCAACTACAGGGGATCACACTCCTCAGCCTCCCTGGTAAGGCCTACACCAGGGTATTGGAGAGGAGAGTCTGGCCGATAGTTGAACCTCGGTGGAGCAGTGTGGTTTTCGTCCCGGCCGTGGAACACTGGACCAGCTCTATACCCTCTACAGGGTACTCGAGGGTTCATGGGAGTTTGCCCAACCCGTCCACATGTGTTTTGTGGACCTGGAGAAAGCATTCGACTGTGTTCCAGGCACGTCCCACCGGGAGGATACCCAGGGGATGGCCAGGACACGCTGGAGGGACTATGTCTCTCGGCTGGCCTGGGAACACCTTGGGCTCCCCCCGGAGGAGCTGGAGGAGGTGTCTCGGGAGAGGGACTTCTGGGTGTCTCTGCTGAGTCTGCGGCCCCCGTGACCCGGTCCCGGATAAAGCGGAAGATGAGTACGAGTATGTTAGCAAACAAGATAGTGAAGCTCATTTCATGCAAGAAAAGGAGAATGAGTTGAGACATTGTACTTCACAAGCAAAAAAATGCAACTGCAAATCTTTATTGTTGAGTTTTTTGACACTTGGCCCTTAGTCCCTGGAGTGAACTGAAACAAAAAACATCCGAGCTTATCAGGCACGCAGTCTCACTCAAACCCCTGCATCTCTGAGAAGAAAAAGAAAGCAAGGAAATCGGTGGCTGGGCCTTTGGACCTGGCCTTGCCCCAGACGGCTCATTCACTATTGTCCCTCTGAATTTGTTGACATACGGTAAAGTGGGTCACGGCTCTGAAGTACTCGGTCTATTCTCAGATTTTGCGCTGGGGTTGACATGGCAACCATACTGGTTGATTAAACATGCGCAGAGAAGATGGGGGAGCAGGAAAAAAACACCGCTTGCCGCTACAGGAGAGGAGGTTTCGTCTCAAATCCACGATTAAGCAGCCTGGTCTCATGACACAGTAAAAGAATAATACCCTACTTCATGTGTTGCTTTTCACATGTCATCTCACATGCAGTCTGGATGAAGAACACCACACTGTGAACTTTAGCCCTGACCCTGATCATTCTTTGTGTCACTTGATGCTGCACAACTACATGCTAAACGCCTAAAATCTGCTTAAAACCATGACACACAAAAATGTGCCTGAACATTTCCAAAACGGCTTCAACAAATTATGGGAAGGCAACACAGATGTGCCTTCAGTCAGTTTAACGAATTTAACAAATGTGAAATGACATTAACATTACAACAGAAAATTACCTTGAACAATATTTTCATAGAAATAATCAGTCAGTCAGTTATTTTCTACTGCTTATTCGATTGTTGGACGCGGGGGAGCTGGTGCCCATCTCCAGCAGTCTATGGGCGAGAGGGGGGGTACACCCTGGACAGGTCCTGCTCCATCGCCAGTCCATCACAGAAATAATCAGTAAATGAAATAAAATGTAGCCGTCTGTGAATAAACTTTGAATGTTTTATTTATACTGTCGTGAATTTCCAGTTATATCTCATAAACACTACAACTAATTGATATACGTAAATTCACTTATGATAAAAAACATAAATGAAAGTGAACATTCAATTAGAAACACATGAATGTGGTTAATAATTAGCAGAACTATTGTAAAAATTTATTTGCTATCCTCAATTTGAACAAACACATTTAAATGCACTGGTACCAGAAAGGAGCTGTAAATCCTTCATTGAGGAAGCGCACCATTCTCCTGAGCCATCTTCCCTCTGATAGACATTATTTAGCACTAAGTATATTTAAGCATGTAAAAGTTGACTGGGTCACTGAGGATCTGAGTGTGTGTGTTTCTTTTGCCTGCTGGATATGACACTGACAGATGGAGCAGAGATGGGAGGTGCGAGGGGCCAAGGGAGGGGGTCATGCTTTCTCTTTGTATTAGAGAGACATCTTCTGCTGATTGGACCATGGTGTTAGGGATCAGATTAGCTTCACTTTTTACACCCTTTTGTTTTTAGAGGCATTATTGTGTGAACATGCAATATATAAATCCCACAGTGATGTAAAACCCTGTCAGTCTTTGTTTAAAACATTTAAATTGATCAAATGCTTTTTGTTTTGCTCAGTGAAATGCATTTAAATGTATCCTATTACTGTCCAAGTTGTAGTGCAGGGTAGATGTAATCTGCAAAATCAATTTCAATCTTAATCTAAGTGTATGAGTACAGAAATGCAAACAGCCCAGAAAAAAAAATTAATGCCACCATGCAAGAACAAATCCTTAGCTTAAAGCTCACAGAAAAAGGTAAAAAAAAAAACAAAAAAAACTGTTATTACAGCTTTTTAGACTGTAACACTCTTGACCCCTAATATAGCATGGGATATTTGAGTTTTACCTTAGCTTGCATGCTGTTGTATTGTGCCATTCCTAAATAATGGATCAAGCAGCCAGCTCACCAAGCACCACTTGCCATCCTTCAACAGTCTGAGACTTGGGTCAGTTAAGCTTAATAAAATGTTATGCATAATTTATTCACTTCAACATATATGTTTTTATTGGGATATCAAATGATCATTCTGTCTTCAGTATTTAGTGAGACTGAGGTGTTTCCCTTCCACAAAATTAAGAGCAGACAATCAATAAAATATCACTCATGTTACATCCACTCACTAATGCACACATCAAACTCGTCCAACCCAGTAAGTCTACTATACTGTTTCCATAGAAACATTTCCTCCCAGTAATGCAGAACAGGGAATTTTTATTATAGTCTAATGAGCAAAATAAGACTTCTGTTTTTCCTCAGTATGAATAATTGATAATTTATTTGATTTTGCTACAAATGTAAATGATCTACATTGAACCAGAAGGAGAGAAAGATTTTGACTTGGTGTAAGATGTGTGCAGGAATGTAAATAATGCAAAAGTAATAAACTTCAGTTGAGGCCGAGGCATAAATCTTTCATACAGCCACTCTTTCCCCATCATGTTAAAATCATCTCCGCATGGCTGCAGCAGCACACTTCACTGGTATGTCTTTAAAGTGCATAAAGGCAAGCAGTCTTAGTTTGTTTAATTGATGTTTACCTAAAAGACAAAAATAACAGCTATTATTTAACGAGATGAAAACCAAAGGTCTAAAATAACCACAAAACTAAAAGAAAATATTACCAGAAAACATATTTTTGCTCCATCTGTAAGGCATGTATAATTAATGGTCTGCTTTGGTGAACACCTTTTATGACTGGACAGCAGATGTGACATGGCCTCCTCTATCACGCTCATCTTGTGGGCAAACACCACTGAGTCAATAAATCCTGTCAATGCCTCCAGAAATGATAAGGAAACTCCAGATAATGAGTCTGAGCAAAGAATATTGGCAAACTTGCTATCTGTCCTAGAGGATATTCAAACAAAATACATAATGCCATTGACAGGAACCAGAGATTAAAAACAGATTCATGATTTTAAGGGCATACCAGCCAACACAAAACTTGAAAATAGTTGATAATATAACTGGAAACTGATAAATAATGTAGTTCCAGTCATATGTAGCAATCTCCCTGACTGTAGGTCTATTAACAGGACAAGGAATCAGTCAGCAACTAAAGCAGCACCCTTTATAACTCTCCATCCATCCATCCATCCATCCATCCCTCCATCCATCATCTTATTTGAAATTTTGTTATGAGGTAAAAAGTCCAAGAGGGAATGCCTCTCTTACTGCAACATTCTCCAGCTCATTCTGGAGGATCCCAAGCTGTTTCATAACTTACAGGGATATAAAGCTCCGCAAGTGGGTTCTGTGTCAGGATTAGGGTTTGCTCCCAGTTGCCTCCAAAACCTCCAAAAGCATCCAGAAGAAATCCTGATCAGGATAGAAGGAGGAAGCACATTTCAGCTACCTTTACCTTTACCTGAGATCACTTTCTTTCAGTCATGATCCATATCTCTTGACTGTAGGTGAGGGCTGGAAAGTAGAGGGACCAGTAATATGAGAGCTTTGGATTTTGGATCAGCTCTTTCTTTGCCGGAGCAGTGCCTACTTTACTCCAGTAACAGGTCCACTTTTTTTCTGTTGAGAAATCTGGCCCCAGACTTAAAAGAATCGACTGTCATCTCAGCTGTTTTACACTTAGCTGGGAACTGATCCAGTGCATGCTGAAGGCCATGGCTTGTAAAGGCCAATAGAACCACATCATCTGCAAAAAGCAAGATGATTCCCTGAGGTCCCAAAACCAGAAACCCTCCTCTCTACGTCTGTGCCTTAGGAGTCTGTCAATGAACACCACAAGCAGAATCAGTGACAAGAGGCAGCCCTGGCAGAAAAAAGCCAGACACAGCTCTTACTTGTGTTTACAAGGACCAGATAGTCCTTAGAAACAACACAGGCTCCCACACAAAATATCTCAAGGGACACAGTCATGAGTCCTCTTTAGATCTACACAACACATGTAGACCAGACAACCCTACTCTTTTCAACAGCCAGAAATGTCAAATGTCTATGCTGTGGTGTTGGGAGGTGTTTATTTTCCTCAACTAAAACATTTTGAGCAAACATTGAAGCATCAACTTTTAAGTAAAAGTCCTGCAGTTTTTCTGAATGATGTCCAAAACACCAAAAAACAAAAAAACAAACAAAATAAACAGCAGAAAAGTCAAGTGCAGCATGAAATCAGGCGGGACACAGTGGACTTTCTGGTATCAGATATATAGTAGTGAGGTGGTATTCCTATATCTACATCATGTTGGTGAAAACTGGCACAGGCTGATTCTGGAAGTGAAAACCTGCAAGGCATTGGGAAAAGCAAACATTCTTCGTACACCCAGATAACATGGTTAAAAATTAAAAAAAGAGTGGCTGAAAAAACATTCCACAGCACAGCGGTGGGTTACATCCATGAAGATACAGATAATCAAGGCTCTGAGAGGGTTGGAGATCTACCCGGCATCTGAATGCTCAGCACAGCCTGGCAGGCAGATCAGCTGCTCAGTATTCCACTCAGGTCTACAATGAGAATCAAAAGCAGAGAGTTGAAGAGGAGGGACATTATTCTTACTCTTAATTTGCAGCACAAGATGGTGCCCTACCTGTTAATATCTGGTGCTACAAACAACATGAATTTGTTCCTTTTAAATTTACAATAAATTTACAATAAAACAAGCTGACTCACACTGTCACAACAGATAAAGTAGTGTGAATGTATGTACATTTAACCATTGATCATTATGCTAATGAGCATGCAGCTGCATTTGTACATGTCACATACATGTACTGGTTTATTATGTTAATGGAGAATTACTAAATGATGTGTTTTTATTATAAAAAATATCTCTGTTGCTTCATTTGTTGCAGTGCCCTGCAAGGTTTCTGCTGCTGCACAAGAATTAGGCTTAGTTTCTGCAGTTGTCTGTCTGAAAAATGACTGAATCAGACACACAAGCACAGAAAGACAAGGTGATGACTCATAAATCTAATCAACTGCATACATCAGCATTTACAGACCCAGCTTCTTATGGAGCAAGCTGGACACTTCCATGCCAGAACTAGAGCCAAACTGGCACTGGTCAGTTCCCCCTTTAGGGATAAGCTTGGCTAAAGAAACAGGGTTATAGGTCACGATCTCTATGTAAATCTCAGTATGTGACTTCATGCAAAATAAAATGTCAGCATTGCCCACAGGGGTGAACAACTCACAGTACAAATATAGTGCTGGAATATTTAAGCTACAAATCTTACATTTTCATTCCACGTTTAAGGGTAAAACATATACCTAATTACCATATTATCTATATGCTCCACAAATCATGAAACAACACAAACCTCTGATTTCCAATTCCAGTGTGGTTAAAGGACTGATGTAAGTATTTATTTAAAAATGTTTTGTTTTGCATCAGCGCCAACATAGATCAGCTTGATTTGAAAATGTATAATCCAGGCTGGATTATGGATAATCAAGCACTTAGCTGATTCTTGAAATCAATTTTTTGGAATGGTGAACTTTTATTTTGTTTGTGGAGTTTTTGTCAATGCTTTATTTGATGTGTAAACTAGACCCAGTTCAACAACTACAGTTCTAAATGTAAAATACTGATCCACTAGGGTCTAAAAAACAAAAAACAAAAGCAGCAAAACTGCTCTTTTCTGATTACTGAATGACTGGGTATCCATCTGTGGTTTCTATCAGTCACTCAAATTCAAAAACGATTAATGAGTTGGAAAAAAATGTAAGCATTGATTAGGCAAATTAAAGATCAAACACATTATCTCACTTAGGGCTGCATGGTGGCTAAGTGGGTAGCACTGTTGCCTTGCAGCAAGAAGGTTCTGGGTTTGACTCCCAGCCGAGGGTCTTTCTGCATGAAGTTTGCATGTTCTCCCCGTGCATGTGTGGGTTCTCTCCAGGTACTCCAAAGACATGCCTGTTAGGTTAATTGGTCTCTCTAGATTGCCCTTAGGTGTGTACATGGTTGTTTGTGTGTGGCCCTGCGTTTGATTGGCAGCCTGTCCATGGTGTACCCTGTCTCTTGCCCATAGACTGCTGGAGATAGGCACCAGCTCCCCACCACCCACTATGGATGAAGTGTATTGAAAATGACTGACTAATAGAACTTAAGATTTTTATATTTTAGATAACGAAATAAGAAAGATTCAGTCACTCGGTTTATTCTTTCCATATTTTTCCAAAATTGAAAAGCGATTGAAAGATGTTAAATTTGATCTGTTGAATTTACTTGAGAATAATGTTGAGTAAATAACAAACTGGACATAAAATGAACATATAAGTCATGTTGTCATATGGACAATTAGCCTGATGTGGACTGATATGCTGTACAGAGAGATTTTAGCTAATCTAATTTTCATCTATTCTTTTTAGTGGACTTGAACCTAATCAGCACAATAGTTTAGATGACCAACAATCTAAAACTATACAGTTCAATAATTACACAGTGAGCGCAACAAGCTTAAAGTAATAGACATAGTAAAACTACACACATTTAAAAAAAGAAACATGAAAAAACTTTTTAGAACAAAATCTTGTCAAATGTAACCCACATTATGAAACAATGAGTTAATAGGTACAGGTTTGTCTTTCTACAAACCAACACTGAACTGTTAATGGAAACAGTTTATTTTCTGTAAGTTATTCTGGATTGAGTCAGTAATGCATTTCAAAGGAGAAAACTGTCATTCAGAAAGCAGACTGTCTAAAATTAGTTCTCCAATGTGGTATTTTAGAATTGTTCCAGGTTACCCTGAGAAAATTCAGTTTTTATAAACCATAGAGAACATTTTTCAAATTTACCTCGACTGGGTTACAGGAGCTTATTTGACCATGCATGCATAGCTGCCTTTCAATGGTCTTCTGACTGTAGATTCTCAAACAGTAAATGGAAATACAGTGTACAGCATCCTGATGGACTTTCCTCATTTGTGATAGTTAGTTAACCAACTCAGAAACCTCGCTGTGTTTGCAGGATGCCTGGAATGTTGCATCAAATGCCTGGGTGGCATCCCGTACCCATCCCTCGTAGCTACCATCCTGCTGTATGCGGGCGTGGCCCTGTTCTGCGGCTGTGGGCATGAAGCCTTGTCGGGCACCGTCACAATCCTCCAGAACTACTTTGAGGTGGTGAGGAGCCCTGTGGACGCACTGGATGTCTTCACCATGTGAGTGAGAAACAACACTGTTTGATTTATTATTGCTTTGCACAGTTTGCAGAGAGATTCACAGTAAAAACTGCTTTATGTCCAAAGTATGTGTAAGGAGCAAAAGTAACTGATCTATTGTCACATGTCCTCTTTGTGTGGTATTCTATATTTATTCTGTAGGATTGATATAATCAAATATGTGATCTACGGCATTGCTTCGGCTTTCTTCGTCTACGGCATCCTGCTGATGGTGGAGGGATTCTTCACCAGTGGAGCCATTAAAGATCTGTATGGAGACTTTAAGATCACCACCTGTGGGCGCTGTGTCAGCGCTTGGGTATGGCTGAAACTATTTGCCCACATTAACTGTAAAATGCAGCTCAGAGGTGTGTCACCTTACATTTACTTCTATGAAGGCAATTTCCATTGCTCCTTTTAGGATGCATGTAGTTTAAATGTCAGAATGAATCCAGCTTCTTCTGAAGGCCCAGAGGTTGGTTAGAGAACATTAGTGAACAAACAACATCATGATGATTAAGGAACACAGCTAACAGATTCTGCACAACCATTTTTAGGAACACAGGCTGGCATGACAACCACCTGGCACCAAAATGTAATAAATGCGTTTTACTCATTTTCATGCATTTTTTTTAACGTTGATTATCTTGGTTGTAATTTCTTCATACCATACCATCATGACTTAAAACACAAAAACTAAGAAATTATTTTAGCATACTGCTATCTAAAGGGATTAAAAAGTAAATAATGTGTTGGACCACTTGTTTGCTGAGTATTGGACTATCTGCACGTTGTTGGACGTCACTGTGCCTCTCCAATGGCATCGGCCATTTTGTATCAAGGACAGCCCGCTACTACATATCCCGTCAAGCACTGCGACAGATATGACGAGCGTCCCAAGTCTGATGTCACAAGACGCTATATAGGAAGGCCTCCGTTTTGAACACCCCGCCTTCTGCTGGAGACCGGACTAGCAACTGAAGCGCACCATTCAAGAGAAGAGTTCCTTGCGTAATTCATTGATTCTCTCTCGTTGGACAACGAACAATTCCTAACCGAGGTTTCTGGACTAGGAAGGCCAGAAATTTCACTTTGCCAATCGAAGACGTGAGCTTAACACGTAACTAAGAACACGGAGTTTCGAGGAGTCGAACCGCTACCGTGCTTCATCCCAAGTCGACTTTGATGGTCAAATCATATTTTCCCTTTTCGCTAAGAAAGCCAGAAGACGAAGACTGACCGTTTTTCCTGTGTCAGAGGTTGTAGTGCGATGAGAATCGCTAGCTAGAATCTAATGTGTTCTGAATGATATGTGCATGTAACCTTGCTTATTGAACTTTGATGTGCTGTGATGATGTCTGAAGCTGCTGCACTCCCAGTTCTGTGCGCGTTTTACCACCTGAGAGCAAGCGCAGGTGTGCAGTGAGACTGGACTGCTGAAATAACCTCATGGTGAAATTCCCCATTTTCTTTGTCTCCAATCACACTGCTGGCTAGCTGCTGCCAAAAGTTTTATAACGCTTTGTCTGCTCAGGAGTTGGGGGAGGTTTTATGAGTCAGAATAACTGAGTTACAGTTGGAGCTGCACCCCCCCACTCTCCACTCACCACCACACCCCTTCGTCATATTCTCATTCCTTCTTTTTGCCATAACTGCTGGTTGATTCAATTCACACCCACTGCTGTTAGCTTTATTTTTGCTTAGTTAGATGTGTTACCCTTGTTATGTAGAATTTTGCATGTTGAGTAGGTGAAGATTAATAAATATTCACATAGATAAAAAGAGAGCGTTTTGTGTTCATTGTGTGCAAAAGTGATTTGTTAGTCAAGATAATGTTAAAGGTTCCACACGTTTCGGCAGAAATGGTCGATTAAACAGTGACATCTCCGGCAATAGTTATTAATTATTACGGAGTATTTAACAGTTGTAATTGTCAAAGGCGTTGAGCCACAATTACAACACCAGAAACATCTCTGCTCTCGATTCATAAATGAGGATTTTGGTTAAGAAATTGATTTTGTCAGATTATGATTTTTAATTATAATTATTGATCAAGATTAATCAATCAATAATCATAACACACAACAGATGAAAAGCATAAAAACGATGCTGCAGCTTTCCTATTAAGATAATCTTAGAAATACGGTATAAAAGCTTTAAAAAATTATAATTAAACAAAGAAAATGAACCACAGTTGAAATAATGTTGACAACATCATCAAATAGATATTTGACCGACATAGCAAAGCGGATGGAGTAGTGCTGGTTCAAGGCATAAGCAAACTGAAGTGCCGCTTGAGCCTCTTATGGTCAACAGAGAGCACCAAAGGGTCTTGAATTATAAGCTAAATTAATAAATTTAACAAGATTTGAAAAGTATAAATTTTCTTCAAGTCCTTTAAAGTTTTTGTTGAAAAAAAAACTTTTTTAAAGTGAAAAACAATATTTCTGCAAGTGGCATTCAAGGATCTCCAGCATCTGAGAAGCATATGACCTTGTTATGCCTACAATTTTCTGAATGCCCATCAGTACAGTACAAACCAAATGTTTGGACACACCTTCTCATTCAAAGAGTTTTCTTTATTTTCATAACTATGAATATTGTAGCTTCACATTGAAGGCATCAAAACTATGAATTAACACATGTGGAATTATATACTGAACAAAAAAGTGTGAACTAACTGAAAATATGTCTTATATTCTAGGTTCTTCAAAGTAGCCACCTTTTGCTTTGATTACTGCTCCACACACTCTTGGCATTCTGTTGATGAGCTTCAAGAGGTAGTCACCTGAAATGGTTTTCCAACAGTCTTGAAGGAGTTCCCAGAGATGTTTAGCACTTGTTGGCCCTTTTGCCTTCACTCTGTGGTCCAGCTCACCCCAAACCATCTCAATTTGGTTCAGGTCCGGTGATTATGGAGGCCAGGTCATCTGGCGCAGCACCCCATCACTCTCCTTCTTGGTCAAATGGCCCTTACACAGCCTGGAGGTGTGTTTGGGGTCATTGTCCTGTTGAACAATAAATGATGGTCCAACTAAACGCAAACCGGATGGAATAGCATGCCGCTGCAAGATGCTGTGGTAGCCATGCTGGGTCAGTATGCCTTCAATTTTGAATAAATTCCCACCAGTGTCACCAGCAAAGCACCCCCACACCATCACACCTCCTCCTCCATGCTTTACGGTGGGAACCAGGCATGTAGAGTCCATCTGTTCATCTCTTCTGCGCCGCACAAAGACACGGTGGTTGGAACCAAAGATCTCAAACTTGGACTCATCAGACCAAAGCACTGGTCCACTGGTCTAATGTCCATTCCTTGTGTTCTTTAGCCCAAACAAGTATCTTCTGCTTGTTGCCTGTCCTCAGCAGTGGTTTCATAGCAGCTATTTTACCATGAAGGCCTGATTCACACAGTCTCCTCTTAACAATTGTTCTAGAGATGTGTCTGCTGCTAGAACTCTGTGTGGCATTGACTTGTTCTCTAATCTGAGCTGCTGTTAACCTGTGATTTCTGAGGCTGGTGACTCGGATGAACTTATCGTCCGCAGCAGAGGTGACTCTTGGTCTTCCTTTCCTGGGGCGGTCCTCATGTGAGCCAATTTCTTTGTAGCGCTTGATGGTTTTTGCGACTGCACTTGGGAACACTTTCAAAGTTTTCCCAATTGTTCGGACTGACTGACCTTCATTTCTTAAAGTAATGATGGCCACTCGTTTTTCTTTACTTAGCTGCTTTCTTATTGCCATAGTACAAATTCTAACAGTCTATTCAGTAGGACTATCAGCTGTGTACTGTATCCACCTACTGCACAACACAACTGATGGTCCCAACCCCATTTATAAGACTTTAAATCCCACTTATTAAACCTGACAGGGGACACCTGTGAAGTGAAAACCATTTCAGGTGACGACCTCTTGAAGCTCATCAACAGAATACCAAGAGTGTGCAGAGCAGTAATCAAAGCAAAAGGTGGCTACTTTGAAGAACCTAGAATATAAGACTTATTTTCAGTTGTTTCACACTTTTTTGTTCAGTATATAATTCCACATGTGTTAATTCATAGTTTTGATGCCTTCAGTGTGAAGCTACAATATTCATAGTCATGAAAATAATGAAAACTCTTTGAATGAGAAGGTGTGTCCAAACATTTGGTCTGTACTGTACATGCCAATTTTTTTTTTCATATTAACATTCTTTGTAAATTTAGAAAGCTTTAAAATAACCCACAATTATTTGTGCATTTTAGCATAGATTGGTTAAGTGCTCTTACATTAACCCATGTCTGCTTCTGATTGGTTCATCAGTCCCTCATGAAGACCCCCTCAGTGGAAGAGGAGCACTAATATTAGAGACTCAGAAGAAAGTTTATTAAGAAGGCTTGCCCAACCGGGTTAGAAAGGAGTGACCAATATTTCCTGAGACTACTTTTTGTTTGCATCATGACCTATGTTTTTGTCTTCTACTGTCTATTTGGGTCAAGTTGTGCAACACTTCAGTTCAGAACCTAAAGGAACTAGTACCCCCTGTTAGTGTTAGAGTGACCGGCAGAGCTGTAGGTTGAAGCAGAACCCATCTATCTCTCAAGCCAAGAAAGACAGAGGAGGGAACTGCATGAGAAGATACGCAAGTTGTTTTTGTGAAAGTAACACGACCAACATCTGACCCACTAAAGCATTACTTTTGGCTCTAATGTGGTGGTTCTGGTGCTGAAAGCTGATGGACCAAGGCTGGTTCTAAGTCCTGGTTTCACGTTTTTTACATCTACCCTTATATTAAAGTAGGTAGAACTCTGAATTACATCACTAAAACATCTTTCTTTAGGCTTCTGGGAAACTGATAAACTCCTCATGTGAATGACAACTGTTGACATCATACAAAGAAAAAACAGTCAGGGTGACAGTCATAACATAAAACTACCACTGTGCTTTAATAATTTTATATAGATTAGAATCAAATAAAATTAGACAGAATCAAACAAGTTTAAATAAAACCTAATTTATGTTCAGTTTTAAGTTCAACAAATCATCAACTATGATCAACTAGAATCAACTATGGAGAATTTAAAATAGGTGTTTGTGATGCTGTGACAATCTGTAATTGTGCCCTTAAATCCATCTGTGCTTTGGGCCCCATAAAACTTTGGGCCGGTTCCGATGAAAAGGACAGCAAAATGTATTTTTGTGGACAAATATGTCCTTCCCCATAGTCCCTGAAAAAATAATTAACTAGTTCAACTAAAGAAAACTTTCACATGAAATCCGCATGAAAATGAAAAGCAATATTAGTTTTCCTACATGAAAACTTCTGTAATTTTGACTGAAGCTTAACTTTTCTTTTTCAACACAGTTTGCCTGTTTTCTTGTGTTTACTTTTCAGTTCATCATGCTGACTTACATTTTTATGCTGGCCTGGCTCGGAGTGACAGCTTTCACTTCCATACCTGTCTTTATATATTTCAACATCTGGAATATTTGCCAAAATGCTACTGGACTGGAGGGGGCCTCGCTGTGCCTTGACCCTCGCCAATACGGTAACCCTCTTTTTTTTACACTTTCATTGTCTCTCAGATCTATTCATAACTTCTGAAGCTCAGATTGTACACCCAGAACTGCTGCTTCTCTAGATTTGCAAAATCTATAGCTAACTAGTGGCTGCACTTATAGATTAGGAAGTCTACACATGTAGTCCATTTGTTGTTCCGAGTAAAATTATGCATCTGATTGTGGCGTTAGTGCCATATCCTCCAGCCCATTAGCCACCAGCAGCCACTGACACAGCCTGTGTGTCAACAACAATTTGCCACCACAGAGACATTAAACCTTTATGTGCACAACAGAGCAGCTTTATGGAAGCTGTTGCTGCTTTTTGCAGATTGTTTCTGTGCTCTGATACAAAAAAGGCTCACCTGACATTAATCACCTGTTTATTTCAGGCATTGTCCCGCTTGCTGAAGCAAAAACCATGTGTGCTGGATCGGAGAAATTCTACAAAATGTGTGAATCTACTGAGGTATGTTTAAAGACAGAAACTGTTGTTTATTACAATCTTATAACACAAGCCAATAAATCCGGCATGCAGGGACAAACCTAGCCATAAATAACACACCCCATGCATGCTTGAATAATCCTGTTATTCATCTTCCCTGGTGAAGATGTTTCAAGAAAAGTTTGATTTTTAATTGTGTGATTGTAAATATTTTCTGCTACAAAATGTAGAAATGTGACTACAACATTTATTTCTAGTGATGACTTCAACTGTGATAGAAAACGTTTCCTGTAAAATGGATGAAAAACATTTTCTGACTGTTATATACACTACCTGTGCAAAACTGTGCAGAAATAGGTAAGAACGTGACGTTGGATATTTATTGCATGGATGCTTATGTTTTCAGCTGGCGGCACCACGCCTGTGGTGGAAATGTTATGACCTGGGGTTGCTGCTGTAAGTCAGGTCTTTGTTCAATGTAAAGGATTCAAAGAGTGGGATCTGCTTTCTACTAAATGAACAGAATGACCAGGTTACACCAGCAATGAATTTCTTTCTCCCTGGTGATATTCAAAGTCGACAATGCCGAGATTCATCAGGCTCAAATTGTGCCAGATTGGTTCAAGGAGCACGAGACTTCCTTTTCACAAATGATTGGCCACCAGAGTCCAGACCTTAACCGCAACAAGAATCTTTGGGATGTTCTAGACAAGCATTTGAACAAAAACTTCCATCATCTCTACAAGATGATGATGCAAAAAGCAGATGGAAATAAATGTTGTGATATTGGAGAAACTTCTGGAAACAATGTCACAGCGAAAGCTAGAGGCGGTTCAATGGAAAAGCAGAGTCTGTGATTTTTCTTTGGACAGGCAGTGTATTAATGTATGTTTCTGCTAAAGGACTGAAATGTTTAACAGTTCCTTGCAAAAGTATTCATACCTCTTTCACATTTTGCCACATTACAACAGAAAACCTCAATGTAAATTTATAATTAATACATTAGGACATTCATTCCAATGAGGCTCGTTTGTCAGATTAAAACTATCTTTTGAGAATAAACTTTAAGCAGGTATTAAACATATTTTTTATTAAATCCACATTTATGTATTGATATAATAATAATAATAAATATTCCAATCTTAAATGTTGTGTTTTCATTTCAGCAGATAATCTTCATAATTTACTGAAATAAAGGCTTGATTATGTATTGATATAATAATAATAATAAATATTCTAATCTTAAATGTTGTGTTTTCATTTCAGCAGATAATCTTCATAATTTCCTGAAATAAAGGCTTGAAAACATCAGTCTGTGTGGAAGTAATCCATATAAATTGGTCTCTCTAAATTGCCCTTAGGTGTGAATGAGTGTGTGCATGGTTTTTTGTCCTGTGTGTGTCTGCGTTGCCCTGCGATGGACTGGCGACCTGTCCAGGGTGAACCCCATATCCCACCCATAGACTGCTGGAGATAGGCACCAGCTCCCCACTGTGGAAGAAGCGGTATTGAAAATGACTGACTGACTATTTCAATAAGTGAACTGAGTTACTGAAATAAATTAAATGTTCAGTAATATTCAAATTTATTGAACGGGTTTGTATTTTAATGGGATTTTATGTTAAAGACTTACATAAATAGTGCATAATAGCAAATTGAGCAGACAGCATCATGATGAACAAGGACTACAGCGGACGGGTGAGGAATGAATTGTGGAGAAGTTTAAAGAAGGGTATTATACAAATCTAACAAGACATGGTCCACTGCAGAGACATAACCCTAAAGAGTTGCGCCTGTAAATGCATTATTTGGTCTTGGTCAATCAGTAAAATATATTGGAATTTATGTTGTAATGTAACCAAAAAAAGTTCAAGGGGTATGAATACTTGTACATGCAGGCAGTTAACCATACTGGTTCATGGAAAATTTCAGAATTTAGTTCCTGATTTCCCTCTAATTCCACATCTAAATTTGACTGTAAAACCACCCAGTATAAGATGATTGCATGGTACAATGTGTTTTTCCATACAGCTGGACATGACGTTCCACCTTTTCATCTGTGCCCTCGCTGGAGCAGGAGCTGCTGTTATTGCAATGGTGAGCCACCATCAGCACAATGAAATCATCATTCAAAATGTAACTCAAAATCTTGCAAATGTAGAACCCTAAAGACACCACAGAATACATCACTTCTGGCTTGAGCAGGATCTTATTTGCTTTAAAAAGAAGGAGCATTCCTTTGGCTAGTCGTAGGAAACTGAGGACAAAACGCTGGGAAACTAGTGGCATTTTGTTGTTTCTGCTTGGGATTTCCTGGGAGATAAAGGAGGTAGACAGAGGAAAGAAAGCATTTTGGTGCAGTGAAAGAGACGGGGATCGTCTCCCTCCCCCTTTTGGAGGCGACGGGCATGTCATGCTGTTGTCATGGAAACAGTAAGAAGAAAGGCTCAGAATGTTGGAAACATCATTCAGTAATTTGTGTGAAGCCATTTTCTGAGAGGGAGAAGGTAGTTGCTAGACAGAAATTGATGGCGTAAACTGTGTCTGGACTTATTGTTTCCTTTCCAAGAAGAAGCCACAACAAATCCTCCAACCAATCCTGGTAATGTTCTAAAAACCCACAAAAAGGGCCAAAAGTCTTTGACGGGAACACAGACAACACAGGAACTTAAAACCAAATAGTTTTCTGTGATTAAAGAGGTGAAGGTGCTGCATTGAAGAACTGAGATCCTTTGTAAAACAAGAAGCTGTCTTACAAGCTCAGGTATTAAAGCACAAAACATTCATTATCTTAGCTACCATGGTAACGCCATGGTTCAAAGCATCATGCTGCCACCTGGTGGACTACTAAATTAGTAATCCTAAACTTTACAATAAGACCAAGTGGCCACGTGGTGAATGTTTTCTAATACTTCAGAGGAATGATAAAATGAACTTATTCCTAACCTCTTCTGTCCGTGTGCTCCTGTCTCATCCCTCCGTCTTTTAGTTCTTCATGTTGACTGTTACTGCTTTCCCTTGTTGAACTGAAATACAACAAAACATGTTCTTGGCACTACTAAACAAAGAAGAAGTACTGAGATAACTATCTATCAGTACTACAAAAGGACACAATACAAGAGCCCTACACTAAAATGGGTTCCTTTGGATCTTCCAGATGTGTGATATTTGATTTATTTTGTCTTGAGCTCCGTCAGGAAGCTAATCCTCAGCTTCCTTAGTACTTTCAGCTACTACAGCGTCCTTAGTTCCCTCGGCATCCTCTACTCCACTGTCACTACAAATGTCCCAATGATTCATTTTTTGAGAGAAATCAAGGTCTGCTAACTCTCATCATCCTGACTTAGATGTTACCTCTAACAAACTGAACAAACTGACTTCTTGTTCATTTTCAGATCCAGTTAAATATTTTATTAGTTCTTTATAAAATTCAGAACCTTTACACAATCACTCTCTGGCTAGAGCTCTAACAACCACACTGTAGCTGCTGTTGAGCATTTCCAGATCAGGACTGAAAACCTAAGGACACAGGGCCTGTTTTGGTTGTGGCCCCCAATCTGTGAAATAGCTGCTCAAACTATGGATCATTTTAAATCCCAGCGTAAAACCCATATTATTTTATTTTGCTTTTGATCCCAGCTGAGCAGGACAATCTTGCTTTTCAATGGACTTCTTTAAATTATGTCGGTGATATTAGGGATGCATGATATATGGACATTAACATCAGTATTGGCTGATGTTAGTCAGTTTCTAGCATATCGCTATCGGCCTCATAAACAAAACTGGGCCAATATTAATAACCTATGTTAATTTCGAACTTGTTAACGTTTGTGTGTGTTTTTCGGGAGGGGAAGGGTAGGGGGTTGGCCATGTGGTATTTGTTTGGTCATGTGAGGTGATATTGATGCAGCGCAGGATTGTGGGGCGTTAAACTGAAGCAGAGAAGCAATGTAGAAATCATATAATGCAAGAAATATTGATAAATATCGGTTATTGTCTGTAACAGCAATATTAATGTCGGTTATCAATATTGGCCCAAATTTTCATATCGGTGCATCCCTAATTTTTATTTCTTTTTACCAATGTTTTATGGCATACTGCTATTAAAGCACTGTGGTCGCTAATCTTTAAATTTTTATTTTGATTAGTTGATTGATATGTCTGCCTGATAAAATAAATGATAGTTATTAAACACAAAATGAAACCAAACTGCAGAAAATAATGTTTTGTCTAGTACAAGTTATGTTGTAAGTTATAGTCAAATATCAAATATAAGACATTTACTGCAAAAATATTTACTGCTGTTAAAGTATTTTCTAAACAATTTAGTTACAAGAATGGTCAAAATTGCAGGTAAATATTTCCAGTGAAGCATAATGTCCACTTCAGTGGACCAAGGTTTATTTATATGAATATAAAATCTAAACCTTTTTAACAATTGTAATATAATTTTGTAGTCAACTGATGTTGCCTTGTGAGTCAGGGACTGAAAAGACATTCCAAATGTCTGCCCTTTGGATTTAGCTGATTTTTGTGAGCTTGCGCTGGCTTCCCAGAAGGTGGCGCTGTATAGAGTGATATGCCAGAGTTCAGTGAAGTTGTGAAGTGTAAATGTATCATCAGTACTCACACACATTCATGAAAATAGCTTTTACACAGCAGTGTTCAACTCCTGTTTTTTATGTTGCATTCCTCCATTTATCTCTCAGATCCACTACTTGATGGTTCTGTCTGCCAACTGGGCCTATGTGAAGGACGCCTGCCGCATGCAGAAATACGAGGACATCAAGTCCAAAGAGGAGCAGGAGCTTCACGACATCCACTCCACTCGCTCCAAGGAGCGTCTAAATGCGTACACATAAAGTCCAGTGCGAGGCCTGGCCCTGCCACTCCGGCCTCTGTCCCCCCTGTCTCTCCTCTTGCTTTCTATCTGTCTCTCTCTACCATCCCCTCCCGAGGGGGGGGCGGATGGCGCCTAGGGCCCTCGGCACTGCTGATGTAACTGGTGCGTCATGTGACAATGTGGTCTGGGGGGGGGTGCTTCACACAAAGCTCCTTCTTCACAAGCAGCATTTTAAATGAAAAAAGCCCCTTTACCTCTCTCATGGATGGGTTTTTATAATTATCATTATGGCAGTTGTATTATTCTTGAATACGTTGAATACGTTCTGAATTGTTTAGTGCCGATTTAGTGGTAGTTTTAGTGTAGTTAGTAGAATCAGAGGTAGCAGTAATATTTCAGCCCCTTTAAGTTTTATTATAATTTGTGTATTAATCTTTTTTTTATTCTGTAATGATTACCATTTTGCTCTAATTCATAATTTATTTCTTTTTTATTGATTTCGGAAGAGGTCAACAGGGGCTTTATAGGGTTTTCAAGCACATTTCTCATGTTGAGTGCGTGGAGACTTCATGTGTAGGAGCTGTGTATTTTAAATGAATGAGTGCTTAGTTTTTCAAAAATATTTTGCATCTCACAGCTATGAAAAATTGTAATCTTTTGCCAGTTTTCCCAGGGTTTAAGACACTTTCACAACAAGAAAAACAACTATTCAGTTTGTTTTTTCCTGTAAAGTAGCAAAACAACTAAATATTAAATACCAAAACAATGTACAAAATATGTGCTAAACAGAAATTTTTGAATTATTATAAATTTCAAAGGAGGAATTAGCCACTTTAATTTTAATTGAGGGTTATAAACATGTCATTTAAATGTATTTTAAGAAAACAGAACTTTATAAATACTAATCTACTGTTTAAGCAAAACTCTGCATTGTACATATGGTTAAATCAAAGCTCATCTTTATGTTTTTGCACTAATGTTTAAAGATAATTCTCATTGGGATAAAACGAGATATGTCCAGTCTCCACACTTTAATCTAAAATACAAAGAATAAAGTTTCTGAGAAGTTTCTGCTGTAAGTCGCTCCTTGGAGGAATTTTAAGACGTGTGTCACAGATTTTATTTTTTGTGTTTATGACACTAACTGTGTTGCCTACACATTTCGCCATGCGGCTGCAGAGATGGCCCGTCACTTCATTGCCTGCTCATTGTGATCAGCATCTCTCAAACCCCTGTTTCATGCACTGATCTGACTTTCTGTGCTCTCTAGATGTAACCGCTTTGGTGTTCAACTGAAAGTTGGATAACTGTTCTGTTAGTAAAGACTGTGAATTTACTATAGATGTTCTTTGTGGCATGGAGATTCATTGGTATAGTCCTATTGACTCAAAAGTTAATTTACTTCTTTATTTTTGTAATTTAGACTGTCTTGCTGGGTCAGCCCTATGTTTATATGTGCAGTGATGAACCTCCCAATCTCACTACGTTTTATTACTCTGATATTAGACTGTAGACTTTGAGTTGTGTCTATTTGGTTTGTGATGAGCTTTCAACCATGTCTTAAAGCTGATTCTTGCACCTACATGATTTACTCTGTAATGATGAGAAAAAAATGCTTTCAGCTTCCTTCTCGTATTAGTCTTTTGTACTTTCACTACAGATGCGTAATTTGGGGCTTTAAAGGAAATTTGTTTTGTACATTCATGTGCCAACAGCTTCAAGTGGCTTATTTGACCTGTATGATCAAATTTGCTTGCATAAATAAAATTCACTTGTGTACTTGTTAATAATTGCTACAAGTCTACTGTGCATTTTATTGTGACAGTAAATGAGAAGATTTTATCATCAGGCAGATGAATTTGCATTTTGAGAACTTATAAAATGGGGTTAAGCAGATTGTTTTATTTCATTGTTTAGATCAACCACATAAATTCACCACTAGATGGCTCGCACTTGTCAGTTGCTACACATAAAAACCAGAAAATAATTTTAAGAACAATGGTTTTAGCAATTACTGACACCTCTGGTAAGTATGTGATGCTTAATATCACACTGAGTAAAGTTTATTTAATAAAGTGGGTAAAAGAATCCAATGATATGATTTGTTTTTAACCAAATCTCTAATTACACAATTAGTGGCACCACTACCAATCCCTTATTGTAACTGAAGCAGGTTCAGGATTTATACTTTACTTTTTTAAACTCATCAGGGTGTTTTTTAATTTCTCTTCATTGGTCTTCAAAATGGGAAAGACAGAGGAACATGCCATTGAAGTCAGGCAAACGTGTGTAGATTGTTGTCAGTCCAGAAATTACACCAAAACAACTTAGTGTACAGTCAAATCAATAATAAAACATTTCCACCATGCACACCGAGGAGGACGGTACTAGAGGTAACACAGAACCAAGGCAAACTTTTTGGTATGGGATTATTCTACTGCAACAAAGGATTAACTTAATTTAGGGTTGCCACACATCTTTACCAAGGGTACCAGAAACTGTGGAGGGTGTTATGGCATGTCCACATGGTGCAGTGAGCTTTTAAAAAAAAGTTAATAAGAAGATGAAATAAAAAGAAAAAGGTAACACTTGCATCATTCATTAGCTGCTCAGTATGTTCTTCTACTTAGACATGAAGGAATGCACATGATTTGTTTTCTCATAAACAGGAGGCTCCAAATGAGTAAATACTACTTATCCTTTACCCAGAAAGTTGATAAAAACCAGAAGTCATAAAAAGGAATTTATATAAACGTTTTAAATAAAGAAAACTGTATTTCAATTTTGTGATATTTTTAAAGCATCCTTGCTAAGTAGCTCCAAAATGTCTTTACTGCTAATTAAATTAATATAAATGCATTAACAAATCAAGTTTTTGATAGAGAATGTTTGCTTTTGAGAAAGAAACCCAAAACAACAACAAATCTAATCTACCAATTATACATAGTAAGCCTGAATTAACCCTGAACAGCGACATATTTGTAGTCTCTTTGACCATCTTCCAGAATGCATCTTCAAAACCAAACACATAAAGAAGATAGAGTATATATTGTAAATAATAAATAAAACAGTAACTGCAACAGATCCTACAGCTTTTACCTGGAATAAGCCCCTTATGTACGGCAAATGAGTCAACAATGAGACAGTAAATGAAGACCAGTGCCAAATAATGTGCTGCATACATGAAAGGGTTTGCACCACTCTGAACCCTTCAGCGATGGGCAGGTTGAGTTTGGCTTTTCGCCTGAAACCACTGAGCCACTTCGCCAAGGTAATAAATCATTTCCCAGATTACAGTTTGCACTTTGGTGCCAGACCGAACTCCCCGCTCACTTCTTTCATATACATTCCACTTAAACAATACATCTTCATGCAAGACATTCTTGAAAAAGAGAAATGTCTAATAGATTTGAAGAACAAAATATCTTTTTTTCAGAAACAATCTTTTTGGCACTAAGAAATGTGAGGAATAGGTCTTAGTTCAAAAACAGTTTTTGTGAGCATTCAGAAGAAAAATTTCAGTAGCTAGTCTAAAAACCAGAAACACAAACTAAGAGGTTGTTAACGAAGTGGATTAAGAAAAGAGTGGCTGGCTCACGTGAAAGAAAACCTCATTAAAGAGATGTTTAAAGACAAGATGGGACGGGATGAACCACAGTGGAAAGCAGATGTAAGAATAAAGCGCCATTTTGAGAAGAGCAGTGTCTCCTGTCGCTGAGCCTGAGTGACCCTGTCACACCTACCAAATCCTTCACTAATCCCCCTCCCACCCCCACCCTGTGGTCACTCTCACAGGTCACCTGTACTGAGCCTAGATGCTCAGCCTGGGTGCCTCTGTCTCTTATGGACTTTGAAAGGTCTTTATTGTATTTTCCTTTTCCATACCTTTTCTAGTTAATTCTTCTGGCTTTTAGTGAATCCGGATGTCTTTTTTCCTGAGATCTCCTCAATGTGAGCTTTTTGGGAGCATTGGGTGACACCATGCATCGACTGCTCTGTCTGCATGTATTCCTATGCTGTCTCAGTATGGCTCTGCCCTTTTGTCCCTCGCAGTGTACCTGTGTCTTTCATGGACGCATTGACGGAACAGGAACCAGGTAATGTGTGCTTTATTGTGCATACACTATAATGCACCTTTCTTTGTATGTGAGGGTGCAGAAATGTTCAACCATCTACAGAGTGTCACCTCAGTGAACTCTTAAACTCTAATAAACGTTAGAAAATATAAATTTTGAAGCTCTCTGTTTAGTTTAATTAAGGCAGTCAGGGTCAGTCTGAATCAGCACATGGACTGACTGGACAGTAGGATTCCAGTAAGTTACCAGAAAGTAAATAGTAATGACTCTACATGTAAGGTTTGAATTGCTGACAGATGAGCTCTTAGATAGATCCCTGCTAGTGTATGTAGGATAATTTGGTGTATGACTCAGACAGGATGAGTGATGAGTGAGGAAGCCTTACATTCAGCCTGCTTACTTGTATTAGTCCTAAACGCTGTTCTGTGAAACATCTGAAGGCAACAGTTCAATCTGTGCAGGGAAGGGAAAATGTAGCATTAACAATCCTTTTGTTAGCATTGTGTACACATTCTGCTGCATTACTATATTTACTATCAGGCATGCAGATTTCCACTTTGTCCTCCATATGCAGCAATGGTCATTATCACGAAACACTTAAATCTGTGTTTTATCAGACCACACAACATGTCTCCAAAATCAGGGTCTTTTTCCATGAGTGAATTTATAAACTGTAATCTGGCATCAATGTATCTTATAAAGTAAAGGCATTGTTGAGTGGCCTTTCAGCCTGTGTCTCCACAGACCTAATTTCACTGTGGATACTGATACTTTCTTACAGCTTCAGCAGCATCTTCTCAAGGTCTGTAGGTTTTGTTCTTGGGTTAATTTTCCCATTTGATGTCAAAATAACACCTGGGACACCTGAACAGTGAAATGGCTGTACATCCCCATGATCTTTATACCTGCAGATATTTCTTTGAACTCATGAATGTGGCTTTTTCATACATTTGGGAATTTTACCCAAGAATTACACCCACTTGTAGAGCGCCGTAATTTTCTTTCTGATACCTTGCCTGATTTCCTTTGATATTCCTATGATGTGTTTGAGGTGTTGCTTTAAATTAAAACCACAGAGCAGAAGCTTAGAAAGTCATGACCTTTTCATTTGGGCTTTTCCATATTGTTTAATGCTGGGTAGTCCAAGTCCAGTCCTGGAGGGCTACTATCCTGCAACTTTAAGATGCATCAAATGAATGTGAGAAGGAATGCATCTAAAAGTTGCAGGTTAGTAGCTCTGCAGGACGGGGGTTGGGCATTCCTGGTTTAATGGCATAGTAATCTTATTGTATCTAAACTTTTGAATTTGAAGAAATTAATAAACAATTCTTTAAAGAAAATCTCCCAGTGTCATTATTCAGTCATAATCTGGAAGGTAACAGAAACAATTCTGATAAATGGAAGAAAAAAAGTTATGTATGTCTTTATTAAACCATGAATATAAAGATCTGGTTTGAACTGCAGTCCCCATGATGATTTTCTGTTTATGCTCTGGGCATCCAGAATCTGACCCTTTAGGCTGGTCCAGTGTCATGTTAGACAAAGCACCACACCCAGACAGACAATCTGAATCAGAGGACTGATGTCCATACGGATAAAAGGTTAACGCATTTCTTTTATACCTCTTTGGCAAATTACTATTTTTTCCAACGGCTCAGAGAACAGTTCTTTTCTCAATGAAAAATTATTGACTTCTAATACACCTTAACCAATACATATATATATATATATATATATATATATATATATATATATATTTATCTTTCAGATCCGTACTCTGTAATGACCCGGACATGTCGGACATCCCTGTCAATGTCCCTGTGGATACTGTCAAACTCCGTGTAGAGAAAACCACAGTACGGCGAATCCCAACCGAAGCTTTTTACTATCTGGTGGAGCTGCGATACCTCTGGATTACCTACAATTCCATCACGTCAGTAGATACAGGCAGTTTTTACAACCTGAAAGTGCTACACGAATTGAGGCTGGATGGAAATATGATTTCAGTTTTCCCTTGGGAGTCCCTTAAGGAGATGCCAAGGCTGAGGACTCTGGATCTTCACAACAACAGACTTACTAGTGTTGCCCCTGAGGCCATCCCTTACCTCCTCAACATCACCTATTTGGATTTATCCAGCAACAAACTAACTACCTTACCCTCTGACCTCATGGATATCTGGCCACCTTTGAATGGTGTGCCCATCTCTTCTAATGCCTCACAAAAAGTCGTGTTAGGTAAGTGGAAACAGGTAACTCCAGCTTGGTTTTACAGGATAATAGGGCCAAGTCAGGACACTTTTGGGGTTGCTGGTCATTACCTCAGGAACTTGTGTCGGAGGGGTGGTGAATGTCAGGTCACTCTCCAATTAGCTTAGCCTGAGTAGTTCCAAACTTGACACTTGATGTACTTCACTTTATTGCTCTAGTTTATTGCGGAATAATCTCCTAAAAGAAGTTTTGAATGTTATAATAAAACCTGAAAAAATAAAATCTGTTCTATCAAATTCAGAGATTAGAATGCTGGAATGGCCAAGCATCGAATCCTTCACCATTAATTTTGTTTATATATTTACAGAAAAGTGTCAAACTTCACTTGCACTTCTATTGCAGCCACACATAGACAAACATGTTTTACACAGAGCAAATTATGGCCATGCATGGAGAACTTTAACAAAGTTAATTCAATTCAATTCAATTCAGCTTTATTTATTTAGCGCCAATTTACAACACATGTTGTCTCAAGACACTTTATAAAGTCAGTTCAAATGAATCATACAGATTTCAGGTCAGGGACATACATTCCAATTGATCCTAACTAATAAAGTTTACAGTTGCATAACAGTTTTTGGCTGCAAAATTTAGAAGAAAAATGAAAAGAAGAAGAGAAAGAAGCAGATGTGGACAGTTTGAATTATCACAGCTTTAACGCTGCACATCCACAGCCAAAGAGGGGAATAGATGGGATCCACGTGCACAAATATTTTATGGGAAAATAATGGGTGCTGGTTGTTTCAACCTTTTGACAGCTGATGATTTAAATAAATTTCTAGATTTTGGCCTAATGTGAGGAAATGCAGGGACACGACTTCAGTAAATAATATCTACCTGCAGGAGGTCACTCAGTTATTTTGCTTTGAGTCCTGGGTCACAATATTTTATGAGTCAACAGGCCCAAACAGGGATCAGAACAACAATAAATATCAATAGAATGTTAATATTTTTCAGATACAAAATGCAAATGACCTAAATTACCTGTAAGCATTTTTATGACCGTTTATCTGCAATTAACATTCGCATCGCATCTATGCAATCCAGTGCCACCTTTATCTTTAGATAAACTAGGTCACAACTACAAGTATTAAGTAAGTAATGGTAGCGACTGATCCGGCTCGCCCTCTCAATGGTGATTAATGTAAATACATTCAGGTCATCCAGTCCAATTATATTGTTAAAACACGATGAATACATGGAAATGAATGAATATCAACAGTACAGCAACGTGGAAGCATGGACAAGATCTATAAAACCTTTACCTCAAACGATGGATCAATCACTAGGATCTCTGTGACAGTGAAGACTAAACCTTTCATATAGCTGATTTGGTCCTAAACTGTATTTTGGTTGTAGCTATGAGCAAACCAGTTATTGAGGACAACTAAACGATGCTATGGATATCTTGTGATATAAAATCCTGGATGTTCTAACCTTGCATTAAACACTGGTTCAGACTAGATGCCCCATGACAGAGTAAAAACCACATTAGGCTCGAGAGTTTCAGGCTAGTGGATCTACATTCAGAACTCTACTTTGGTGGGCCTGAAGAAGACGATGAAAAAGGCACAAACAAGCAAACAGAACTGCAAAAACAAAAGTGTTTCAGTTAAAGATGTACTGTTTAGAGGTTTGTGGCTGATTTCTAATATCCAGGTGGCTTTTAAGTTTGACCTGCTGATTTGGATTTAAGCCAATTCTGATTCTTTTTAAAAAGTATAAAATAAGACAAGAAGAACATTGAAAATATTTTTTTTCTGCCATGAGTCCTTTATTATTTAAATTAGGAGCAGAAACAGCATCACTTTGTGTGTAGGAGCGGGCAGATGCTGTAAAGCTTTACTATTTTAAAGAAAAAATTAATAAAGAGAGAAATGTCTGATATCAGCAAATGATAGACTGAAGACAATGGAGACTGTAACCACAGTCTTTATATTTGTTTTCTATATGCAAGCCTTCATCTTAACTCTAAGATTTCCAACTGTCAACAGTCCTGTATTCTGCCTTCCTGTTATTTTCTTTAAGTGTTGCTCTTTGTCCCAACCTGAAAAAAGCCACAGGAAAGTCTCAACATGATGAGCAAAATACTGTTTCCATTAAAAATATCTTCAAGCTTCCTGTGATTTCCTCCATAAAATACTTCACCAATGCTGTAAACAGCAAAGTTTGAGTCTTCCTCACTCAGCAAATGCATCAACACCAGAGACTGTTATCAGAACAGTGTTGTTGAGCCTATTTATGGCTGGGTCGATCAAGCTGAAAATAATATGATTCTGGTCATCAGCCGAGTTGTATATCTAGTTTCAGCATGTCTTATATGACCTTCTTTTGTCATTTTTAAACGTTTTAAATCATTTCACGGCTGACTCACTGTAAAATATAAATAACACAAAGTTTTAAAGAATAAACTAGAATTTTGTTTGGAGCAATCAGAATTTTGTCCAGTAACTTTTAATTTTGTTTGTGATATTAGCAAAGAACCCCAATAGGTATAAAATATTTTCATGCACAAAATTTCATTTTGAACTTGTTACATGTTTACTGTAAGTTTATTCTGACAGCAAAGTCAATGGAAACTGTGTTCCCGCAAACTGCAGGAAGGCCTGTGGCAGCTTAGGTGCTTTGCGACTCTTAAGTCAAATTAATCTGTTGACGGGCTTAGCGTGCGCAGGAACATGGGCTTGTGTGCATCACGTGTTTACTGCCATACTTATGCAGGTTCTTTAATTAAACTCTCTGACTAATGTAAATGTAGTTTTTCAAACTGTGCTACAGTGAAGAAAATAAGTATTTGAACACCCTGCGACTTTACTAGTTCTCCCACTTAGAACTTGCAAAGTCGCAGGGTGTTCAAATACTTATTTCCCTCCTTACATCTTGTTGCACAGCGCAGCCTAATGTTATCCACCACTTGCTCTCAAAATGCTAATTATTTAAGGGTTGGCATTGATTTCAAGCCTTTGTGTATTATTGCCTCTACACTGTGAAAATGCCATATTAGCATTAGTAATCATACATAAAGTAATACCATAACACTTCTTATGTAAAATGCAAATCATTTAAATCTCTTTTGTTTTCATTCTCAGGCCTTCAAGACAATCCCTGGTTCTGTGACTGTAAAATCTCCAAGCTGATGGAAATTTCCAAAATGGCTGACACACCAGTGATTTTGATGGATTTATTTTTGACCTGTGCTGCGCCAGAGAATCTTGCAGGCGTCCTTTTTCAGCGTGCAGAGCTTGAGAATTGCGTAAAACCATCAGTGATGACATCTGCAACCAAGATAACTTCAACTTTAGGCAGTAATGTCCTCTTGCGATGTGATGCCTCAGGTTCTCCAACACCAGATCTTTATTGGACCAGGTCAGATGGCTCTTCAGTCAACAACACAGGTAAAATAAAATATGTTTTTCTTTTTCAAGAACACATTTTTAATTGCATTTACGTTTATTGAGATGTGTACTTTCACATTGATCAAATATTTGAAGTAATGGATGGAAACTTGAAAAACCTTTAATGACTCCTGTGTTTTTGCTCCACTATTCAGTCCAGGAGTCACCCGGCGAAGGCATTAATTGGTCCATCATGAGCTTGCATGGAGTAGAGTATAAAGATGCTGGGAACTACAGTTGCAAAGCAAAGAATGTTGCTGGCACTGCAAAAGCCACCATTTCTTTAACAGTGGCTGGTACCATGAGCACCACCACACCTCCACTACGACCCAGCGCTGGAACTGGACCAATCAGCCAAGGCACAGCACTCACTCCCCCAAATGACATTTCTAAATCACAAGTCACTGCGCCAACTGTCCTTCCAGGATCGCTTACAACACTTTCTGCTGGACAAAAGCCACCCAAACTAATCTCTAGCAATGGTTCTCAGAAAGGTCTGCTCAAGGAAACCAAACAGCAGCAGGAAAGTAATGGGAAAAAATTTGCAGCAGATGAGAAGAGCAAGAAACGTGATGACTCAAGAGCTGTGAAAGACCTGGAGATTGTAGAGCAGACAGCTGACAGTGCAGTGTTGCTCTGGACTGCAGGTGGATTACTAAATGATGCCCCACTTACTGTTGTGTATTCACCATATGGGGAGGATGACAGTAAAAGGACGATGGAGTCCAAAGCTGGAAGTGGAAAAGTGCTCCTTGATGGACTGTCACCTGGAATGAGGTACTCAGTTTGTCTTGTAGCTAAAGTTAGTGCTGCTGGAAAAGATCCTTGTATTGACTTTTACACAGAAGACAGTGAGCAGAGCAAACTTTTCTTTATCATAAGTGGTATCGCCTGCGTTCTGGTTTTGCCTCTAATTGCTCTGCTCGTCTATAAGATTCTTGCTCTTTACTGCAACGGACGCAACGCACATTCAGATGAAAATGAGCTAGAAAATGAGAGCTATGTCAAATTTGAGACAATCTCAATGAAACAAAGAATTTTGACCTCACATCCAACTGAACTCTGGGCAAGAAGACCAACGAATGAATCTGAGCGACTGTTGCTGTGCTCCCGGTCAAGTATTGACTCTCAGATGACCTACAAGAGTGATGGTTCTCGGTCTGAGTATCTCTGTTGAGGTCCAAATCCATTGCCAATGCACTAATACCATGCTAATACATATGCCTTTCATAACTCTGAGGAAAAATTATGAAATCAAATATAAGTGTTTATGACTGTGTTTTATGTTTTATTAATGGGCTATAAAAAAATGAAGGTGATATACTGAGAGAATTACTCCTTTCTATGATGATTTAAAAGAAAAGTGTTAACGGGTAAAGCTCTGTGGATGGACCTCTCTTGTCCTGTTTCTGAGCCTTATACTTTATGCAGAATTAATTCATTTATCAGGGAATGGTGTTTGATGTTGTCCTTAATGCCAAAACTGTTAAGTCTGAATATGACGGTGATCTCAGGGAAGACCCATAATATTCTCCACTTCAACCTAAACATCATAGTTGCTGTAAGAATCCAGCTAATTGTTGCCTTACTAAACACAAAGTACAATACTGTTTGTCTGTTTGCGTTTGATAGAATAAAACATGAGAATCATTTGATCAATGTTGCCACATCATATTTTCATTTGTAAATAAATGTTTACTTTGCTTTGTGCTGAACTATTATATGAGTTATTTGCATGGTATACCCATATAAAACTAGTCTCAAATAAATGTGAAATAGCATTTAAAGAACATCAAACAAACCTTTCAGTTGCTGTTCTAAAACATGGACATTTGTGGAAAATGATGGTGAACATACTGGTAAAATACAAAACAGTAATGGTTTTGTTTCTCTGTCCATCAGATAAATCTGTCCCACCTAAAAGACTGTAACTGTACAATCTTTAGACAAAACTCAGTTTAACACATATCATGTAAACATGATTCACCTTTTGGTTCTTTAGGAATTTTCATCTCTCACCGAGCAGGTTTTTCAGCAGGAAAAAATGTTACAGTAGTCAAGGCAAAGTCGGCTAGCAGGGCCTACAACACACTCAAGACAATCCAGACTGTTTATGTGTTGTTCCAGGATGTTGGACTGACCTACCAACTGCCACCGGAACAGGGCCATCCAGGTCCTAATTCAAGAAACCCTTGAAGGGGTGGCTCTTCAGCGAGCATCTCCTACTCTGGCACCTACTCTGTACATCTTAAAACAATAAAAGGCTTAAAACAATAAAACAAAAAAAGTAACTTTTCTGTACACAGCTTTCCTGTTATCTGGTCTCTCTGTCATGCTCTTGCAGCCTGAATGAACAACAGACATAACTTGACATGCAGAAAATAGTTTTCTTTTAAATACTCTTTTATATCTCTGCATTACATCTGCTGGAATGAATCTGTAAGGAGCCAGTAAAAACAGTAAAGCACAATCATTTCTTCAGTGTCTCAAATGTAAATCAGTTTGTCTCCGCATCTGTCCAGGCTGCAGGATTTGGGAAATATACTCAAAAAAGGGTGCTGAACCATATCTAATACTTTTATTATCAAACCTAACCAGCAAACACATTGAAATACAAGGTCAGTCACATTTCAGTTGCTATACTGCATCCTAGTGTTTCACATGCCACAACTCTTAAAATAGTTGCTTTGCAAATAATTATTTAAAAGCTCTTTATGCGTAATATGAATTTTAGTATCCTGGTTTACTGATTACAGCTTCTTTCTCTAAATGGATACAGAGCAAGCAAAGAGTATTAGCAAACAGGTAAGACTTTTGGTCATGTCTTATGTCTGTTGTGGAGACAGATGATCCATCCAACCTGCAGAATTCATCACAGGGGAACATAAAGAACAAATGTTCATGCATACACACACCAACACCTAACTGCAATTTAAAGAGGCTGTGACAGCTGCTTTTCAACAAGACCTGTTTTTGTCTTGCTGTGTCAGGCTGACTGGGAGCACCGGGCCAGATCTCCCAGGATCTTACAGCTGACTGAAGACACTCACAGTGGGCTTTCTCCCACAGAGAGACAGATGGAGGCTAATCAACCTTGGTTCCTGCTGGCATACTAATACAACTGAAGACACATGTCATAATGTTAACTTAATTTAGTGAATCATTTATCTGGATTATTTTCTTAAAATCTATGACTCAGTGGGTTTTTGGACCATAAGAGTTCCCACACCATGCAGATAGGCCATGCCCAGATTTGAACCCAGCACCTTCATGTTGCAAGGCAACAGTGCATCGTGCAACCAGAGAAAGAAAGTATTAAATGCATTGCATTCTTAACAAAAAACAGCACAATCAGGTTTTCCATCACTTCTGATATGGGAACAAATTCCGGTTTATTCAGTAAATAATAAACTAAACTTGTCTCTATCTCAGTAGTTGGGGTCAGGACCCCACTGTGCGTGATGAGTCCACAAAGGCAGGGTTTGGGGAACATCTTCAGAAATCAAACTAAAACCAAAACTGACAATGCCAAAGAAAATTGAAATATAAGTAAAATATAAATATGACATATAAAAAACTGTTATTACAAATACATAAAATCAATATATTTGTGTTAATGTTGTGATAATACCTTTGGGAACTCCTGTATTTTTTAGTCCATTACAGTGAACACAGCTAAGTGGACGAGTGAGTGAATAGCAAGAACATTTTGAACACAGCTTTAGTGTGTAAAGCACCGTGTAACTGATTTAGTCAGCGCTCAGAAGATTCATGAAGAAAATAAATAGCTTGCAGTTAAAATAATCTCTAAAGTTCTAAAACAACCATAGAGAAAGCCCAGATAAAATGATAAGGGTAGACATCAACTATACATCAGTTAGGAACCTCTTTATTTCTTGTGTTGACGTTCCCAGCTTTTTACCTTGTGTTGTTCTGATGACTTGCTGATTAAAACTAATGTGTGACTCTGACTCGACCCATGAGTCATTTGGTGTCTGATTATCAGCATTTACATTTTTATTATCTGTCTCGGGTGAAATGGTGAGCAAAGTTCAGCGACCTTCAGACCGAAGACAAGACAACTTTCTCAGCTGCGTACATTTTCTGCTCCTCTACAAGGTTACCAGTGGTGACGCTGGTCCTAACAATATCCCAGTCATGGAGAGCATGAATAGATCTGTGGTCTCTGGCCTGTGACAAACAATTTAGGGATAATCAGTTCAATTCGGACGGCGTTCTCTAGAAATTAGTCATTCTGTCAATTCTTCCTGGGAGCCAAATGAACCTCGGCAGGAGACAGTCTGACATGCTGACACACCAAGCCCAAAACAAAGTGTTTTCTGTGTTTTTAGCTTGTGTAAAATGTCAAATCCACATTTACTGTAAGGTGGCTTCACACACAAAAAAAAAACATTAATTTTGCTCTAAGATTTGTTAATTTTCTTAGGATTCCCACAGTGCATTAGGTCCATTTCCCTGTTTTTGCTCAGGCACAAAAACATTCATCTCCATTTAACAAGGACACAGATCCGTGGGTGGAGAGTGAGAGTAATATGTTGTTGGGACCTTTTTTTCAGATCAGTTTAGAGCAAATCCTGCTACAATGCTAGACTAGCATGTGCAAAATTTACCACTACAGTGTCAGGAATTTCAAGCTTTGCTTCCAAAAGAGACTGGCAGTCAGAAGTGGAGCCCACACTCTTCTTTTTTGTAAATGGGAAGCTGAAGGGAGAGTTTTGCTCTCCTTACTGAGAGACCCACAGTCTTCTCAGAGGGATTTTGTATCCTCCCCAGCATCTCATCTGCTGGTATGTGAAGCTGCCCCATCTCTCTCTGTTTCAGCCTCGGACAAGGATGCCAAGAACACAGAAGAAAACGTTGCTCAAGTTTTGGGAATTCTTGTGTGCTACTGATGACAGCGGAAATGCCTGAAACAAAGTGAACACGTGCAGCAGGGACAGAACACAGGATTATGCTGGATGCAATGATTAAAACAGCGCTGGTCTGTTTTTTGGTGCAAAGTACTGGAAGCTTGGCACTTGGTGCAGCATGTTGGGATGAGCGCCTTACAGGAGCAGGAAGAAACAACACCTGTACGGGTGAGTTTCAGACATATTGCTCCAGTTTTAAAGGAACTCCTGGCTGCCTCTAAGCATGGTCGTTCTTCTTTTACCTGGATCAGGATGAAAGAAATAAAATAGTTTGAACTTGTTCGAGACAAGTTCAAACTATTTTATTTCCTTCATCATTCTTGAAAAGCAAATACATTTTAACTGTACAAAAAATCTTGTTCGCACTTTAAATTAATGATATAGAGAAATAGTTATTATTAGAAATAATTATTGAAGAAATCACTGTCATATAAACCAAAGCATAAACTACAACAGCAGACTGCATCGTGTGGATGGATTTCAGCCTGACTTACTGGGGGGACGCCACATTTTTACAGATGCTGAAACACATATGGTTGGCTTTATTTAACACGCTATAACATTTATCACAAAATTTCACATCAAGATTTTTATATATATGCTTTACAAAGGGCATGGGATAATTTTTCCACATATGTACCCTTTGATCCATGCCCAACCCATCTGGTTTGTGTTGCCAAGAAGCTCAATCATGTCTTATGTGACCAAAGCATACTGGTCCAGTTAATCTACCAGTTGAGTTTATGTTTGTGATGGTCGGACAGAAAACGGCTTGTTTTTTTGACATGTCTCCCAGTCCACCAGTATGTGGATAGTGTCTAATACTTGAGGAAGTTCAGTGAATTTTGAAAATGATTTTTTTTATCTTCCTTAAGATGCTGCTAATGCATGATGGCCAGATACATATGGTTCCTGGTCCAGTTTAGCAGCCAGTAAAAAAAATTGACTTCTTTATCATATTTATATACATAGAAATAGGGAGACATGGATTAATAATAAGAAATTTATTAAAATTTGGGTTAAACAAAACAAAATAAATATTATTTTAATGAAATGTTTGTGTCACTAGTGATGTCATTGCGGACACGTATTTTTTAATTGTGTTTTTTGCCTTTGCTAAGTAAATTCACTGAAACTAAAGGTCAGGTTTTTCATCTAGGGGATGATGTTCCAGCAATGAAAGATGAATATTTTTAACTCTTTTAACATGTCTTGACATATAAGGCTAAATACCTTATGAGCATCTGTACAGTGCTGTAAGCAAATTATATGTATCAATTTATTTGACATGGGTGATTGGCTGACATATACTTGAAGTGTTAATAATTATTAAAAGTTCCAAAATATAACTTATTTTACAGTCCTAAGCGTTCATTGATTGATTAAAAGAACAGATAAATCTGAATGCATGTTTCTTGTTTCGACTGATGAATATGTCTGTGAACTGAATAATCAGTTGAAAACATTGCAATGTATCCAAATAGCGTGGTGTTGTTTCAATAATCACTGCGGTACTGTCATTTTGAAAAATCTAATAATTCATCAGTAAATCACTGAACATACAGCTGAATGTGATCATTGCTAGATTACCTTTTTTAAACCATCCAGCATATTCATAAAAGTGTGAATGTGAAAAACAATCGTGCCTCCAGCATCGGCATAATCCGACAAAATCTCTCAACGTTTACTTTACTCCTCATTGGCAACACTGCATAACCCAATCAGTGTCTCAGGTAAGTGTCACCCTGTTTCAGAGCTTAGTCAAGGATCCTGATGAGCATCTTGTGAACGCCTGAATCAGTTATTCATCAAGACGCTTTTGTAACTTGGGTCCAATAAACACTGGGGCCAGACTTGCTATTACGTTGTTTGTCTGGTGTTACTCATTGTTGTCATCATTCCACTGAGTTAGCAGCAGTGTCTGTGGATGCACGTGACAGTGTTACAAAAGAAGACTCTCTGCCAGTAGTTATTCGCATAAAGACCACAGAGTTTTAGGTCCAGTTTATGGAGATCTGCAACACTCAGGAAAGCAGCTGCTTAGCAGAATCAACGATCCAGTGATCTGTTGTTAACCAAAGCTGAAACATGCCTGACATAAAGTGTAACTGCCCTTCAGTTCATTCATGGCTCAGAGAAAGAGCAGCAGAAGAGCTGTACGTTGCTAAGAGATGATGTTTTATCTGGAGGCATCTGAGCCAACCCAAGATTTGACCCCATTGCTCCAGGGAAAAGATGCTTAAATAATCCAACCAGTTAACAGCAGAGTAAAAGGGAGAATGGCTAGATTAATGGCTAGATTTATTTATTTAAACTGAGAACATGTGGACAAGAACGCAGCTTTAGGAATAAATTCAAAATTTTGCCTTTTTTTTTCTCCAGAGCTAGGATGCTAAATCTTGACACAATGCAAAGATAAGCAGTCATTCTGTCGGTGCTAAGAGATACTGGATATTATATATATATATTAATAATAATTTATCATCATTTTGCCCACTGTGGTTTGTAAATTGTTCTCAAAATAAGCAGTAAAATGCATTTTGTATTTTAATATGTGACAGGTCTTGGTGATCTGATAACTAGTTGCACATTAAGTAACAGTTTTGCATCTGAATGTAAGTGTTTTCCTACTTGCATCACTCCATAGCTTTAAGACCTTAAAAAAGCAATTTTAAAAAGAAATATTTGTCTCTTTGATTTCTTTAAGCTTTACAGCCTTTTTTCATGTTTGGCCATGGTAAATCAATCCATCGGATGGGCCTCGATGGAAAGAACCACAGACGACTTGCTGCTGGTATGGGAAGCTCCATCCTGCTAGACTTTCATTTCAGAGAAGAGAGACTTTATTGGGCTGACAGGCGTACAGGGGTCATCTACAAAGCATCAGTACAAGGAGCACACAGACAGGTGATTATGCAAAGATGCTCTAAAAATTAAATCTCAAGATTTGACCACATTATAAGCACAGGTAAGTGTGTGTAAGTTAAAATGTGTGCACTTTTAAGCACAGTGCACACATTTTCAACAGTGCTGCAGTGTTGGAACCTCCAACTGTGTCCGAGTTTCAGTGATCTGCTGATTTGATGTGAATTTGAAGAATTTGGAGGTCATTCTTCTTTTTACTAGTCCATTCACTTTGTGAAATGCACCAGTGCACCTTGCAGTGAAACAGCCCTCAGCATAATGCCACTGCCACCATGCTTGACAGTTGGTACACTGTTCTTTTGAAAATGTGAAAGCCTCAACTTAAATGTTCTAAACACACCTTTTGGAAACTTACTTTTTGTCTCATCTGACCACAAAACCTTTCTCCAGAAGACATTTGGTTTTTCTATGTGGGCAGCTACAATTGTCATGCCAGCTGGAAGATCTAGATCAGGAGTGCACAAGTCCAGTCCTCCAGAGCTACTATTCTGCAACTTTTAGATGCATCCCTTCTCTAACACAACTCAATCAAATAGCTGAATTCCCTCATCTGCCTCTCATTCAGGTCTGCAAAGGCTTGGTAATGAGCTATTTATTTGATTCAGGTGTTTTGGAGAAGGAATGTCTCTAAAAGTAGCAGGATGGTAGCTGTCGAGGACTTGGTGTTAAACTCGAGGACCAGTATCCTGCAGCTTTTAGTTGTGTCCCCTGCCCAGAACACCTGAATCAAAAGGCTGATGTGTCTCTTCAGCATGTAGTCAAGTTCTACAGATCTCTGCTAATTAGATGTGCTTCAACAGAGACACATCTAAAAGATGCAGGACACTGACTCTCAAGGACTTGAGTTTGACAACTTTGCTGTATGATCACTCAACTCTGGATAAAACCTCATCATTAAAAGTCCCACAATAATACAACATTCCTGACAGCAATGAGTAGATGTGAACATCTGACCAGAAGACTTGCATGTACTGTTCTAAGTGGGGTTTTTTTTTAGAACTATTGATTAAATATATTTAAATGAATGTTTATTCTGCAGAAACTGTATTCATCCGACAAACACATCTCAGGCCTGGCAGTGGACTGGATGGGGAACAGCATATACTGGACAAGCAGCAGAAAGGGCGAAATAAAGAAAATGGACATAAATGGAAAAACTGAGAGGACAATTTCAAGAAACTTGTCTCAACCAAGTTTTATAAATGTTGATCCCTCTCACAGGTATTTTATCCAGTTACACAGAAATCATGGATCTTTTTGGTTAGACAGATTACATCAAGTTGGATAGAAAAACCTTTTATCCAATTTGAGTAAATAACTGAATCTGACTGCACTGTTCAGTGATTAGGATTATTTGAATGTATGTACCTGACTTTTGTCAAGTGCCTTGAGACAACATGTGTTGTGAATTGGCGCTATATGAAAACTGAATTGAATGGAATCAAATAATTAGGTAATATTGTTCAGTTTTCAATTCTAAAATTTAAAGATGGAGGAATATTGATTGGAGTCCTGCTGCTTTCAGATTTCTCTACTATGATTTGTGTGATGCTACTGTATAAATGTTTCTCTTTTTTTTAAAGGAGGGTAAATCTCCTTCCATTGAGTGTGATTGGCACACATCACAGGTTTCTCTAAAAGACTTCCTGCTTTGTTATCTGGAACTCTACAGTTCTTAAAATGCCAAATTAATATTTTAAGGCTTTTCATTTGACTCTTCAGGTAAATGAAAATAACTAAAATATGGCTTAAGAGAAAAACATTTTTCTTGTTGGTAAGAAAAAGGCCCTATAAAAGAAGATTGATAAATGTCTGATCTATTCCAACAAATTCCAAAATGTTTTGCAGGTATTTGTTTTGGGTGTCTGGCGGGACAGGTTCAGAAATCCATCGATCTGATCTGGCAGGACAGAGGAAAATGACTGTGGTTAAGACAGCAGAGCCACCTAAAGCTCTGTCGATTGACCGAGAAGACAGGAGGTTGTTCTGGGTTCAGTTTGGTCTCCGAGGAGAGAGTTCCATTGCTTCCTGTGATTACAGCGGGAATTCCCTGCACATCATGGACCTGCCACTTCAGTAATAACCAAGCATCCTAGTCTGACTTGTTCATTATGTTACTCTTTGTCTCTTCTCTTGGTATTTTTCAAATAAATCTACAATGTTTCTCTAACGTAGAAAGATTCTAACCTTTGACAATGTCATTGATATTAAAATATTTTTTTAGGTCTCAGTCACTTGGAATATCTGTTTTTTTGGAGAACGTTTATTACACTGATGCTGCAGCTCGAGGTATAAAGAAAATAAACAAATACACTGGAGGACAACCAGTGGATGTTAATAATAAACCGATGGTCAAATCTCCGGTTGATATAAAGGTAGTACATGCCCTCATGCAGCCAACGGCAGATATTTCATCACCATTTCCAGGTCACTTTGTTTATTTCATCTTCTCTTTAAGTTTCTCATTTTACTGACAGAAATTCATTAACATGAAAAAAATCACTTTCCTTTCAAACAGGCTGTAATGACCAAAGTGGGAACTGCGTGAACGTGTGTTCCCGTTTAGAGGACCAAGGGGTATGCCAGTGCTCTGAAGGCTTTGCTCTCAGTAACCATGGTTCTCATTGTGAAGGTAGGTAGATGATCAATATCTTAATGTTCAATCAATAAACAATTAAAATAACATTATTGCTCCTTGAGTTTAGAGCTAATGTTCTATCTAGTATAAATGTTCTACCTAGATCCACAGCACTAACTGGGTGTGACCAGACAGGGTGAACATACGGTATATAATATAGGTTGGAAATATAATATTGAACACATCAGCCTTTGGTGTGAATATATTTCTAATCAGGCTATTGTATTTAAACTCTCACCAGATGTTGATAACAATCCAAGTAATCCAAAAGAAATTAGCACATGACGTTTTTGGCTTAATTTGTTTTGATTATTTTTGGTTTTGTTTGTGTGGATTACTTGGATTTATACCACAGAGGCTGGAGCTTATCTCATTGGGCAAGAGGTAGGGTATAATCTGGACAGGCTGCCTGTCCATCATAGGGCATCAATATTCCTATTAGAAATATATTTCCTGAAGAAAAACGTTGACACCAGCAATGTTATTGTTTTTCTACTGTATGTACTTCAACAAACCACAAATTAATGTACAAAAGTCTTGAGTTATGCATTTTAACTTTATATGTTGCTTCTGAGCAGCCAGACCTTCTAGTTATTTTTTCAAGTGGTCTTGATCAACAGTTCTCCAGGCGATCTGATCCTTTATGTTGCAAGTACTGTGTTACCTGCAGCAAGGATACTTCAGTTTGACAGAGAAGCTATGGTATTTTAGAACCAATAGTGTGGTTCTAAAAGTGTTATTGGTTATAATCACTGCATATGATAAGTAACTAAATCTTGGCCTTTCAGGTGTTGTTTAAGGCATTTGCATTTTGTGTACATTTCAGCTCCTGTAGACATATTTTTTAAACCTAACGGTTACTCTTTTACAAAAATGACCGAAAACATCTGCAATGTTTTCAACCAATGTATAAAGCAATCTACCAATTCTGTATGTTTGAAAAATGCTTGCAAATAAATGAGATTATTCAGCTAATCACAACAAGTTATCATGACTTTCTGTGGCACAGATGTGAATGAATGCGCCCATTGGAACCATGGCTGCTCTCTTGGGTGTAAAAACATCCCAGGCTCCTATTTCTGTACCTGCCCCAAGGGATACACCCTCCTGCCAGACAGGAAGACATGCCAAGGTACATAACATAGATAAACTTATTATTTTATATTTACTGTTTCATTAGAAACAGGAGTACAAAAGATCTGTATGTAAATAAGGGTATGTATGAACCGTGCTGTGAAAAGGTATTTTCCATCTTACAAATTGCTTTAACTTCTGCATTTTTCTCACTTAAATCTTTCAGATTGTCAAACAAATTCTGATAAGAAAAACCTGAGTAAACACAAGGAGCATAAATAGGTGAAACAGATATAAAACAGTCTTTGTCAAACTACCAGAGGACCCAACAGTGCTTAGTTTGAGGCAGGTGTGGCAGGGATATCACATTGTTTCTCTGCCTTAGACTGAAACATTTCTACTGCTGTCTTATGGGAATAAATATAAAATGTTGGTGAGATAAACTGTTAAAACTTCTCATTCTTTCTCGTACTCTTTATTGCATGTTTTTACTGTCAATCATCTGTGGTGACTATGAATCTGAATATATTATTTAATATGTAATATTAATACTTCAATATTTTATCAAATAATATTTCGGTCCTGTGAATACCAGCCCAGTAAGGCGATGGTATTAGGACAAAATAGAAAGGTGTGAGATGAGCTCTGACATTATTGAACAGCATAAACTCTGCACATATATGGAACGAATTCACACAATTTCTTAAAATACAAGAATTTATTAACAAAAATAAGTCAACTCAAGTCAAACATATTTCAATCAACAAACTCTTTACTATGCTAAAACAATCCAACTAAACTACCAAGCAGAATTAAAGAATAATGAAGACTAATGGACTATGTACAATATAAACAAGTTGATTAAAGATGATTGAAAATCATGACCAAAAGAGTGATGCAACATTACCATGCAATGTTAATGTTTGAGAACCAAGGATTATCTTGAAGAATCTGGAAGTTAAGTTAAGTTAGTCTTGGAACCAACTTAGACAATACTCAGCAAACGTTTAGACAACCATTCACAATGTAAGATCAGATAAAATATTATTTTAATAAAATAATATTTTAAAGAATGATTTGCTGAATAAAACAAACCTTCTGGATGACTAATTCTCAACGGTGTCTCATTAGCTGCCTTTATTTATTAAAATAATATTTAAAGAAATATTATTAAGGAAATGGTAAAACATTTAAGGAAATATTTTGGAAAATAACCAAATCTTTCTGGAGAAATGGGACTTAATGGTGTTTACTTAGTTATCATGTTTAGTAAAATAATGTTTAGGGAAATATTATTTACTGGATTGAAAACTAACAACCTTTTTGGGTAAATGAACTTTAGCTGCAAGCACGTGTTCTTAGCTGTTAGCAGTTAAAGCTAACAAAAAAAGCAGATAGCTTAGCACCAGAATCAAACACATACCTTTAAAATATCGTCAATAAAAGGGTTAAAATGCATAAGCGCGGACGACCCGTTATGATCAATCTTCTATGTTTAAAATCACTCTTTAAATAAAGTTTGTCTTAACTTTCAAAGCACACAAACACAGAGCACAAAATTGAACACGTGTGCTGCAAATAGCCTGCTAGCACTAAGATAGTAGAGTTTCACAAACAAAACCAAACTTCATAAAATGAAAACGTTTAGATTGTTTCATTCTAAATCACTTCTATCACTCTGCCCAGATCCTAACCTCGTATGTGAACCTTGCTGAGGAAAAGTTGTCCGGGCGACAACAAAGTTTGACGAAAGCTCTGTGAGCAAAGGGTTAGCTTCAGCTAACCTCAGCGGCTGTGTGTGAAGGACGGCTCGTTCTGTCGGCTGGCCAACTGCACAGTTACTGTAACCACGGTGATGCGGTCCCTGTTGTCCTCCTTTCAGACCGGAAAACTGCTTCACTCGGCGTTATAGAGACAAGGTCTCTGCTGGGAACTCTCTATAACACAGTTTGATCTGTAGACCTATGAGAGAAAAGTTGAGCCACGCTTGTACCTTAATTATCCCCTTTTATGAATGAATACCAGATTCTTCCAACAGTAATTCATTCGTACGTAATTTAGTGCATATGATCGATGATCGTATGACACTCTTGGATCCAGTTTGAAGAGTTTATGTCTGTTTGCCTGCAAAGAGACATTAGCGCGCTGTGCCTCTCTGTCCAGACCCTTTAGAGGAAGCCGCGTAGAAGAGATTGATTCCTTGGAAAGGGGTTGCTTTTATACAGACAGTGGCATCATGGGAAGTACCCCTTTCCCTGGCTGTGCCGGAAGTAGGTTAATGCAATTTATTTTGAAAGTTCCAGAAAAGTCTGTACCGGACTTCATGTTTTAACCATGGCTGTGGTCCCAACACATCTCTGCATTCATAGAAACATTTAAAACATACTAAAACCCATCACATAATCGAACATTTCAACTAAATAATTAGGTGTAATGGATCAAAATTTATTTAACTGTTTATTTAATTATCAAGATGCCTAATTTACTAACTACGTAAAAACCCACACACATTACATCTTTAGTGAAGATGTATAAACAGCCTTAAATTATATGAATCTATTATTACAGAAGGATAATATTACGCTGAAAGTTTTAGACAGATCCAGTCTTTTGGTATATTTATTCTCCCTTCACATCAGCCCACTGCTGTCATGTGTTGTGAGTTTAAAGCAGGACCAAACTGGAGAAAAGAGCTAGGAAGCAGCTTGGTAGGAGGTTTAACTGTAAAAATAACAGAAAACTTGCAGGCTGTGCAAGAGGAGAACAGGCACCATAACAGAAGGAACCAACAATGAACAATGAAATCCTGTGAGCTTCTATACTGAAGAGATGTGATCAATGACATGGGGACCAGATGAGTCTAAAAAGGGGAATGTAGAACAGCTGTGAGAGCAGAGCGCTCAGCCGGGGAACTGAGAAGAGGGGGCTAATTAACACAGAGGAATTCCAAGACTAACACTAACATAAGAGAATAACCTAAAAGCACGAACAGAACTTCAGAAATAAGTAAGAAGATAAGCACAAAGAAATGAAAAAAGATGACAAGACCCAAAAACCAATAAGGACCACAAAAATGATCTGGAAAAAGGAAAGCTCTAAACAACAATAACTCAGACATGATGGTACAGTCCAATTAGGGTTGGGTGAATTCCACATGTTTATATTTATGATGAGAGGACAGAAAAGGCTTTTTCCTGGAATTCCTCCCAACAACTGGTTGGCATGTACAGGGGTTGGACAATGAAAGTGAAACACCTGTCATTTTAGTGTTGGAGGTTTCATGGCTAAATTGGACCAGCCTGGTAGCCAGTCTTCATTGATTGCACATTGCACCAGTAAGAGCAGAGTGTGAAGGTTCAATTAGCAGGGTAAGAGCACAGTTTCGCTCAAAATATTGAAATGCACACATTATGGGTGACATACCAGAGTTCAAAAGAGGACAAATTGTTGGTGCACGTCTTGCTGGTGCATCTGTGACCAAGACAACAAGTCTGTGTGATGTATCAAGAGCCACGGTATCCAGGGTAATGTCAGCATACCACCAAGAAGGACGAACCACATCCAACAGGATTAACTGTGGACGCAAGAGGAAGCTGTCTGAAAGGGATGTTCGGGTGCTAACCCGGATTCTATCCAAAAAACATAAAACCACGGCTGCCCAAATCATGGCAGAATTAAATGTGCACCTCAACTCTCCTGTTTCCACCAGAACTGTCTGTCAGGAGCTCCACAGGGTCAATATACACGGCCGGGCTGCTATAGCCAAACCTTTGGTCACTCATGCCAATGCCAAACGTCGGTTTCAATGGTGCAAGGAGCGCAAATCTTGGGCTGTGGACAATGTGAAACATGTATTGTTCTCTGATGAGTCCACCTTTACTGTTTTCCCCACATCCGGGAGAGTTACGGTGTGGAGAAGCCCCAAAGAAGCGTACCACCCAGACTGTTGCATGCCCAGAGTGAAGCATGGGGGTGGATCAGTGATGGTTTGGGCTGCCATATCATGGTATTCCCTTAGCCCAATACTTGTGCTAGATGGGCGCGTCACTGCCAAGGACTACCGAACCATTCTTGAGGACCATGTGCATCCAATGGTTCAAACATTGTATCCTGAAGGCGGTGCCGTGTATCAGGATGACAATGCACCAATACACACAGCAAGACTGGTGAAAGATTGGTTTGATGAACATGAAAGTGAAGTTGAACATCTCCCATGGCCTGCACAGTCACCAGATCTAAATATTATTGAGCCACTTTGGGGTGTTTTGGAGGAGCGAGTCAGGAAACGTTTTCCTCCACCAGTATCAGGTAGTGACCTGTCCACTATCCTGCAAGAAGAATGGCTTAAAATCCCTCTGACCACTGTGCAGGACTTGTATATTTCATTCCCAAGACGAATTGACGCTGTATTGGTCGCAAAAGGAGGCCCTACACCATACTAATAAATTATTGTGGTCTAAAACCAGGTGTTTCAGTTTCATTGTCCAACCCCTGTAGATGGTAGCTGCTGACCCCGAGGCATCACTCTGCGATGCAGTTTACTAACAGTGAGGAATTGTTTTCATCTGCCTGCCATCTACAACCACTGTGTGTAGTGGCAACATGAAACTGGGTCCCCATCCAGCCTTGTTTGTCACTGTTCCAGGTGTCTTCAACTTAATTATTATTCCTATAATGTAAATATGGGCAAATTTAATTCAATTGCTATGTTTTTGCAGCTGTTTGCTGCACTGGGATGGCATATTGTTTTGCCTTTCTCATTTGGAAGAGTGGATATGAGAAATTGGCATCTCTCTCAATGGTTTCTAATTAAAAGTTCCTGTTGACTGATGAACTTAAAAGATAAACTGTAAATAAATAAAGATATTTCAGTAATAGTTATTTTATAAGAATTGTTATGAGTATCAATGATGTTATTTGTTTTAAAGGTACTTATAATTTTTTCAGTGTGAGATTCTGCTGCTATAAAAAATAATTTATTTAAAGCTTTTAAACATTATTACGAGGGGAGCCATTATAATGCCATCATGAACACGCTGGTTTATCACAATGGCATTGCATCCGATGCTGCATGTGCTGCAGATGGAGCTGAGACTTAACCATACCTAGATTTACAAATTTAAGCAAAGCAAACAACAAATAACAGGTAGTGGTAAATGTGTGGTTGGGCAAGATTACCTGATAAAACTATCTGTGCGCTATATCGGTCCGATGGTACTCCTAATCTCTTCTTCTCTAATCTTACTGCTTAGAAGACAACACTATAGGAGAGGTTCCCAGGAACAATGGGATTAGACGGTGAGGTGGCATTTCCAACAAGGAACATATCTTGTCAGCAGCTTTGTCTGTTGAAGGTATTTAGTAAACAACCTTTGCGAAGGTCCAGTGGAGAAGCAACACATTAGACAATAGAGATGAGAGCAGAAATTACCAGCAGGGTTTTCCTGGGCTGCAGAAATTCTGGTTTTGTTTTAATGAAAAACAAAATAAAAATGAAAAAAAAAAAAACATTTTACAAAATGCTGTGATAAATATGCAACTTCATCATGTTGGTGTCATGCAAACTTCAAACTTTTTCCAAAACAATGAAAGTGTATTCTGACTATGTTATCACTGCATAATTTCTAATGTCCTTCTTTACACAAATTAAAAAATACAGTAGTTTTTGCAGCAGTTTGTTTGCTACATTTCCCCATCTGACCCTGTAAATATGTCAAGAAAACTGGCCAAAAAGCAACACTTTTCATAGAAACACTTTTAGGCAGAAGGAATTTCGCTTTCCATATCAGAATCACAGCCTGCCTCCATATATCTCACCCAAATTACTTCATACTGGAGTTATCGTTGTGCTGTGAGCTAACATTACATCACCCTTAGTGTCTGAGCTTCTCACCACACTTTCTGCTATTTCATTGGGATTAGGCCTGATTTCATAAAGGGATTTCACCAGAGCAAGGCCTAAGAAGCTTGATGTCCATCCAGCTCATCCACCGCCAGCGAGGCTCTAAAATAGGTTGTAAAGCCTTAAACATGCAGCACCACTTTCACTGTGTTAATACCACATTTCCAAACAACAGTTTGTTGTGCAGTTCCTTCAATCATCCATCAAGCTCTTTATTTTTAATATATATTTTTAATATATTTCATCTAAACTTGTTCTGATGCTGAATTAAATTGTTCATTTATTGTTATTTTCCTTTAACAGAAATTACACCATGTGAAGGCAACATAACAAAGTGTGGCCATGGATGCATAGCAACAGAACATGGTGTCATGTGTGTTTGTCCTGAGGGATCTGTTCTACTGGAGGATGGACATGCTTGCTCTGGTACTGACAATATGACCAACCAGGTCCAGTTTAGAAACTTTACATCTAAGAGTCTATGACTAGTATTTATTGAAAAATGTACACAGCAGGTAATGTTTTGGGCCAGGCTTCTTGTTTTCAGAAAAGCTCCCAGTGTGAAAAGGGCAAGTGGCCAAAGAAATTTTAAAGGTGACCTATCCATTAACTGAAAACATTATTTTAGACCATAGTTTGATTAAAAGTCAATATTAAGCAGGCTTGGACTTTATCAGGATGAACACCTGCAGTGGGAAACACTGCTGTTCAGTTTTACTGAACAAGCTGATTGAACAAACAACCCCAACCAATCAGTAAGCTCCCATGTCATCATGTTTTAAAATAAACTCAGAAAAAATGCAGGAAAAAAAAAAATTTTGATCATCAGATTACATGTAACAACAAAATATAACATTTATCATAAACCATGACCATCATAACGTATACAAAAGGGAAATGATGTTTCAAGTAGATTGTCTTAGAAGTAGTAGAACCAGACATCGAGGAGGAGGTCTTCTTAAAAGGGAGGTCATTCCCTCAACTCTATGATTCAATTCAATTCAGTTTATTTATATAGCGCCAATTCACAACACATGTTGTCTCAAGGCTCTTCACAAAGTCAGGTTCATACATTCCAATTAATCGTAACCATTGAACAGTGCAGTCAGATTCAATTATTTATTATGCTCATCCTCCTGGATGAGCATGTAGAGACAGTGGACAGTCACTGGTGTTGACTTTGCAGCAATCCCTCATACTGAGCCTGCATGTAGCGACAGTGGAGAGGAAAAACTCCCTTTTAACAGGAAGAAACCTCCAGCAGAACCAGAACCAGGCTCAGTGTGAGCGGCCATCTGCCACGACCGACTGGGGGTTTGAGAGAACAGAGCAGAGACACAAAGAGAACAAAGAAGCACTGATCCAGGAGTACTTTCTATGGGAAGGAAAAGTAAATGTTAATGGATGTAGCTCCTTTAGTCGTTTCATCTAGAAAGAAAGAACAGATAAACTCTGAGCCAGTTTTCAAGGTTAGAGTCTGAAAGAGAGCACATAGAGTTAGTTACAGTAGAAGCTCAGTCAATTGCCATGTCTAGGAGAGAGAAAGGGTTAAACACTAAAAGACAGGGTTATGTGGATCATCGGTAGAGGGTGAGCATTAAGTTGTTGCCAGCAGAAGCTTGGGCGATGCCCCTCTCCAGAAAGGTATCACAGGTAGACACAGAGTCAGGCCAGGTGTAGCTTCTAGGAAGAGAAAAAAAGAGAGAGAACATAAAGTTAGAAGCTGAAATAACAGCAAATAATGCAAAATTATTATTTCCTGAAAGGCTGCCAATATTTGTAAATCCAGCATGTTCTATGAATGAATGTGATTGAAAGCTCAAAAAGATTAATTAAAGCACTGTTGTTGTACTTCAGTCAGACTTACTGTCATCTACTTTAAGTCACATGAAGCACTGTCTCAAAATCTTGTAGAACACAGTTTCCTTGTAAATCCTTTTTACATGTGTGATTTCTCTGACTTTAGGGCAACTGAAAATACTTATCTTTGAGTCTTCTTCCCTCAGTAATAACCTCCACACCAAAGAGTGTTGTTCTTAGTGGAAGCTGGTAGTGCTTAGTACTAGTTGCAATTACTCATTGAAAAATAAATATCTGAGTTTTTAGGTTCCGATTGGAGAGTCATAGGTCAGGGCTGATCAAGCTAAAAATCAGCAAATTCAGACTAAAACTGTACAGTAAGCTGCTATAGAAAACCAACATTAGTGAAATCCAAGGGATGCTAAAACCCTGAAGTAGATAAACAGACAGACCAACCCCGGTAGGCTGACTTCTTTTGCAAGTAATGTTATACACCTGTATGGAATCAGAAAACCGTTACATTTCCAAGGCTTTCAGGTTACAAATTCACAATAATTTAGATATTTTTGAGCTATCTATCCAATTAAACTGTGGCAGAATGCACAACGGTATAAGACTCAAAAAATGCTGCAAACAAAAGATTAGCCTTTCAGTTTATAAATGTATCTTTCTATACTACACCAAAAGAAAGACTAGGACTATAACATGGTGTCCAACAAGGCTGAGTTTTCTCTAAGTGTCTATCAATGATGAAACAGAGAAAAATTGATGCATATTTAAACAGAATAAATTAAGTAAATGCAAAGATTTTGTTAGGAACTTGTTAGTACAATGCAATATATTACAATATATTGTTAATATAATACGATATAAACTGCTAATATTGATTTTCAGGTTGCTCTTCAGCAGACAGAGGTGGCTGCAGTCAGCTCTGCACCCCCATCACCCCGAACCGCTGGAAGTGCGGATGTCTTCCTGGTTACAGGCTCCACCAAGATGGCAAAAGCTGCATTGCATCTGGTGAGTCACACTACAGCAAACCAGGCAGCAGAGTCAGATAAGCCCAGAAGGAGCTCTCTTCTTACATGCTTGAATCTAACTACCTACATTTCAATCGTTAGTAAAATTTACTGTGGTGCATCTAATTGTGCATCTAATTTGTGCTATATTATTTTCTTTAGGACCTGCTGCCTTTCTAATTGTAGCCAACCTAATGGATGTGAGAAGAATGAACCCTGATGGGACTGAGGAACAAACCCTGGTGAAGGAACCCAGAGGAACAATCTTAGCTCTGGACTATGACCCTGTCCACCATCATGTAAAACTTATCTTCATCTGTACACACTGTTTTCCTTCATACCTTTTGTTTTTTTATTCATCATAGCGTGTATGTCCTGCTGCTATGTTGAGAGATGAGAACAGTGCTTTGGCATATACACGCAGTGCCACCTAGTGGTCATTTGTGGTTTGCTTTGTTTTTTCATTGATCTATTTTTCTCATCTCAATACCATGACATTTTTCTGTGTTTTATAAATTTCTGGCATATTTCAGGTCTATTTTGCCAGCACAAGCCAGAAGACAATTGAGCGAGTTGATTTGAATGTTGGGTCAAGAGACATTCTTGTCTCAGATGGTTTAGACTCTCCAGAAGGACTGGCAATTGACTGGGTCCACCACATGATGTACTGGACTGATAAAAGGTGAGCACCAGTCGGTGGTATGCCCTCTAATAGAACTTTATAAATCTAATAAAACTGTATGAATTTTATTGAGAAAATGAATTGGTGCTGTCAGAAACCTGGTTGTCTGAAACTTCACAGTTTTTTGTTTTTTTTCATGTTAATGTTTTAGCTTTAAGAAAGAAATAACGAGGAGACATTTTACAAGAATTTATGAGTTACTACTGCGAAGCTTTTCATGCCTCTAAGCATTTATATGTTTGCTATCCAGCAAGTCAGCTGTTGACTGCAGTACTCTGGATGGACTGAACAGAAGAACAGTTGTGAGAGAAGGTCTGGAAAAACCAAGAGGAATTGCAGTTCATCCTCAAATAAAGTAAGTTGAGTTGATTTTTTTTCCCATCAATAAAAACATAAAAACTAATTTCCTGCACTTAGATTTTAACCCTTAACACAGATCAACATGTTTATCTCAAAAGAAACAATCCCTATTGTCCATTGTTCAAGGTGTGTGAATTTGTTTCTAAGGCGCTGTCAGTTTTGTCCATATTGCCCCTCTTATTTATCAAATTAAGACTTTCACCATCTTTCCTTTTTAACTAATTTGATCAAAGAAAATTTACAGCAACAAAACATGTTAATGCATGTAATGCAAAGAAATATGATGCACTCACTGTGTATATCCTTAATTAAATACCATCAAAACTAAAATTTGTTTTGTTTTTCATTGTATTATCTACTTCTGGAGGAAGTTATTCTGGACTGACACAGGTGCTCAGCCTATGGTAGAAAGTGCCACCCTGGAGGGAAGTGACCGTGTTATCATCGCCAGCACCGACCTCGTGTCGCCCACTGGTCTGACCATTGATTTCACCGACAATCGGCTGTTCTGGTGCGACCAAAAGACGGGCCTGATAGAAACGGCTGCTTTGGATGGTTCCGATCGACGGATCCTAATAGAGAACCAAGTGGGTGAGGTTTCTTTGAAGCATATGCAACAAATTAAGACATCTGCAATGACGTCAATCAAATACCAAACAAGTAATGCATATTTTGCAGATGTGCAGATATGTTATGGAAAATTACAGTGAAATGTATCGGTGAAAGTGAATACAACTGCAATTGTCTACCATGGATGTTGAACAAAAACAAATAAAGTATAACTTAGCATGCAAGGACGAATCAAAATTTATTTATATGGCACATTTTATCAATAGAGCAACAAAAGGTGCTTTTCTCAAAGAAAATATATAAAAGACTTTATACACAATTTGTGCCTTCCATAAATCATTGTAATAAAATTGGCAAATACAGATATGCAGATCCATACATATATATTATAAGAGCATAATCCATCCATCCATCCATCCATCGTCTATACCTGCTTGTCCATGCAGGGTCACAGGGAAACTGGTGCCTATCTCCAGCAGTGAGCACAATTATAGAAAATTGATATATATTTGAAAGTATATAAAGTTTTCTTTTCTCTTACATTTACCACTGCAAGGGGATGTGGGTGATCTTGCAAGTAAATACCAAGTTATCATATCTGTTATATTCTGTTTAGTGCTTTGTACAAAAGTAATTTCATTGGGTAACTAGTGCAGAAATTATAGAAACAGAGTAATATATACTGATTTGTTTAGTACCATTGAGAAACTACCGATAGTAAAAAATACTCCAGCGTCCTCTGTTAAACCTCAATATTTGTTTTTCAGAATCATTCTTTCTTAAGAAATCTTTAACTTTTGCTAAATTCTTGAAATGATAAATTGCTCAATTCACATTGTAGCGTTTATGTGACTTTTAAATTTATATCATTTATTACCATGCTCTGTTTTCACATTTACAAGAAAGTGAACTGAGATAGGTGACAAATTAGTGTGAGGATGAGTATTTCCATTTGAATTTTATAAATTTGTTGTTGTTGTCTGACATTGATGTGTAAATAATGTAAAGCTGTAAGTTGTCTGCATAAATATGAGAATTACATGTCCAAGGAGAAGCACATAAAGACTGAACAATAATGGTTCGAGAAATGAGCCTTGAGGTACTTCATATACAAAACTCACTTTGATAGATTTTCAGACTACCCAGTTAACCATGTCTTTCCAATCATTAAACGTTAAAATGTATAAAAATCCTTAGCCAGATTTATTGCTTAAGCACCTGCTCTAACTTGGATTTTCTTAGTTACATCATCTTTCCTTCTGTTTGGATTGTCTTAGGACGTCCTTTTGACCTTGCAGTCTTTGAAGACAAGCTGTGGGTCTCTGAGTGGGAACATCAACAGATAAGGAGCATAAACAAGCGCACAGGGAAGAAGCTGCAATACATCCATGGCAGCTTGGTTCAGCCAGCATCAGTTGTGGTGGTACATCCACTTGCTAAACCAGGTAGAAAAAAGAAACATATTCTAAGAAGGCAGCAAATGTAAAGCAAACTCAGAGGTGAACATTTCCATAGCAGATGATAAGAAAGTAAGAGCACAGTTATTTAAGTGCAAATTCATGACTCTAGTACGCTATATACTATATAAAAAGCATGTTATATTTCTAGCTGTATCAAAGTTGAAACAAGAACAAGTAAGAACCACGAATCTTCAAGGAAACAGGGCTAATGTTTGAAAAACTTCTCCTCAGGGGCAGATGCCTGTCTTCACTTAAATGGAGGATGTTCTCAGGAGTGTGAAAGCAACCTGGGATTTTCACACTGCTCCTGTTTGCCACACTTCATCCTGTCAGCTGATGGAAAAAGCTGCTTGTCTGCCAACGCTTCAAATGTACCTGCAGGTAAAGGAGTCAACTTCATACTCAGATATGTTTGTAAATGTCTAGTTTAAATTGTAGTTTCAGAAATGTTCATGTTTCTTATGTCATTATTGTATAGAATCTGGAGAGAGTGAAACCTCTGATTTAACATCTCTCAGAAATGGAACATTATATGAGGAGAGCTTGCCGCCGACAGGTGATAACAGGAAGGCTGACTTCCAGTCAGATGGAGGTAGTGAACCAGTTTTGTTTACAGAAAAAAATGATTGCAGATAATGGTGCTCCTTAAGCATCATTTCTTATTTTCTTATACTTCAGCAACTTTTTCACAATCATTTTGCACCATCCGTCTCCTTCTTTCTCAGGCCGTGGTAACTGCTCCTCGCTCCACTGTGCTGTGAATGCCAAGTGTCTGCTGGAAGCTGGAAAGCCCCACTGTTTGTGTAAGGAAGGTTTTACAGGTGATGGACAGCAATGTCTGGGTAAGGATTCCTTTTGGGGTGAAATTAATATTCTTAAATATATTATCTAGCACAGGTGGCAGTTGCTTATGGTTTTCTATTTGATCCAGAGGACCATCTTCGGCATTCTAGCAGGGGTTAAAACACTCTGCTCAGAAACTGTCCATGTTAATTATCATTGAACTAGAAATAGAATGAAATGTGCTCCACTTCTGGAACAGATATTTCTAAAGGAAATCTGATACCATCTCTTTGCTAGACTTGTTATGATGTAGCAATTTTATTTCTAGTAGATTAAAGTTCATTGTATTTTTTATTTCACTTTAGTCCAGTGCTAAGGATAAGGAGATTTGCTGTGTAGATTTACAGAGTATTGCTCAAAACAAAAGTGATTTTAAACATTAACGTCTAAAACAGCAGCTAATCTTATTTTTAATTTGTTTGCAGACCTGTAAGTGTTTGCTGGATTTCCCTGCTTAGAATCCAGCACTGGTAGTTGAAGCAGATATGCTTTAGCTACTGTAGCTAACCTGAACGTTCTTGTTTGAAACATAAACAAATAAAATATCATTTCAGTTTTAAAAAACCTTAATTCATTTTCTCTCTTCTCCTAGATATTGATGAGTGTAAACTGGGATTGCACAGCTGTGACAAACATGCTGAATGTCAGAACAGTGCAGGGACGTACCTGTGCAGGTGTCAGACTGGATACTATGGCAATGGACAGAAATGTTATGGTACTTCTTGTTTTTCAGTTTTTTTAAACTCACCAACTTTTTAATGACTAACAATGCTACAAAAGTGCGTGAACGATAGATGGATCATACACGTTTCGCCTGCATAGCCTAAAATAATGTTTATGTCAAACAGAACTATGATTATAGCTTTTGTAATATTAGCATGCTGTTAATTGTTTAAATTACTACAATTACTGTCTTTAGCTTTGGAGACTACTTCTTTGAAGGTAACATCTCAAACCCCCATTGATGTGACCACCCGGCAGCACAGCAGCAACTCAGCAGAGAGGTGCCCCCCCAGCCATGATGCCTTCTGTCTGTATCATGGAGTCTGCGTCTACTTTCCTCAGATGGACTCCTACGCCTGCAAGTAAATATATCTCCTCATGTGTGATCTCACCATTCATTCCACAAGCTTAAACTCTGAGTTTATTGACAACTTTATGCTGTGCATGTCAGAATGTACAATAAATTAAACTATTAAGGGGATAATATTTGGTTGAAAATCACATTTGCAACCTGAGCTGTTGTTTGAGCTAACAAGCACCAGGTGTCACTGTTATTCCACCATCAAGAACTTTGACACCTGATTGTGTGGCTGGAACACCAGAGTATTATCTGTCCTTATTAGCAAAGGCAATCGCACACATTTTAAACATAATAAATACTAAAAACACATCAGACAGTTTTGGAACACTAAGAATCACCCTGACATGCTCGATAGTTTTAGGTTGGCTTGGTTGATTCCTTCAGTTGCACATGGAGATTTGAGGGTTTAGCTTTAAAAAATAGATTTGCTTAATTTTTTGTGATATGTTCAAGTGAAGGGAAAATGTGAGCCATTCCTGAAGCTTTCAGTGTCTTCGTGCTGAAGATGACCATCTGTCATTTTATCATTTACATCCAGGATGTAAAGAAGCTACACTCCCCATACATACACTATACTCCCAGGTCCAGCTACTGATACCCCAGAGTGGCCCAGACCCAGCAGGTGGTCCCCTTTCTTCCATGGTGGAGAAACGCAGCCCAGACTAGTGCCGGCACTGCCCGAACCTGAACAACCCCAGCCCAGACCCCGACTCCTCGCCCCGACCCCAGCCCCCAACGACCCCTTTCCCTATCTGGAGGGGGGTCATGAACAAAAAAAGGGCCTACCTGGTCCAAACAAGCCCACCGACCACACATTGTCAACTTCTATATATTTTTGTGGGATTTTGTGCAACACAAATTAGCATGTGGACTTGAAGGGAAAGGATATATGTTTTATCTCAACCTATCCTCATAGAGATTCAATCCAGGAGCCTTTTTCAGAGAAGCTGTATGGGTGCCCATAGAGGAGCTACAGAGGTTCAAAACCCAGGTATAGAGAACCTGTTGACAGATCATGCAGGTCCCCAATCTGACTTCTATGAAAGACTGGTGAAGACAGCTTTTGTTGTAAGAAAATCACAGGAACTTCTGTCCTTACAGCTGTTCTTTGTTCTACGATGGGAGGGACACCTCGAACATATGGAAGAAAGTGTTCTGATCTGAAAACTAACACCCTGAACACATCATTACCACGAGAAAACATGGTGATAAAAGCATCATGCTGTGGGGTTGTTTTTCTTCCCCATGGACAGTTATGCTGGTCAGAATTGATCAGAAGATGGATGGAGCTACATACCAGTAAACCTGGGAAGACAACCTGTTAGAGGCTGCAGAAGATTTGAGACTGGGGTGGAGGTTCACCTTGCAACAGGACAACCACCCTAAACAAACAGCCAGAGGTAGAGCTGCACTGAAATTATATAGATCAAAGCATAGTCCTGTGTTAGAATGGCCCATTCAAAGTGCAGACCTAAATCAGAATGAGAATCTGTGGAAGGACTTGAATATTGTTGCTCTCTATCCAATTCATCTGAACTATTTTATATAGGAGAATGTGCAAAAATATCGGAAAATGTCTCTATAAATGTCTAGATGTGCAAAGCCCGAAGTTCATTTGGAAGTATATAAAAAGGTGGTTCTGCAAAGAATCGACTCAAGGGGAATAAAATAAATTGCACACCACATTTAAAGAAAATGATAATTATAATTTTCCCTTTGCAATTCTACACTGATTTGTGTTCATCTATCATACAAAATTCCAATAAAATGCTTTAAAGTTTGTGGTTGCAATGTGTTAACAGGGGTGTGAACACTTTTGTTTAATCTACTTGTGAAATATTGCCATGCTACTTTTTGAGATGTGTAAAAGACGGCTTTATTCTTCTTTTGCATATGAAAAACTCCCTGATTTGCTCAAAGATTGATACTGAAGAGACTGCTTATCTTTTCTCACATAACTCGAGTATTTCATCTTAGTATGAACATCAGATGAAACCTTCCCTCTTGTTTGAATCTTCTCCAAGTTTTGAATTTTAATTAATTGAACAAATGTATTTTTTCTCTACCATTCTGCAGTTGTGTACCAGGCTACATGGGCGAAAGATGTCAGTTCAGTGACCTGGAATGGTTGGAGCTTCAGCAGGCTGAGAGGGAGAAGGAAAGGAATCTGGTCATTTCAAGTTGCATGGTGGTGCTTATTTCCCTTATTTCCATCACAGCCTGTATCACCTACTGTTTCCGGTGAGTCCGGTGAGCAAGCCATGTGGAAATAGATCAGGAATGTGATGAGTACAGAGATGATCATGGGAGGAAGCTGATTTTGTTTCCGCCTAACCCTTTTTTGTGCTATTTGGTCTTTAATGTTTTTTCTCATTGAAAGACCCAATGATGGCCCATGTTTTATTTGAAAATGTTCTGGTAATTTAAGGGTCCATGATGCCATGCAAACTATCAAGACTATCAAGAGCTTTTGGAACAGAAACAGTCCCACAGCATAATACATCCTCGACTGTACCTAACAGTGCGCATGAGGTACTTTTCCCTATAGTCATCCTTTGTTTAATGCTAGAGCCACATGGAGTGTCTAGAATTGAAACCATGACCAAAGCCCATGGTTGCAGGTAAAGTCCTGTTGGAGTTTAGCAAACTTTGCCTGTATATCTTTATGACGGCATGACACAATCAACTTTTTCCTACTCCGTTTTCCCAACAACTGCTTGCATGTATATAACATCTTATGATGGTTATGGGTACTATGGCCCGTGTAATGTAGGTGTCTGTAGTCTAAGACAGCAGGGGGGGGGGGGGGGGGTGTAAGGCTCTGGGGAGCGAATCAAATATGGACAACTGACATGCAACCCTGATTGGCTGAGTGAAGACTAACTCTTCTGCTTTATTTACACCTGAGATGTTTTTAAGTAGCTGACTTGTTTTATTGTTGTTTTGGTGCTGGCTCTCTCCCTTTATTTTGCTTCACAAGGCACACCCCTTCCCACATTCTACAACATCCTAGTATTTACACTCCTGCTTCCCCAGTGGAGATAGCACGCTTTCAATTACATGGTTGGTTTAGCTTGTTCTACAGCAATTACACACAAAAATAGGTCATTCCTCAGCTACTAAATGGAGCCGGCGAGGTATAACCCCCGTGGAAACGCTACATGGTCGCCAATAGCGCTGCCTCAAATTGCCTTCTGCACTTGACTGAAAGCTTACTTGTGCAGCTGGATTTGTTTCACCTGCAACCCACAAACAGTGAAGAGAGGTGATATTTTAGAAGCAAAGAAATCAAAATGTCTGTATCATCATCTCTGGTTATTTTTATAAATGAAATGTCGGCATATATTATAGATGAATGTAATTTAAAAAATCTACATTGCCTCGGAAAATGTACAGATGTGACCTTCTGTGTTATTTAAAACTGGTATAAACTGGATGGTTTTAATTTATCCTTTATTCTGAAGAACTAGGAGACTCTTCCTCAAACAGTCTTCAGTGGATAATGTGAGTGAGATCAGCATGACTGATGAGAGCATGTCTGAGACTACCACTACCAGTGTTCCTCGGGTAAGAGCACCATAACTTAGTCACTGTTCAGAAGACAACTAAACAGCACATAAATCAGAAATGCATCTAAACACTAGTGCCAGTCAGAAGTTTACATCCACTCATCACCTCTGTGAATATCCCATTAAATTAGACCTCTGGAGAAGCATTTGAACCATTTTCTTTCTTGATGATGCAACAAACTTTTTCTTGAATTAAAAAACAATTGAATGCATAAGTTTAAATTGTACTTGAATTTTCTCTTATACTCATTCAATCAAAGTTATACTTACAAGTTTAACTTTAAAACTACATCCCCATTTATATTTGCATAAATGTTCCTCTGAAAGTTGCAGAGAAAGTAGTACATGACTTTTTGCAGCCATCAACAAGGCTCTGGCATAATTCTACCTGGATGTATGACCACTTTTATTATCAGAACAGGTAGAGTTTAATAAAATTGTTTGGTATCCTGGCATGGATCTGGCATTTAAACATAGTTCATACATTTTAACAGTTAGTCTGCTTTATTCATTCCAGTACCAGCGTGGGTGTGTGTTTGGAATCATTGCTCTGTTGCAAAATCCACTTAACAAGTTACAAGAAACATGTTTGATGGGGTGAAGCTGAGGCTTTTTAACCCTAGAATGTTGAGGTACCAGAATAACCCGGCTAACCCTACTGAAAATCTGTAGACTATTCATAAAAGCCAAGTCTATGCCAGGAAACCAACTGTTTAAAATAGAACATTGTTGATAGCTATGAATATAGTCACACTTCTGACAAGCACTGCAGTAGTAGAATAAGCAGTTTAATTCAAATCAGCACATTGAATGACGAACTGAATGTAAGAGGTAAGAGATGTCTTATTAGCCATAATGTCAGTTCTATTCATTAATTTACTGGCATTTTAAGCAAACTTTAGAAAAATATCAAAGTAAAAACTGTTATTGGAAACTCCTCTGCTACATAAATCCACAGTTCTTCATGGTAACAGAAAATTGTGTGGACAACGAAACCATCCAGCCACATCCAAGGAGAGCTGACTGCCTATTGTGCTCTACAGAAACAGGTACCAGAAAAATTCATTTTCTTTCCCCATAAATTTGTTTTCATACTTTTCCTCCCACAGTCTCAGAACATGACTGTTAGGTTAATTGGTCTCTACAATGCCCTTAGGTGAGAATGTGTGCATGGTTGTTTGTCCTGTGTGTGTCTGTGTTGCCCTGCGATGGACTGGTGACCTGTCCAGGGTTTTCCCTGCCTCGCACTCATTGACTGCTGGAGATAGGCACCAGCTTCCCCACAACCCACTATGGAAGAAGCAGTATGACTGACTGACTTTTTAAACTACCAGTAAAATTTGAAATATATTGTTTCTTTCAGGAAGCAACCCTCTATCTGAAGAGTTAGCAGCAATGTTTAAACATGGCGAAGAACACGAGAGATCCATACTTTCAGTTGCAACCACAGAGACTATCCAACCAACTGCCCATCACTCCAGACCATCACTATCAAGCTCGAGTAATGAGAATTCCTCATCTGTCAAACCAGCAGCACATATTAATACTCCCAGCCCAGAGTCATGTCCTTCCTAGCTCAACAGGCACTGAAACACAGCCCTGTAACATGCTATTATAAACGCAAAACCTTTGCTTTTGATTAACTGTTACTGTGATAAGTATAGTTCTTGTGAAGGGTCAAGTTAAGTGTGTAAAGTAAAGTTTTTGTTTTACTCCCCAGTTTTGCACGAGGGAGCAAAAACTGTTTTAGAAGTATTGTTTTCTTTCACCTTATTACTCTTGAATGGGGTAATAAGTGAGTTTAATGGTACACCACTGTCAGAGATGATGGTCTGGTTTGCATACAGTGAAAAAACACCATGACTATTGTAAAAAGCAAATGACTATTGTATTTGTGAGGATTCAAGAAGTGTATGTTTAACTGATTTATAAAAAAGCGGCTGAGACAGACACATGCAGCATTTATTAGCCATGTATACTGGAGTGCTCAAAAATAGGTGTTACATAGGTCAAACCATGATGAAAACAATGAGATCTTGTGAAACTGCTATTCCTGTTAAGTCTTTGAGGTATGCTGTTAATAGATTGCGGTTCTGAATAGTGCATGTGTTTTGGGATCAAGGTTTTGAATTCAGTTATCTGGAGACTTAAGACAGCATAGTTACTATTGCCAAATGTCACCGTCTCATTTTTTTATATTAGAGGATCCACTGAGCATCTCTGAATTGCATTCAGTGCTTTGTGAGTGTCCCCAAGCGGTCATGTAATTATTAGCCACATTTATCAATAAGTAGGTCATGCCAACAGTCTCACTTTCAGTTTCAAGCTCAGAGTGTACTGAGGAGACAGCATAATGTGTTATTGGGTCACTGATGCAATATTTGGGCTTCAGCTGCATCCGTTCTGTAACAGTAGTGCAAATTTTTAGTTTACATGCCATGCAGCTGAATTTCCGATAAAGCTGTTTCCTATAAAACTGAATGTGTAGTAAGATGATGTCGGAGCATCATTTTTCTTGGAACAGTTGACACACAATAATGTGACAAAATGTTTTGTGCAAAATTAATATAGAAACACTTTAATGAGAGTAGTGCAGTTTCTGCATCACAGCTGCATCTATGAACACTGGGAATAAATCCGTCATGTATGACTAATAATTATAATTTTTTATTTTAATGGTAATTCTGTCATTTGTACAAGGTCAGACCACAACTGGTGTGCTTAATGTATAAGTTTCATTCAGATGTTGAAGTATGCGAGTAGGCTGTATGAGTTCTGTCATCCTTCCATCAGAATCAGGAAGCTGGCATCTTATCTTGGTTAAAATCTCCCGTTCCATTTGGTTTGGTAGCAGTTCAGACAACAGATGCATGATGCAGAATGTTTCCTGCAAACGTCTGGAGTAGATGTATATGATATTATTAAACTTTGTAGTTGCTTAAATGCACAAAGTAAGTAACTGGACTCTTGCTACAAGATTTATGTCCATTAGCATTCGCAAGAAATTAGGCTACTTATAAAAAACATCATTTGGTTTTTAGTTATTTTTTCTTTTTTTTTTTTATGACATTCAACAAAAGTTAGATGAAAAAATCCCAAATAACAAATTTAACATCAACATCATTAAAACAAAAATAATTACAAGAGTGAGCTTTATTATGAGAAGTTGCTCTTTCCTGTCACGGTTTACTTGATATAGGACCCCAGAATGCAGACGAGCAGGCAGCGTGATGGTAAGTGAAAAAAACAAAAGGTTTAATTACGAAAACTCACTCACAGCAGGAGGCAGGAACAAAACAAACGGGCAGGCAAGACAGACATGGCATGATCAAACAGACAACACTTGGTTAGAGAGCTAGACATGAGCATGAGAGATGTTTCCACGACGACTAACAGAACAGGTGTGAATATATAGTGTGAAAACCAGGTGGAGTAAGGAGACAGATTAACTTGAAGCAGGTGAACTGAATAAACTTAATTAACAGAACAAAACGTGACTGGAGCAAAACAGAGACTCTTGAACACAAACTAGAAAAACATGAAGCAAAAGCATAACCAGATCAGAAAACCAAATTTGACAAAACATGAACAAGACGACAAAACAAAAGCATGACCAGGAAAATAAACAGAAACATGATTTAAAACTTGAACTGTGAAAAACATAAGGAAAAACCCCGAAACCAAAAACCAAACAACCCTACATCATGACACTTTCCATTATTTTTCTTTCAGACCTTCGTAGTGGAACATTGCCTGAACTTCTTACAAGTAAAACTTCATTATACAAAATCTGCTTCAGTTTAGGATCACACAAAATGTTTCCGCAGGTTGATAAAGTCATCAACTATAGCCCACTTAATATGCTGGTAAGATTTTGACACAATTAACAGTTGCCATGTCTGTACAAACCTAAATAATATAACATTTAATCTAATATGAAAGTATAAAGTTTATTTTTCTATATGGCTCAATGGACTGTCAGTTCTACAGAGGTGTATGTTTTGAAAACTAGGATTTAAAATAACTGAAATAACTTCTGAATTATAGACTGTTTGGTTAGAAAGGGAAGATTGTTGCTTCTCATTTCTATCCAACCACATTAGTAAAGGTTTTTATAAAGAGAAGTAATAGAAATGTAAAACTATCCATTTTTATTTACATTGTGCTCTATGATAAATGCAGCATGTTTTGTTTAGATGCCAATAAACTATAACTGGAATCCATTTCTTTATTTCATCAATAAATCCAGAGTGACAAAAAACAAATCATGCCTGATTCATTTGAGTCAGTAGAAACTGATTCCCTAAAAAATCTGATTTACTGCAATGTTCTTGAAGTGTACAGGACACTTTTTTAACCATCTATTTTTTTATATATCTGAAAGAATATCTGTACCATTTATGAACCCTTTTGCTTTGCTACACCCAATCAGACTCTTCTTAAAACTCAGCTGTGCTCCATTGATGATGCTTTTCCATCTCCTAGCAAATCCACCGCTCTATTGGTGCTGGTACCAGTAGTGCCACCCTTCACTGCCGCTCCACCTTTCCATTTCTACCTCCATCTCTCTGACTCTTTCTCAAGGTTGACTGGGAATCGTTATTAGAGGGAACCTCAGCCTCTTTGTTTCGGGGTGATGGCAGCAAACAAAGCACTTTAACTCAAAAACCATCAGTGGCCACATTGATATTGATTTTTGTGGCAAGACTCACTTATCTATATATTGGGCTTCATTAGTGCTAACAGGTAGGTTAGAGCACCAATCCAAAGAGAAGCAGATCAGCCGGCGCGTATATATGAAATCGGGCCTAGAGTCAATTTATCTTGTATTACTGCTCAATTGGGGCAACAGGGGCAAAGAGTTGCTGACACTGTAAGTAACTGGGGTCTCACTGGGCCTCAGTTTGCTCCATTTTAAATGTACTACTGTTAAAATATAATTAAACAGAATGATTATTACATCCCTCTATATATATATGCAGTATCACTTCAACATTTTGTCTAGTTATTTCACAGGGATTTGTTCACTCTAACTTGTTTTACACAGAATGAGGCAATTTTTAGAAGCTGTCAGCAAAACTCACAAACTGTAAAGCCTTCAGAAAAGAGACAAAGTGTCTAGGTGAGAAGTTAAATCCATTTTTCATGGGCATTAATATCATATTACGTTTTGGCTTTTAAAAACCAATTTGAACAGTTTGGGTTGTTTTTTTCAGGGTGGAATCAGTTTACAAACAGCTTTAATGATTTTTTTGAAACAAGAATTTGGTGCACGAGTTTGGATTCAACCTAGATTGTCCCTAATCCACACAAACTGAAAATTATACAATAGGAATATGAATGTAAGCACAACGAAACTGGTTTTGGAATGGATAAGGAGCGGGCTGACATTAAGTTTCCGGTCCAAGTCCTCAACTCTATTGCAAACTGGTCTTTGTCAGGAAACTAACCAGTTTAAATGAGTTGAAACTTGCCAAAAAACATTTACCCAAATATTAGTGGAAATGTAGGCATAAATTCTAGCCTGCATGTATACTTTAGATCCCGCGTGAGAAAATATACACTAAATTCAAGCAGCTGCAAAAAAACGGTTTGCTGTGTTTTCCATCCTGAAAAAATATTTTTTGTTTTATGTGTTTTTGCAGTTTGACTGAAAATAATCCTATTCTACCATTAATAAGAAATAAAATAACAAAAAGGACCAGCGTTCTTTTCACTTATTCATCTCCATCTGATTTGAAATATTTCTGCCAGATGGGTGTAATTTTGAGTTGTCGTTCATGTTTTCAGCATGACATGGGGGAAAGCTGATGAGGGCTAAAGAAGGAATTAGCTACCCACTCAAAGGCTTTGCTCTGATCCTTCAGGTCACTATTTGGTCCCTCCAGCTGTCGAGCAGGACAGAGTAACACTGATTTGTGTGGATTTGTGTAGATTTACAATCCATGGGGGAGGGGGATGTATCTTTTAGACGCCTGATTTATGGTCTATAGAAGCAATAGAAAGAACAGAAAGCAAACGAGTGAAGCCCCCATCAGTACTTTCATCTTCCAGGGGACAAGAGATGAAATCTGGACTATTTTAAGTGTCAGTCAATCTGGAATCTAAACACATAACACCTACCATAATGTGGGACAAGAACTGCATTAATATGGAATAATGTCATGGTGGATATTCACAGATTATGATGTAAAATATCTCCCTCATTTCTCTTATTATTTTCAGATATATATAGATATCCCCAGAAATGTTATTTAAAATGTGCAATTTAAACTTTTTTGGAGTATTTTTTAGCACAACCACAAAATGTAATGTCTTTCTTCACACATTAGCCACTAGATGGCGACAGCGTGTAGAGAAAACCACTTTGTAATGGTCCAAACTGAGAGTTATAGTATTTAAACACAAACGTCTACTAAGCAACTTTAAGGTAAATACATATCAATATTATAAGACATATATTTTAAATAAAACTGTGTCTACTGCTGTAACAAATCCAATAGCTCATGACATTGCCCTGACAGAACTGAACCAGACTGACGAAGCTGGCTGGATCATTTCAGTCTGTTCACATTTACTTATCTCAGTCCAGAATATGATAATGCATATTTTGGCAGTACCACATACAGTATGTGAGCATTATAAATTAGAGCAGGACTGTTTGTGTTATTTGCCAACTCCTTTAACCCATTTCTAGTCACAATTGTAAATCATCAACCAAACAGTAAAAAGTCAGCTGCAAAGTGAATCCAGATAACTAATCACTAGATCACCAAATATTATCAGACTGACATCCTAAATCTAGGTTGTTCATGTAATTGAACAACCTAGATTGCTTATCAGTAATAATCCTGTATCTAGTGATAATCCCCTGAGCAGACACAACTGAGTGGGATGCAGTTGAATCCCAACATGTCTCCTTCATTGTTCCTTCTTAGAATATACACATTAATTATATGGCAGCATTCCCACTCATTCCACTGAGAAATGTATATATACAGTGGAAAACATGATTAAGAAATATAAGTTAATAAGTAAATAAAGGGACCTAAATGCTCTGTTTCAATGTGAAATTCTTATTCAATCTAAATATTTCTAAAAGCCTCTTACTTGGCGTCCAGCTGTAGACAGAGCTGCCATGGTGGGATGTGGTCTCTGTCTCTCCATACTATGGTGGGCCTACTTTCCATCCAGATTCATTTGTAATTGAACCAAACCTTACATTTGGAGCTGCATAGTCCAGTACAGATAGGACTGAATCTGTAGCATTTTCACCTCCTACGGGTCTCTGACGTTCATCCACACTTGTTCAGCAGCTCTTAGCAGTAGGTGGAGGTGTTGTCCAGAAGACCTTCCATGTCTCTTCGCTCTTCATCCATCCCTAGTCTGCAGGACTGTTTCTGGTTGGCGCAGGGTTGATCGGAAGACCATGTTTTTCTCCAAGCCTACTGAGTGTCACAAGTCACGTAAAGGAAATCGTTTCATGTTTCATCTGTGGCCAAAGACCACCCACAACTGCAGCAGACCAATCTCTTGAAGAAGAGGTAAAAAACTGATTGCTAAGATGAGGACATCTGTGTCACTGACCTTCTCCATCAGGACCTTGTACAAGGATGGCATGTATTTCAATCATCTGGTTGCTGGCAACATCTTCTGTGTAGACATCTGGGTTATCTTTTCAGCCAGGAACCTAAATAGCTCCGTTTTGTTGTCACTTTCTCACAGGAGGTTCCTCCAGTTTGAGGGGACTTTACTCTATTTACAGTATCTGGTTCTTTACTTCACTGAAATATTATCTACTAAACTCTTTGAAGAGTTCATCCAAAATGCCGCTGTCAGAAACACCTGGAAAATGAATCGCATTACACCAGTCCTTAAATGACTGCAATCACTCCCTGTTTGTAAAAAGATGGATTTGAACATCTTCTCCTTGGTCTAAAAAGCATGAAATGGTCTCAGTCCTAAGTAGGTTTGTGGTGACAGGTATGGACCATGTAGCCCTCTCAGGTTACTCATGATCACAACTGGAATATGATGAAACAGCATTTGTTTCTATTCTGCACACCTCTGGAAACAACTCACCAACTGAGATGCTCAGAAATTGCTGGCTACTTTACATCAGGACTGAAAACATTTTGTTCACTGCAGATTTCGTGTTAAGTCAATAAGTTTTTGATCAGTTCCTTTTACTTCATGCTTGACTACTTCAGTACTTGATGCATTTCTTATAAGGTAATGTTTTCTTTGTATTGCTTTACTTCTACCTGACGTCCTTCTATTTTTGCAGAGCACTTAGAATCACCTGGTGTTCTGGGAACTTTTCTTCCCCAGCTCCAGTTGCAGCTTCAACACACATTTTCCAAAATTACTGTTATTTTTCTTTAAACAAATTGTTTAAGGTTTGTTCTCTTTTTAGACTTGTCACTTAAAATGTATTGATGAGATTCTAATGCAGAGAAAAACATTCCAAGGTAACATTGGGTGCACCTACTTTTAGCCAGTGACATGACCCATAGTTCATCAGTTTTGGTGACATTCTTTTATCCAGACAGGATGATATGTCAAAGTGTGCCACACAATTATGAGAGAAGATTCCTCAGGTCACAAAGATGGCAATCAAAACAAGGTTCTGTAGCTCAACAAACTAAATGTTTAAGAATTAAAGAAACTTTCAGGTTTGGTCAATTTAATATGAAATTTAGGATGTTGATGTCAATGTGTATTCAATGTTCAAACTATGATTTGCTACAGGTTTCCAAGTTATATTCTCCATTTTTGCAGAAACGTGAAAAATCGAACTCCCCTCTGGTCTTTTGAAATATTCTGGTAAGAGAAACTGGACAGACAGCATTTAAAGTCATCATGTTTTACTTTCAGCACCAAGAAACGAGTTATGCACGCGTGACGCCATGACGGCACAGACAAAAGAAAACACCACGAGCATGTCACATTTCTGCACACTTTGTTCATACATTGTTTTTTTTCTTTTTAGCAACAATTGTCTTCTGACATTGATAGAGTTCAAATGCACAGTAGCTCAACAGACACCATAAGGATACATACCTTTTTTTTAATACCGCAGATTTTTGACAATTTGCATGTTGGTTTATATATATTTTTTTTTTTTGCCAAACATAAAAATGTTTGTACTCCATTGAAGGTATCAGTGTCCAACAGACTGGTATTCCTCACTGGTAAGGACCCTGTAATACAGAGAAGAGTCTGGAAATCAGTGCATTTCCAAATAAGAGGTAAAGCAGGGCAGATCAGCAGCTGTTTCCCAGCCCCGCCAGGCGCACCATGTCAGCTTCTGTCTGTAAGACCGGCTTCATTCTGTCATTTCTACTTAGCTTTTTCTTCATTACCAAATGTTGTGGAAGCAAATCAGCCAAACTGTAAACTGGAGCAGATGTTAAACATTTCTACGTTATCTTGATATGCACATTATATAAACAAGTTCGCCTGAGAAAATCCTCAGTGCCTCTCACCAAATCCCTTCACATCAACTGCTAAAAACTTCAGCTTCATTTGCTCACTGGTGTCCCAAACGTTTTCGTATTCAGATTAAAGCGAAACAACAAACACAGAACAAGGAACGGACAGAAACTCTTGATGGCTCCAGTAGTGCATCTATCTTTATGTGGACCTTTTTTAGTCAATAATAAATAAAACGCTTCTGGGAGATGTAGTCGATTACTCTGATGATTTTATTATCGTAAAGTTTTAGACTTTTTTTTTTTTTCTGGGGTTTTAAAAGTATGAAATCCGAATTCATCGAGGCACATTTTAGAGCTCAGGTGAATGACTCATGATGGCTTTTGATCATGGTGGTGCTACTTCCTCAGTGTCCCTCAAGGGAGACATCATCCCTTTTTCAGGTCTTCACATGAGTAGTAACCCTCACGCACAAACACCAATCATTTCAAGAAACCCCTCCCACCCCCAACCCATCAATAATCCCAGACTCCATGACACATTTCTCTCATCCCAAACCAATCCTCTCTCATGTCACAGGTCCCTGTTCTTCATTTTTAAATTCCTTTTATTAAATGATTTCCCTGCAACCCAAACTTTTGGCATTTCCTCTACTTGCTCTTCTTAACATCTGTCTTGGCCGATGATTTGGACGTGCCAATATAGGCTTCAACAAAGAACTGGACAAAGAGCACAAAATAGCTGAGGTACATCAGTGAGGACCAAACAATGTTCTGCATGTGGGATGGACACTCCTGGCCCTGCTGCATCCATTCGTACACCAGGTAGTTGACCACGCAGCCCATCAGCATCTGGGTGATCTGTGTTAGCGTGATGAACATGGCGAACTTGCGTGAAAGCTTGAAGCCGGCTGCACGCAGGGCGTAGTACGAGTACATGACCGCATGGACCAAGTAATTCATGGTCATGAACCACCCGCCGCCTGCTACCATGTCCTTGTATGAGTACCAGGAGTAGAGGAGCACGGTGATGTGGTGGTACCAGTGAAGGAAGATGAGCTTCTGTTTCCTCAGGACGATGAAGAGGGTGTCACCTGCAGATAGAGCGGAACTTTCAATAACATTCGTCATATATAGGTATGCAAAATATTCAGGGAGGGATACAGCGTCTTGCAAAAGTATTCACACCTCCTGAACTTGTCAAATGTCTTCCACTTTACAACAGGGGTGTCCAAACTGTGGCCTGGGGCCCATTTAACACTAGAACTCCCAGAATTCTAACTCTACTAGAACTACCAAGCCCGTCAATTTGACGGCGAGCATTCTGAATGCGAGGCGGTGATGACGTCATCGGATTAACGCTATAAAATGATGGTTTTGCCAATAATTAATAATAGTATTTGATCAAAACCAATTATATTTTATTGTTATTTATAAATAGTAATGAAAAATAATACAGAGTAGTGGGTACATTTAAAGCATTTCGGCATCCACCAAGCAGAGGATCGTGGTCTGAGCATCTTGGATCTGGTTCTGACACCTCCCTCTACTTTCTTCCTCCCCTACCACTGTCCACACAGCACCATCCTTTCCTATCTCCTCCTCCTTCCCAGGAGTGCGCTCGTCTTGCGATGAAAACGCTGTAAAGCGCAGAATTGATTGTTCTTACTGGGTTAATATATCTGACCTAACTTATTGTTTATTTCTTTTTCCATTATCAGTACCTTGATTTGTAGTTTCTCTGCTGCCATTGAGCTGGATTGCTGGGTTTATAGCTGGGCACTGATCACCAGGCTCGTCTTCCTGTCTCTGAACCTGCTCTGATTCTGGCACTGTTGATATAGTTTATATATTATTAGTTCACTAATCTATAAACTATAGCCTAAAATGATAAAATATTTTACTACCTTGAAATAATGCACCACAACCTCCTGCTAACAGGACGACTTGTGTTTTTTAGCCGGGGGGAGGCTCACTCTCTGACCCGCTGTCACTGGAACCGAATGTTGACCAAGAACCGTCAGAATCCCTCTCGACCCCAGAATCACAATCATCTCATTTTTGAAGCATTTCTAATGTCTCTTGAGCAGAAAATATCTTTCTAGAAGCCATTTGTAGGACGCCAACAATCTCCTTCTCAGACTGCATTCTAGAGTGAGGGTTGCTAGGCAACGCTCGCATGTATAGTCAGCCGCGGGAAAGAAATATCAATGTAAATAATAGGGCCGTCAAAATAAGTTAGAGGTAGAAATACTTAGATCTTTTATTTACTTTGCTATTTTTTTTTTTAAATAGAGACATAGGAACACACAAGACACAGGTTCAGAAAAAGTCAGGATGCCAGGAAGACAAGAGTTTGAATAAACCAGAGTTATGAGATGTCAAACTTTCAAAACCGTCAAATTGACGGCCCTGGGAGTTCTAGTGTTAAGGCCGTTGGATTGATGCTGTGTGGCCCCTGACTGCAGTTCAAAAATGATACAAAACTGGCTCGCCAGCACAGGTGTTTGATGCAGACGGACACCTTTTACATTTTTTAGGGCAAAATTCATTAAAATCTCCTTAAAATGGAACATTTTAGGTAAAACACAAAGTACTTTTCTTTTAATAACGCAACATTTTGCCTCTAAGTTCTCAGAACTTATTATTTCAGAGATGAGAGAAAGGTTTTTCTGATGTTTCGGGTTAATCTTAATTTTCACCAGAAAAGATATTAGCTTGTCCAGCAAAACATTCCTGACTTGGAATACCAAATCAAATCTATTTAAGTACCAAAGCCTTGCAGCTTCTGCAAGAGCTGAACAAGTTTTTGTGAATTGGTTTGGACCAGACTTTAGACATTTGTCAATATTAGGTCTCTGTTGTCTCTGACCAATGATTCAGTGGGACGCATATGTGTAGAAAACTGAGATCAGAGCTGCCTGGTAAAGTTTGGCAGGCATATTTAAAAGCTCCTGCTGTTTTCCAGGTAAAAACCAAAAGAATTGAAGTTACTTAAAAGGTGAACATCTGAGGTGTGATTTTTGTTATCAGGTGATTCATAACTTCAACAACAGAAATGAAGGAACCCACCAGAGAACGTTATGAGCAGGTTATCTCAGGTGTTCCTCAGCCAAAATTAGACGAGATTAACTTATGTGGTTGATCCAGCTCCAGATTTGGATCAAGAATCTTTCTCATCCAGTCTTGGGTTAGGTGTGCAGTCTAAGAGGGTTCTGGTAAAGCCGTCTGTCATCTTTGACTGTTTCAGTTTGCTATTCAGAACATTTGTCCTGTGGAGCCCACCCATCAAACAGCAGACATGTCTCGACTCACCCAGTTCAGGTGCTTTACTGAGCACAAAGGCGTAAGCCCAGAACTTGCTGACTGGCCCGTTGTAGAAACTCTGGTCACAAACTGACTGTTTAAGTCCTTTGGTCATCAGGATGAAGGTCATGTAGCTCCCAGTACGGATGGCACCAAAGATACTGGGAGAACAGAGATGATGAAGAGTGAATAAGTCAGAGTGATGTGAAGACTGATGAAGCTCCGCCCACTATATCAGGATTCATACATGTGCATAATATAGTGGTTGTACAGTTTCATATATTACTGTGAAGTAAATATAAGTACACTGTTTATACAGATGAAGTATACATTGTCTTGTAAAAGTATTGACTTCGAATGTTGAATGAAAAAGATACAGTTGTTTTAACAAATAATCTGAAAAGTGTGGTGTGCATTTGAATTAAGCTCTCCAAGAGTCGTCATTTTCTAGGACCATCTTTAGCTGTGTTTTGGGAAAAGCTTCTACCAGTTTCTGACCCACAGTGAGGACCAAAGAGCAGAACGTCCTATAGGAAAAGGGTTCTGGTTGTGTTTCAGCGTGTTCCAGGGAACCTGATAGGAGGCTTTGTTGTAATTCATGTTTCTGTAGTATTTTCAGCCTTGCTTGTTCTAATCATCCAAAATGAAATCCTCCAATAAGAAAATCCAACAGTTTAGAAGTGTTGATCTTTGACCAATAAGAAATCTTTGCTCATTCGTTCTTGCAAAGCAGCTCAGGCTTTGGATTGGATTGGTTTTCTTCCAGGAGTGTCCTGTATTTACTTCCATCCATCTTCCTGTCTGTTCCTACCAGCTTCTCTGATAAGAAAATGTCAAATTTGTGAAGTGAACAAAAAATTGTTTTCCTGTCAACTAATTTTCCCACCTGAGCTGTGGATCTCTTGCAGGTCCTCCAGAGTTACCATGGAGCTCTTGGCTGCTTTATCAGGGGTGACGGTGGCGGTAGTAGGGGTTCGTTCTGTAACAGGTGGGTTGTGTCCTTAGGCAAGAAACTTCAGCTGCCTTTTCTGCTGATGGTGGCCCGAGGGCCCGGTTTTATGGCAGCCTCACTTCTGTCGGTCTGCCCCAGGGCAGTTGTGGCTACAATGTAGCTTACCACTGTCAGTGTTAGAATGTGTGTATGAGTGGGTGGATAACTGATTGTAGTGTAAAGGACTTGGAGTCCTCAGACACTTTAGGTGGAGGTCCATGTCTTGGTACGTCTGCAGGCGGTCCATCCTCTGTCCATCTCCAGATGGTAGATGGAACAGTTGTAGGAGATGTTCAAAGCTTGGATATTGTTGTAGAACCTAACCCTGCTTTAAACATCTCCCCAACTTTCTCCCTGACCTGTCTGCTGTGTTCCTTGGTCTTCATGATGCAGTTTGGTCTCTAATGTACCCCAAAGAACCTCTGAGTTCCTTTTACTTCACAATTATTTAGTGCTATGTGTTAATTAATTGCATAAAATCCAAATCCAAATGAAAAACACTGAAATGTGTGGTTGTAATGTGTAGAAACACTTGTTAAATATTTTTACAAGGCATTGCCTCTGCTTCGACATCTTACCTGAACACAGCAAGCGTGAGAGACCACAGCACCAGAGGTTTCCTCAACTCAAACTTTTCCCTTTGTTTCATGACATGGCGGCCACCCAGGATACAAGCAGCGTAGAGCGCAGAGAACAGGAAAGACTTCTTCCTGTCAAAATAAGAGACGTCACTGGTGAAACGTTTTACTTTGGTTTGTTATTGTCCCAAAATGCTGTTAAACCTCATGTTTGGCCCTAATGTTCATTGTAAATACAAGGAGGAGGAGCTACAGATGACAGAAATATGACAAATATAAAAAACAAAATGAAAAGCAGCTATTCATCTTTAATAATCAGTGTCATTATTTTTCTAGTGGGTTGATATACAGCTGTTTATTTTAAACTAAACATAGAACACACACTGAATGCTTTGCTTCTAGTGTGCAGCAGCTGCTGCTGAGATCAGTGCTGTGGCCAGGAAGTCCACCTGGAATCAGGAAAGACAGAACAGAGCTTTTCCCAACACTCAGCAAACATCCACAGCACAGGTAGGCTGACCTGACAGCAAAGAAAACACAAACTAGATCAGCTCTGTCCAGAAATAATATTAGGTGCAAACAGGGAAGCTAAGAACTTTGGATCTGATGGTTTATGTCATTGATGTAGACATGTGTTATGAATTGGCGCTACATAAATAAACTGAATTAAATTGAATCAATGTTGCAGTTTATTGTTTCCTTAATCCAACAAATGTGTCAAATTTATTTTGACTGTATAATATTTCTGAGATGTTACTGAGGAATTATGCTGTGAAAATCAACATTTTACAAAAAAGAAATTACAATAGCTTTCAAAATAAATCTTCTCAACTGAGTTTTTGAAATGTTTCATATTTTGTATTTAAAATAAACCAAATAAAGAAAAACTAAGGAGGAAAATAAACTATTGAAAAGTTATTTTTGATGCGTTTGTCTTTGTGGTAATGTGACAAATATTGCATGATTACATGAGGAGTCAACATATGTAAAAGATCCTACAGTAAATTTTTCTATTATTGCAGCAACATGATGTCACTCTGAAAAATTATGAAAATCCAAACTTTAATTTGAGAACATTAATTCAGCCATTGTGGAATCCTTCAAGAAAATAAAAACGTCAAGAAAATCATTGTTGGCACAATTACTGGCACCTGGAAAATGTGTTTTCATTTGCATTAGTTGTTTATGTGCTGTTTAATACCAGAAGTCAAAAGACCAGGAATATTTGTGTCAATCCAAAGACGGAGAGTGATTGTTTCACTTTACTGGGACCAACTGATTCAATGAAAATTTGGTCAGTTCATTTCTTTTAGAAAAACATTCAAACACAGTCCCTTTGACTCACTTCCCAAGACCATCAGGTTCCAACAGGATAGCCAAGGAGACCTTACTGGGTTTAGTTGAACGAGTATGAACGACGCTTGCAGGAGTGTTCCTGCAGGAAGCCCATAAACTGATGTGGGCTCCTTCTGCAGAACGGAGGACAAAGCTGCACGGTCAAAGTCAAAAGGAACTGCTTTCACAGAATGACAACAGGACTGCAGAACGACATCACCGTTCCTGAACCAACCACACAGGGAGGGGGAAGAACAGATCAGCACACAACACAGTGGCCTACATACTGTCCTGATGCTGCAGACAGCAGAGGAGGAACAATCTCAGTATTCTCCTTCACGGATGTGCCATCCAAGGCCAAAGGTCAAAGGTAAGAGTGGTTATGTAGCCTCAGCTTTAATTCTTCAGTACGCTGGGTACCTTCTAGATATAGTCAGATCCTGGACACGAAGCAACCCGTTTAGCATCTGCCTTTAATGAATTTATTGAACTTGGCAGAATACAGCAAACAGATTCAAAGGAAGAGTGACCCAGATCCTGTTCTTATTGCTCAGGATGGACTCTGTTTATCTATTTTCTCAATCGAGTCTAAAGAAAATAGGAACCTGGTTCCCTTTCTGTTAATAAGACTAAACCCTTTCTTAGTTTTGATTCTAAAATGACTACCACATCTGTTTCCTACAAAAAAAATGGACTGCTTTGTTTCATTAAAATATTACATGCTTAGTTTATTGTTGAGCAGGTATAAAACAATCACAGTATACTTTTTTTATTGTATTTTCTTGGCCCGTGACAACTATTGGCTTGACAGTTTTGGCCTAAAGGGTTTATTCCCACAGTTCGGACTGCAGGTTCCTCTCCCTGAAGGAGGTGTCAATTAGGTTAAACCTCAGTTTGGTCCAGACTAAACATCAATGACTAAATATCTAAACTTCTGTTTAAAAGTGCAGCAAATAGCTGTGGGTCTTCAGGAGGTGAAGGCTTGTGTTAATATGTGGTTTTTCTTTCTGTCTTGCCGTTTAATGTTTGATATGAACGCAGGCTGAGCCAAAGTATTTGATATTCACACTCTACTGTGGTATATTTAGAAGATGGATTATCCTAACTAAAAATGTAAGCCATAGGCAAAGTCAACGCTGACAAGCTGGTTGAGATGGTCAGGGAGAAGATAATCCCTGAAGCACCAGCTACAGTCTGCACAGGTCACAGGAATCTGTGACCTGCTGTTTTCACAAGTATCGTATGAGTAACCACCTTTCTGAGGACATAATCTTCCTGATTTTAGAAAGGTTTATACCTTTTGTTCAACTTGAATGACAGCATGTCTTTATAGACCTTCTACCACTGGAAGAAAAACCAGAGAAGTGGTGTTGATTGTCTCTAAATAAGTTTGAACATCAACCAGCCTGCAGTGAGAACGTTGTTCCTCCTTCTCTCAGATCTGAGCTTTGTCTGTCAGCTCGATGCCCTGGAGAAGGCAACAAATATCGCACCAGTACGCAGCTTTTTCTGTAAATGCTCCGTCACTTCTGAATAAAGCAACAGTGAGCGCCTAACGCATGCAGAGCGCTGGTCACGATGCAGACGGATCCTGAAAATAAGACGGGTGTGACTGAATTTTACACGTCACTCTGTGACATTTCCTGGTTCAGAGCAATAAAAACTAGAAATATTGAATGTATGAAACATAAATGTATTCTTAGGGGTCTAAGCAATTTAAAAAAAAACTTTTTAAAGACATGCATCTTTTTAAACCTACCAGTACCATATATGGATGATGATATGTGTACTTGGCACTGCAGATCTATCAGAATGGGTCTCCAAGATAGATCCGAATAGGGATGTACCGATATGGAACCTTTGGGTTGATATCAATAATCGATATTATTATTGCTGTTGTGGCTGATAACCAATATTTACCGACATTATATACACTGCTCAAAAATAAAGGGAACACTCAAATAACACATCCTAGATCTGAATGAATGAAATATTCTCATTGAATACTTTGTTCTGCACAAAGTTGAATGTTCTGACAACAAAATCCCACAAAAATCATCAATGGAAATCAAATTTATTCAAACAAGTCAAAATGAGGCTCAGTATTGTGTGTGGCCTCCACGTGCCTGTATGACCTCCCTACAACGTCTGGGCATGCTCCTGATGAGACGGTGGATGATCTCCTGAGGGATCTCCTCCCCGACCTGGACTAAAGCATCCACCAACTCCTGGACAGTCTGTGGTGCAACGTGATGTTGGTGGATGGAGCGAGACATGATGTCCCAGATGTGCTCAATTGGATTCAGGTCTGGGGAACGGGCGGGCCAGTCCATAGCTTCAATGTCTTCATCTTGCAGGAACTGCTGACACACTCTAGCCACATGAGGTCTAGCATTGTCCTGTATTAGGAGGGAACCCAGGGCCAACCGCACCAGCATATGGTCTCACAAGGGGTCTGAGGATCTCATCTCGGTACCTAATGGCAGTCAAGCTACCTCTGGTGAGCACATGGAGGACCATGCGGCCTTCCAAAGAAATGCCACCCCACACCATTACTGACCCACTGCCAAACCGGTCTGAAGGATGTTGCAGGCAGCAGATCACTCTCCACGGTGTCTCCAGACTCTGTCATGTCTGTCACATGTGTTCAGTGTGAACCTGCTTTCATCTGTGAAGAGCACAGGGCGCCAGTGGTGAATTTGCCAATCCTGGTGTTCTCTGGCAAATGCTAAGCATCCTGCACGGTGTTGGGCTGTGAGCACAACCAACATTTGTGGACGTCAGGCCCTCATACCATCCTCATGGAGTCGGTTTCTAACCGTTTGTGCAGACACATGCACATTTGTGGCCTGCTGGAGGTCATTTTGCAGGGCTCTGGCAGTGCTCCTCCTGTTCCTCCTTGCACAAAGGTGGAGGTAGTGGTCCTGCTGCTGGGTTGTTGCCCTCCTACGGCCTCCTCCACGTCTCCTGGTGTACTGGCTTGTCTCCTGGTAGCGTCTCCAGGCTCTGGACACTACGCTGACAGACACAGCAAACCTTCTTGCCACAGCTCGCATTGATGTGCCATCCTGGATGAGCTGCACTACCTGAGCCACTTGTGTGGGTTGTAGAGTCCGTCTCATGCTACCACGAGTGTGAAAGCACCACCAACATTCAAAAGTGACAAAAACATCAGCCAGAAAGCATCGGTACTGAGAAGTGGTCTGTGGTCCCCACCTGCAGAACCACTCCTTTATTGAGTGTCTTGCTAATCACCAAAGATTTCCCCCTGTTGTCTTTTCCATTTGAACAACAACAGCTGTGAAATTGATTGCCAATCAGTGTTGCTTCCTAAGTGGACAGTTTGATTTCACAGAAGTTTGATTCACTTGGAGTTATATTGTGTTGTTTAAGTGTTCCCTTTATTTTTTTGAGCTGTGTATATATTGCATATATTTCTCTACCTTTTCGACACCGTAAAAAACAACCATATCGCTGACTTTGCTTCTCTGCTTCAGTTAAAAACTCCTGCGTTGCATCACAATCACTGTCACCTGACCAGACAATTACCACATGACCAACCCCTTGCCCCTCCCCCTCCAGAAACACAAACTGCAACGAGACAGAATAAAAACATCGGTTATTAAAATCAGCCCAGTTTTTTCTATGGAGTAGAAAAAAGATGACTAATATTGGCCGATACCGATGTTAATACCGATATATCGAGCATCCCTGGAGACAGAGACTTTTCTTGATGAAAAACACATTTTCAAATGTAAAATGTTAAAGGGTTCTGTAGCCGCGTTCTGGTGACAGGAAAATTATTTTTACATAATTTATCGATGCAGGAAACATGGCTGAGCTCCATGGAAGTAAATAGGTAAAGAAAATGTATTTCTGTCTTTCTGAACTCTATAACTATACTTTTTTGTTACAAACTGTTTTTTACAGCTATGGTGACTTACAGACAAACTGGGCTCAGTACAGTATGTCCCTCTGTAGAGTTCCGGTTTGTTAGGTCTCTTAGGCCCTGCTCTTAGACATAATTTCTCCTGACTTCCTGCTCCATACTGGATAAATCACCATACCCTGTATGAACTCAAATTTGTGCTGCTGTCAATACTTCTGTCTCAAGTGGACATTTTGTTACGCACTGATGCCAAAGCACGGTGTTCAAACTAAAATCATCACTCTCTGGCATCTTTCTGCTCCGTTCTCAGCTGCCTTCAGCTACTTTTGCCCATATTTCTAAAGAGAAATGAAAACAGGAATTGTGAGCTAAGGGCCTGAACACATTTGAAAAGGAAACGTTCTAGAAATTATAATTAAATGCCGTTTTTGCTTAAGGAATCAAGATTTACTACGAATATTTTGTAACAGAAAAATAAGAGCACTATGTTTATATAAAGAACTCTTTAAAATCAGTGTTTCATTTTTCTCTGAGTTTTGTCTTATTTCTGTCTGTTATCCTTCAAAATAAAGGAAGCTGATTATTTTAACAGAAAAACACACACATTGCAAGCTTTGTTTCTCCAGTTTAAATGCTGACTACAGGGGTGAATATTTGTGAATTAGAGGGTTGTGGCAATAAGCTTGAATCGGCGGTTTGTCAAAGTTGCTCGAGGCAGCACAATCAAAAAACTACGCAGTCCAGCTCTTTAGGAGGGATCAGCATGGAGGAGGAACAGAATCAGCAGAGTTGTGTTTTGCTTACTGTATGTTGGAAACCTTGCAGAGGTTGAAGGGTTGGGCAGCAGCACTACAATACAAGTACTGGAACAAACAAAAACTACAGTTTTCAAGCACAAAATCAATTAATCTGCACTGTAGAGGTCATAAATCAGGCACTCTAATTTTGTCAAAATGTGCTACAGCGGAAAATAAAACACTTTTTTCAGGCATGTCTTTGACACAGGTGGCATGGTTATCAGAGAGGGAGATCAGGACTGTGGAGTGTTTCATTTGAAACTGCATCAGCAGAAGATGTTAAATAACCAAAATCCAACAAATCAAAACTCTGCAAGACATCAGAGATATTACAGCTCAATGAGAAATGAAACAGAGTTCTGATGAAGGTTATTACGTCTATCTTGAAACAAATCTTGCACTGTTATCACATTATTAGCAAACCTAAACATCAGATGTGCTGTACAGGGCTATACGAGTAAATGGAAACTTTGTGATTGTTTTTATACTTCCGTTTGGGTCTCTAATGCTTCTTTACATCGCTTTACAATGGCTGCCCTTTAGAGGCAGATGTTCTGTTGTTGGCTGCAAAGACCCACACGTGTCCATGCACATTCTCCCGCTGTCGGATAACAGAGATTCGTGGCTTCATTTTATTTTTGAGGGTAATGTTCCAGTCACATTGCCGAAGGCAGTACTAGTTTGCACAGATCACTTCACCACGGACTGCTTTGAGAACACGTCAGGATTTACAGAAAGACCTAGACTGAAGAAAAGTTCGGTCCCTGCTGTTGGTGGCAAATCTGCAGATGACAAAAATTTAAGTACTTGTGTCTTATAAATTTTGTTTTCACATATGAAGTGCTGGCTGGGGGCGTGGCCAGACACAGCTAATTTGCATAAATGTGACAGAGCCCTAAAACAGCTCATTCTGAAAGGAGCTCAAAAAAGGGGGAACTGAGGAGGTGAAATCTCATTATTTGAGAATGATTTTGTGCGAATAATGTAATTACCATTTTTTGGATAGCCCACAGACCTATCCCAAATGTTTAAAAGGAAGTATAATAGGTCACCTTTAACTCTTGCAGTTTATAAAGCTGCAAATGTAAAACATAAGAAGGTTGGTGCTTCAGATACTCCCCTCCCCCACTGACAGAGTTGTTTAAAGCTGCTGGTAAACCTGCTGGGCAACTTGAATCTGTATAAGCTGGCCGAGAAGATTTGAGCTATTATGTCATTGTGTTTTTCAGCCTGAGGATAAAGCTGCAAGGCCTGGGTCATGTGAGCTGTCTCACCACTGCGTGTTTTTACAGCGTACGTTATGGATATGCTACAGCCTACAAATGTATGTAAATTCAGCTCAGTCTTAAAGATCCCTGTAACTTCAGCCTTCAGTCACTGAACAGAAAATAACAACACAGAGAGGTAGATAAGATGCTGCATTTCAACAATCACCTGTTATCCAGCATTCATATACAGTAAACATGTCCAAAAATCCTGGTCACTATAGGGAACTTCATGAAGGACCTTTAACTCGTCATGTCAGCATCCTGCTACAGATAAACAACCCACCTATCATCTCTAATCTTCTCTTCCCTGCCCTGCATCCTGAATAAATACACATAAATACTAATTCCATCATTCTCTCTCTCCCTGTACTTAAATCAAAGCATTTCATTGCCAGCCTAATAAAATGTGACAGTGACAACAGAATATAGCAATACTTCAGGCAGACCTTAATTCCTGAGTCCCACTTCTCTATTTCTGGCCTCAGCAACAAGGAGAAGAGAGCAACAGAGCTAAAGCCGAGCCTGAGGCAGATTCTGGGTTGACATGGTCAACACTCATCAACATCACCATGTGCTGCTCTACTGAAGCAAAACTGTGTAGAAAAAATTTTCTTTACCTATAAGACTATTACCATAAGAAACACCATCTAAAACATACTGCACAAGTATGAATTTAGTTCTTCACATTACAAGCATGAGCTTCAATGTATCATACATGCATTTTATCTGACAGAGCAACATGGAGTTGTACATAATTGTTAGCTGATACAAGGTTAACTAATTACCTCACCATTAAAAGTGTGTTGTTCATCTGTATTCAGTCCATTCTACCTCTAATAGTCCCAGGTAAAATCTTTGACAACCAACTGGCTTCATAAGTCCAAAAAAATCTGAATAACCAGCATTCTTAAAATGTCTTGGAGTTGTGCGCACTGTTTACTTTCTTTTGCCTTCATAGGTTATCTAATTAATAAACAGACTCAACCTGCGTCTGATCTCATTATAAAAAGTCTCTGGTGCTTTGCTAAAATAAAACCAAAATTATTCTTTTTCAACAGCTACTTTGTAAAGAAGAATGGGCAAAAACATCACCCTCAAGATGTACAAAGCTGGTAGAGAAAAAAACCAAAACATTTGCAGCGAAATGTGGTTCTATACAGTATGACTGAGGTTGAATACAAATGCACGCCACACTTTTTAAGCAAGCAAAGCACACTGCTTCAGGAGGAGCAGTGTGGTTTTTGTCCTGGCCCTGGAACACTGGACCAGCTCTATACCCTCTACACCAGTGGTGATTGCTCTAAGGCTGCAAGGGAAGCTCAGCTTCCCCTAAAATGTCAAAAAATAAGTGATGAAATATATACTGTTGTGTGTTCATGTCATTGACTAAATATGCGCTACAACGCACTCAAACTTTGTTCAGAATCAGCTTCTTATCACCGGTAACGACGCGGCTTTCCTCTCACTCATTCCCGCAGCTTCACAGTGCTTTAAACAGTGAGTTCAATAGCGAAGAAAAATGCTGGGCTTTGTCCCGCCCATCGGACGCTCAGCGTCTCTGGGGGTCTATGGGCTGGCCTCGGCTGGCCCGGACGCTCAGCTTCTGCATGATGATTGGATGATCTGTCTGAGGCTGAATCTCTTTTTGATTGACAGCGAAATGAGCAAATCAGCAATCTTGAAATTGAGCTTCCCCTCCTTGCAAGACCAGCAGATGAAATGGTCCTGCTGGGCCCCTCTAGCCAAGACCTACAGCATGCACTGGGGCAGTTCGCAGTCGAGTGTGAAGCGGCTGGGATGAAGATCAACTCCTCCAAGTCCGAGGCCATGGCTCTCGACCGGAAAAGGATGGCTTGTGTTCTTCAGGTTGGAGAGAAGTTCCTGCCTCAAGTGGAGGAGTTTAAGTATCTCGGGGTCTTGTTCACGAGTGAGGGAAGAATGGAGCGGGAGATCGACAGACGGATCGGTGCGGCTGCCGCAGTAATGGGGCCGCTGTGCCGGTCCGTTGTGGTGAAAAGCGGGCTGAGCCGAAAAGCAAAGCTCTCGATTTACCAGTCGGTTTTCGTTCCTACCCTCACCTATGGCCATGAACCTTGGGTCATGACCGAAAGAAAGAGAACCCGGATACAAGCGGCTGAAATAAGCTTCCTCTGTAGGGTGGCCGGGTACTCCCTTAGAGGTGTGGTGAGGAGAGGGACGTCCGGGAAGAGGCCCAGGGGACGGCCCAGGACACGTTGGAGGGACTATATCTCTCGGCTGGCCTGGGAGCGCCTTGGCCTCCCCCTGGAGGAGCTGGAGGAGGTGTCTGGGGAGAGGGACATCTGGGTGTCTCTGCTAAGTCTGCTGCCCCCGTAACCCGGTCCTGGATAAAGCGGAAGATGACGAGTACGAGCCACACTTTTCAGATTTTAACAAAGAAAAAAACATTTAAAACCAGGTATCATTTTCCTTTCCTTTCACTTCACAAACATACACCACTTTGTGTTGATGTATCAAATAAAATCTCATTGAAATAAAGTTTGGATTGTGGTTGAAAGATGACAGAATGTGGTCATGGTAAAGGGTGTGAATACATTTGCAAGACTTAAACTATGTTAGGTAACGTGACTCGGTGGTGGAAACTAAAAACCTGTAGATCTATGAGAACAGCCAATTACATGAAAACATGTCTGAATGGATGTTTCTAGAGAAACTAATTGTATCAAACTCTGTACCATCTGAATAATAATAAATAAAGGCCAGTCTGGGGTCCTGTTGATGAATGAGTAACATGAAGCTTGGAGCAAAGACAGTTATGTCCTCAACCATCTAGTCCAAGAAACCTGGCCCCACCCTTAGGCCCACACCCCCAAAGTGAATCAGGGAGCTATAATACATCAGAAGCCAGATAATAATGATAGTGTAGGGCAAGCCTCCTGAATCTGTCGAGTAAATGTTCTACTCTTCCAGTCACATTGTGACAATGAGCTGAGGAGCTGTATCCTAAACAGTGAAAATAAACATTCAGACCATAACAACGCTTGTTCTTCCTCGTCTGATGTTATCAGTCAGCAGGCAGCGGCCACCAGGGATTCATCAAAAGTGCAAAGACTTGAAGGAAACAGTCAGGACCATGAGTATCTTTTCATAAACCAGATTTTAACCAACCTGCATACTAATGAGGGATGGTAACGTCTGTGGGAGAGCAGAGTGAGTCAGCAGGATGCAGATGTGTGCTTCACAGATGGAAAATCTGCCTCTTTCATTGAAAACTGCAAATGTAACAGATCTGAGGTATTGGATGAGGCCAATCTGCCTCATTTCATCACACATTAATGCAGACATTACTGGTTACTGTAACCCAGAACTGCTGGGGGCTGCTGGTGGAAACAAGACAAGACAATTTCAGACTGAAGGAGTTTTGAATTCCAGCTAAAGTAAAGCAATCTATCATCACCATCTTACATCAAGCCAGAAGCAAAAACTAAAGATTTTCATTTTAGTTTTAGCACACCAAAAGACTATTAGCAGTGCCTTCTTTTAAAGGTTTGCAACGCAAGTGTTTCTGTATATCTTGAGTAGAAATACCATTTAAAGCAGCAGAAAATACAGCTGTGTTCAAATAATCACAGCCCAACACCACTAAACAGATCAAACACTGTTTCTGGTAGATATAATAGCAAACAACGTACTAGTAAACTGTTGAATTTGATTGTTGATGTTCTTGTTGACTTCCTGTTGTGGGCGGAGATGTACACAGGTGGGCACAATTGTCAATAAAAGGCCACAGGTTGCTCGAGGGAGCGCTTCACCCCGGCCAAAAGAAAATTGAAGGCTGTATTTGTTCTTCCTCCGTTTGTTACCAACGTAACAAACGTTGGTAACAAACGTTTGTTACGTTGACGTTTAAAGATAAAAATGTCAACACGTTATGGGCCCAGGAAGGAGTTTGGAAGCCAATGGAATTGTTTATGCTTTGACGGAGATGAAAAGAACTATAAGCTGTGGTAAACTAAGTTTTTGGCCCACTTACGTTTGCTTGATTTGAAGAGCACTATATTATTGAAAGATGAACCTGAAGACACCACCAAAAATGAAGAGGCATATGCTGAACTAATTTAAGTCTTGGATGATAAGAGTCTTTCCTTTGTCATGAGAGATGCTGCGGATGATGGCAGAAAAGCCCTTAAGATTCTTAGAGATCACTATGCTGGTACATGGAAGCCACGAGTGATTAGTCTGTACACAGAGTTGATGTCTCTTCAGAAAGGTGTCAATGAGAGCGTCACGGACTACATTATCCGTGCAGAGACTGCTATCACAGTGTTACGTAATGCAGGAGAAGTTTAAAGTGATGGCCTGCTGACTGCATTGATTTTAAAAGGCCTCCCTGAAGTGTTTAAACCATTTTCTGTGCATGTTACACAGAGTGATGAGGAGTTACCTTTTGCCCAATTTAAAACAAAACTGAGGAGCTATGAGAGCACGGAGAAGTTGTGTGCTGCTGGCTCATCTAACGATAGTGTGATGAAAGTTAAGGGAAGAGAAAATTGGAGCACAAAACTCACCTGCTATAACTGGGGCCAGAGAGGGCATAAAGCCCTGGAGTGTCCATCAGCGCCGGGCGAGCAAAGAGGGTCGAAACAGTGGTGTAGTTTTTGCAAGAGCTCCACGCACAGGATTCTAATTGCCGACGGAAAAGGCGAGATAAGGTGAAGCAAGCAGTGGATGAGGAGGACCAAACGTTCGCTTTCAAGGTGAAGCAAGTGGACGATGCTCAGATCTATGGCCTCATGGTTGACTCTGGTGCAACAAAGCACTTGTAATGGACGCTGCAAAATTCAAAGACTTCGACTTGAGTTTTAAGCCTCAGAGTCATGTTTTGGAGTTGGCTGACAGAGTGAGGGCGAGTGGCGTCGCGCTGAAGAAGAGCACCGCCAGAGTTAGTTTGAGAGACTGCATGGGCCGAATTGTGGAGATGATGTTGATGGACACCGTATATCACTTTCACAAGACATTTTTTCGGTCAAGGCTGCAATTGCCCAAGGAGCGACAGCCATCTTCAAAGAAGGACAGAACCAGCTCATTCACAAAAATGGTACAGTTTTTGACATTAATGTTTATGACAGGTTGTTCTATTTAAATACTGTTACAGACGCAGTTGATGAATGCAATGCCTGCTATGACATTCAAAAGTGGCATGAAATTTTAGGTCACTGTAATCATGATGATGTGTTAAAGTTGGAGAATGTTGTAGATGGAATGAAAATCAGAGGTAAAAATGAGAAGTCTGATCTGAAATGCGAAGTTTGCATTAAGGGTAAATTTATTCAGAGCAGGAGTAGAGACCCTGATGAAAAAGCTAAAGCTGTATTTGATCTGGTACATACGGATCTGGCTGGACCTGTAGAACCAGCAGCTAAAGATGGGTTTAGATATACTTTAGCTTTTACAGATGATTATTTGGGTGCTATTTTTCCCTATTTCCTGAAGGCTAAGAGTGATACTGTTAAAGCTACAGAGAAGTTAATTGCAGATGTGGCACCTTATGGAAAAATCAAATGTATAAGATCAGATAATGGAACTGAGTTTACTTCTAAAGAGTTTCAGTCATTACTCAGTAAAAATGCCATTAAACATGAAACTTCAGCCCCTCATTCGCCCCATCAGAATGGTACAGCTGAACAAACCTGGAGAACTGTGTTTGAAATGGCAAGATGCATGTTAATTAAGAGTAATCTGCCTAAAGATTTATGGACATATGCCGTTCAGACTGCTGCTATAATCCGAAATAGATGTTACAACAGACGTGTAGAGCAGACTCCATATTACATGTTAACTGGAAAGAAGCCTGACCTTTCAAAAATGAGAACTTTTGGATGTGAATGTTATTCATACAAATATGACAAGAAGAAGTTAGATCCACGTTGTGAAAAGGGAATATTTGTTGGCTACGACAAAAATAGTCCTGCATATCTTGTCTTTCATCAAGACACTGGTAAAGTACTTAAGAGTAGGCTAGTAAAGTTCACCACTAAAAGTACTTGTGAATGCGACACACAGACAAATGAAGTTATAAATGAGAACTTTTTGCTCAAGAGAGCTGAAATTCAGCGACTAAAACCAGATTTGATGACAGTAACCTCACAGGATGTAAAAATTGAGACTTGTGAAACAGAAGACAACTTGGATCAAAATGAAGGTAATCTTAGTGCACGTTATCCTAAGAGAGAAAGGAGACCGCCTAAGTATTACACTGACCATAATTATGAAATGAAATGTGACGATGATCAAGCGCTAATGAACATTGACTATTGTTATATGTGATGTACCCAAGACACTGAAAGAGGCTATGAGCTCACCAAAATCAGAGCTGTAGGCTAAGGCTATGAAGGAAGAAATGGATTCTTTGATAGAAAATAATACTTTTACCCTAACAGTATTGCCTGACGGTAAACAAATAGTGGGGGGTAGATGGGTATTTACTATCAAAGAAAATCCTGTTGAGACACTCTATGAGGCTAAATATGTAGCCAAAGGCTGTAGTCAGGTTGCTGGTATTGATTATAATGAGACATTTTCTCCGACTGCTGATATATTTTCGCGTATTCTGATGCAACTTGCTGCCCAATATGATTTGGAATTCCACCAAATGGATGTCAAAACTGCATATTTACATGCTCCTATCGATGGTGAGGTATTTTTAGAAAAACCTGAAGGATTTGAGGTGGTAACAAAGACAGGGGAGAAATTAGTCTGTAAGCTTAATAAATCACTTTTTGGTCTGAAACAGTCAGGATGAAATTGGAATAAACTGCTGCAGGATTTCCTTATTGAGAACAGTTTTGTGCAGAACCCAGCTGACTATTGTGTTTACAGTAAACAAAATGGAAATGAGAGGGTGATCTTTATTATTTGGGTTGATGACCTTATTATTGCAGCAAGTAATGGTCAAATACTCAAAAGTGTGAAGGCGATGTTGGCAGCTAAGTTCAAAATTAAAGATCTTGGAAGACTCAAACATTTCCTAGGCATTGATATTACACAGAAACACGGTGAAGTAAAAATTTATCAAAAGAGATGTATCATAAAAATCATTAATATGACTAACTGCAAACCAAGATCAATCCCATGTGATGATAAAAGGAAATTTGACAATGAAGTTCCATCTGCGGATCCCAAAAGATACCGTGAAGTAGTGGGTAGTTTGATCTATGTAATGAGTACCAGGCCTGATGTGAGTTTTATCATCAGTAAGTTGTCACAATATTTATCTGAACCAAAGGAACAACATTGGGTTGCAGCAAAGCATGTGTAGAGGTATTTGAAAAGCACAGTGGACCAGGAATTGTGCGTCAAGAAAAATGCTTTAGATCTTAAACTTGTGGCATACTGTGATGCAGACTGGGCAGGAGACCAGAATGACAGAAGAAGTGTGACTGGTTATTGTTTTTGTTTATCTGAGACTGGACCCATTATTTCCTGGAAGTCTAAGAAACAGTCTGCAGTTGCTTTATCTACATGTGAAGCTGAATATATTGCTTTGGCTGCTGCTATACAAGAAAGTCATTATATTGTGAATTTAACAAATGGAATGGACTTTGGATGTGAATATGGATCTGTAACTATTTTTGAGGACAATCAAGGTGCAATTGCTCTTTCTAAAAATCCAGTTTATCGCCAAAGGTGTCAACACATTGACATTCGATTTCATTTCATTTGATCAGCAATTGGTGATGGAATAATAATTTTCCGTTATTGTCCAACAACAGAAATGGTGGCCGATATTTTAACAACGCCTATAACTAAGATGAGAATGGACAAATTTATGTGTTTTGTTTTTGGTATGTAAGAAAAAAAAAAAGTAAGTGATAAATAAAAGTGTATTTTTATGTCAACATAAGAACAAGTGGGGGTGTTGAATTTTATTGTTGATGTTCTTGTTGACTTCCTGTTGTGGGCGGAGATGTACACAGGTGGGCAAAAAAAGGCCACAGGTTGCTCGAGGGAGCGCTTCACCCAGGCCAAAAGAAAATTGAAGGCTGTATTTGTTCCTCCTCTATTTGTTACCGGCGTTTCCAGCCCTTTAATGATAAAAATGTCAACATAAACCAACCATCAGCTGCAGGGTGATCAGAGTAGGTCTACAATTATCTGTCAGTATTGTTATAATTATAGGACACTTATCTAAAGCCAAGCGACCGGCAAGAAGCTCCCTCAAAGTCCCACTGCTGAAATAAAAAAACATGTGCAGCCGCAGCTACAATTTGCCAAAGAACCCACTGGCTGGCCTAAAGAGAAACCGCAACATTTGGTGGGCTGAAGAAAACAAGATTGTTCCAAGATAGTCTAAAGTTTGTCAGACCAAGCACGGTGGCACAAGCATCATGGTATGGGTATGTCTCTCTCATAGTATAGTATTGAGACTATTTATCACACATCAGGAATCATGGATCGGTTTGAAATCAGCATATACAGGGGTTGGACAATGAAACTGAAACACCTATTTTAGTGTGGGAGGTTTCATGGCTAAATTGGACCAGCCTGGTAGCCAGTCTTCATTGATTGCACATTGCACCAGTAAGAGCAGAGTGTGAAGGTTCAATTAGCAGGGTAAGAGCACAGTTTTGCTCAAAATATTGAAATGCACGCAACATTATGGGTGACATACCAGAGTTCAAAAGAGGACAAATTGTTGGTGCACATCTTGCTGGCACATCTGTGACCAAGACAGCAAGTCTTTGTGATGTATCAAGAGCCACGGTATCCAGGGTAATGTCAGCATACCACCAAGAAGGACGAACCACATCCAACAGGATTAACTGTGGACGCAAGAGGAAGCTGTCTGAAAGGGATGTTCGGGTGCTAACCCGGATTCTATCCAAAAAACATAAAACCACAGCTGCCCAAATCACGGCAGAATTAAATGTGCACCTCAACTCTCCTGTTTCCACCAGAACTGTCCGTCGGGAGCTCCACAGGGTCAATATACACGGCCGGGCTGCTATAGCCAAACCTTTGGTCACTCATGCCAATGCCAAACGTCGGTTTCAATGATGCAAGGAGCGCAAATCTTGGGCTGTGGACAATGTGAAACATGTATTGTTCTCTGATGAGTCCACCTTTACTGTTTTCCCCACATCCGGGAGAGTTACGGTGTGGAGAAGCCCCAAAGAAGCGTACCACCCAGACTGTTGCATGCCCAGAGTGAAGCATGGGGGTAGATCATTGATGGTTTGGGCTGCCATATCATCAGAATCCGAATCATGGCATTACCTTGGCCCAATACTGATGGGTGCGTCACTGCAAAGGACTACCGAATAATTCTTGAGGACCATGTGCATCCAATGGTTCAAAATTGTATCCTGAAGGCGGTGCCGTGTATTAGGATGACAATGCACCAATACACACAGCAAGACTGGTGAAAGATTGGTTTGATGAACACGAAAGTGAAGTTGAACATCTCCCATGGCCTGCACAGTCACCAGATCTAAATATTATTGAGCCACTTTGGGGTGTTTTGGAGGTGCGAGTCAGGAAACGTTTTCCTCCACCAGTATCACGTAGTGACCTGGCCACTATCCTGCAAGAAGAATGGCTTACAATCCCTCTGACCACTGTGCAGGACTTGTATATGTCATTCCCAAGACGAATTGACGCTGTATTGGCTGCAAAAGGAGGCCCTACACCATACTAATAAATTATTGTGGTCTAAAACCAGGTGTTTCAGTTTCATTGTCCAACCCCTGTACTTGAACACTCATGCTGCCTCATTCTGAAGAGGTAATGCTCTTAAAATGGGTGCTTCAACATCACAACAACTCCAAACTCACCAGTAAGCGAGCGGCATCTTGGTTCTAGACCAATAAGAATAACATTATGGAGTGTCTGGCCCGATCCCCAGACCTTGGGCCAAGAGAGAATTTGTGGGGTGACATCAAACATGCTGTTCCTGAGGCAAAACCCAGAAATGCAGAGGAACTTTTGAATGTAGTCCAATCATTTTGGACTGGAATACCTGTTCTCAGGTGCTAGAAGTTGGTAGACTCCATGATGTAAAGCAGTTCTCACAAACAACCTATAAAACTAAACATTAGTTCAGTGATTGACTGAAAAACTCAACTTTTGAACATTTTTCAGTTTATACAGTAAATCTTTGAGTTTGTAAAGAGAAAAGCTGTTGGTAATACTTTTTGAACAGCCAAAGATGATTTTTTTTACTTTACTTTCTGCAGAAACAGAACATTTGGTTCATTTGTCTTTGTGTTTTGGTTACAGATTGAAATGAGCAGTGCTCTCAGTGTATTTTCATGTATGGAAAAAAAAAAGCTATTATGTTTGAGCTTCACTCACTAGTATTTTCAACACACGTTTATATGATTAAAACCATAAGTACTTCCTAGTTCTGTACCACCCGGGAAATGTAGTTTTGAATTACATGAATCAGGAGTTGATGAAGTTGATGTAACACTGCTGAAGGTTTCGGTGTGTAGTGCCTGTATGGGTTCACCAGTCGCTCCTAACTGATGTGTACCAGATAATGGTTATGCAATGGTTTTGATGACCAAGGTACAATGTGATGCTGGAACTTCTAAAATAAGAGGGAAACAAAGCTAACAGCAAATATTGAGAAACAGTAAATATTTATGGAGGGTTTTATATAGCAATGTAACATCTTATCAGGTCATTCACTTACTGCCATCTGTTGCACTTATTGATCAATTTCGATCTAATGACCCTGAGTTCATTAGCAGCATCAAACCTCTACAAGCAGCTGCTGCAGGGAGGGGAATAACGTTGCTGTCAAACATCAGGGCGACCCATTAGTTCTGCTTCCACCTCCCTAACAGCCTACTTCCCAACGCTGGGCCGTCTGCAGCCAGTCTCCTGGGAACAGAGCCCCCCAGTCAGCCCTGCATCATCCAACTCTACAGATGTCTAGAAGTTTGATGTCTTTATATGAGGCTTATTTAAAGAAGAGGGCATTGGAATGGTTAGAAAACATTAAACTAAATTCAACATGATAAAATGAGAACATATCATTAAATTAAATGTGAAGAAAGTCTAAGCTTTTTTATTTTAACAATAAAAACATGCAATTTAAATGTATACCGTACGCATTTCCTGTTTTCTCTGTAAGCTGACCTACAGTGGTTGGACAATGAAACTGAAACACCTGTCATTTTAGTGTGGGAGGTTTCATGGCTAAATTGGACCAGCCTGGTAGCCAGTCTTCATTGATTGCACATTGCACCAGTAAGAGCAGAGTGTGAAGGTTCAATTAGCTGGGTAAGAGCACAGTTTTGCTCAAAATATTGAAATGCACACAACATTATGGGTGACATACCAGAATTCAAAAGAGGACAAATTGTTGTTGCACGTCTTGCTGGCGCATCTGTGACCAAGACAGCAAGTCTTTGTGATGTATCAAGAGCCACGGTATCCAGGGTAATGTCAGCATACCACCAAGAAGGACGAACCACATCCAACAGGATGTGGTTCGTCGGTTTCAATGGTGCAAGGAGTGCAAATGTTGGGCTGTGGACAATGTGAAACATGTATTGTTCTCTGATGAGTCCACCTTTACTGTTTTCCCCACATCCGGGAGAGTTACAGTGTGGAGAAGCCCCAAAGAAGCGTACCACCCAGACTGTTGCATGCCCAGAGTGAAGCATGGGGGTGGATCAGTGATGGTTTGGGCTGCCATATCATGGTATTCCCTTGGCCCAATACTTGTGCTAGATGGGCGCATCACTGCCAAGGACTACCGAACCATTCTTGAGGACCATGTGCATCCAATGGTTCAAACATTGTATCCTGAAGGTGGTGCCGTGTATCAGGATGACAATGCACCAATACACACAGCAAGACTGGTGAAAGATTGGTTTGATGAATATGAAAGTGAAGTTGAACATCTCCCATGGCCTGCACAGTCACCAGATCTAAATATTATTGAGCCACTTTGGGGTGTTTTGGAGGAGCGAGTCAGGAAACGTTTTCCACCACCAGTATCACGTAGTAACCTGGCCACTATCCTGCAAGAAGAATGGCTTAAAATCCCTCTGATCACTGTGCAGAACTTGTATATGTCATTCCCAAGACGAATTGACGCTGTATTGGCCGCAAAAGGAGGCCCTACACCATACTAATAAATTATTGTGGTCTAAAACCAGGTGTTTCAGTTTCATTATCCAACCCCTGTAAATCCCAATAAGGAAATTTAGTTTATTTTTATGTTTTTTGTTATTTTCTTTAGAGTTGCACCAGTCAGTAACTTACAGAACTATAATGATTTCTGATTTTCTCTGTGGTTGACTATCTAATAAAGAACTATAACATTCTCAAACTTACTGTAAACATTTTAATTTCATTTAAATTAACAAGAGGCTGTATAATACTCAACAGAGGAAGTAGTTTATTTGTTGATCAAAGCTGTGTTAAGGGAGCAGTTTATTACTTTATGTTGGTCAATACAATCTTAATAATTAACTTTGGCCTTTGTTGTAACAGTAAAAATGTACGAAGGTTTAAATGGTATAAATTTGCCAGCTGTTATATATCTCACCTGGTATTTCTGTTATATTTATTTGCATCTTTAAACTTGTGATTAACATTTACCATCTCAATATGAAACAATGTCATTTACAACATAATATCAAAAGTGCACATGTAGGTTTTATTCAGTTAGGTTGAAATGTTCTCAAATAGCTGGGATGACTTTAAATGACTGTTTGCGTTGCGTATTATCTATCAGTGCCTCCAAACCTAGTGTTATTATAAAATATTACCATTTTCATGTTTAATAAAAGTCTGTGTAGAGATTAAGAGCTTCAAACACTGACTGTGTGTTCTTTGAAATCACAAAAAAACCAAAAAGAATATTTCCGTTTGACCAAAACCAAATGCAGGGTTCTCAGTCCAACTAGATGCACAAACAAATGTGCAGATTTGCAAAAAACTGTTAAACAGGCAAATATAATTAGATGCACCACAAAGGGAAACTGTCTGGTGTCTTTTTGCAGAAATTTTAATCACTGATTTGCATCAGACTTAAACTAGTGTTTCTAAAAGGGTTCTAGATATAAATCAGAACACCTTTGAGGGTTTGTTTAATGTGTTTAATCCAGATGAAGTAAATACAACAATTATTGTCATTGAAAGTCCTGGAAGAGTGAAAATAAGGACTGTTTTAAAGTATTTTGCTAAATGGAACCTTTAACAACAGCTTTACTCACTTATTTTTGGACAATTTGTGCTTTTACATGTTTTTCATAAACCTCAGCCTTCAGTGATGAAAATATGTCACAATCAGTCTCTGTATGAACATCCTAGATGTAACAAACAAGCTATCCAATCTCATTTTCTGCAGTTGCTGCCTCCGGGGGCCATGTGCTCGGCCACTCTGACAGCCTGCTTCCTACTACAGAATATATCAGATGCACAGATCAGCTGCGATGTGATTGGTCAATGCTCTGTCAGCAGACATTAGAAGATGATTGTGATTGGTCAGCTGTTAGTGTCAGGGCATGGGCAGCTCCAACACACTGCTACCACGTTGCCTCCCCCTGTCTCTCTCTTAGGCGCGCGCGCGCACACACACACACACACACACACACACACACACACACACACACACACACACACACACACACACTTCAATGAATAAGGACAGAACTGTCTAAACCGAGGTTTCAGGAGCTCTGATAGGTAGAATTTGTTTGAAATGTGACCATTTTCTGCAGTCACCTCTGAGTAATATCAGACAAACCCTAAATGAACAACTTCTGACCCTCCAGTGAATCCAGGCAGATGGTTGGATGGACCTGCACATGACCTACATTAGAAAATCACACAGTTGCGCAGCAATGCTTGCTTAAAAGCTAAAGTGACAGATGAACATCAGTTCTTATTAATGTTGTAGACTGGGCAAACCCTGAATGTAGTTTAATGTTGCCTTCCTTTTTCTCTTAAGAACTTGAAATTTCCATGTTTGAAGTAGTAAAAATGAGCAGAAAGTTCCTCTATCCATGTGGAAAGTCGGACATCATTCCCAACCCGTCTCAAAATCCAATATGGCTGCCCGTCCTCTAAGTGTGTAACGTCGGGCCCCCAGTAGTGTGTTTGCACTTCTGCTTGTAACACTATTAATATAAGAATAAGGAAAAGGGTCCCTTATGTAAAATTAAACCCCTTCAGATATGAACCTAAATTTTATGCTGTCTTGTCTCTGTAGTAAAAGGATGACATCACTGATGTGCCTGTAAGCAGCTTAGATCGAATCTCAACTCATGTAGCTTTATCATTTATTAATTACAATTTCATTTTAAAGGACTGGGCAGAAACTGCTCCTTCAGTAAATGTGAATCTTTTTTCTGCTGATGCTAAATAACAACCATCACTGCTCCCAACAGACTCATTAAATTGTTTACACCCCTGCTGTTATTTGCAGTTATCCATTTTCTTGTTACTAGTCAGGTATTTTTAAGCAAATTTAACAAGTTTGTAATTTTTCTACATTTATTTTACTGTGTTGCACATTTCTTAGAACCTTAGTATGCTACTTTTAATACCTGTCCCTCTTTAGTTGTAAATCTGACCTTAGTAAACAGTCTTTTATTTTGTATTTTTGTTATTATTGCTACCTTTATGTGTTTTTGCTTCCTTCACTTTGCTGCCGATACACATAATTTTGGATAGTTCTATTCTATTCTAAAACCCGTAACGGTTAAACCAAATCCTCGTATTCTACAATGTTCTGCATCATATGCTGAATTCCATTTTTATTGTGAAATTATGCATTTCTGTCTGCATTCACTGCATTATATGTGGGGTTTGATGTCATTACCAGATCTTTTAATGCCCATCTAATCATCTAATAAATCAGTTTGTACCAACGCTGTGACTAATTAACACACATTTGATCTGAGTACCACTAAAAGGAGATCCAAGTACCACCGGAGGTATTTGCACCACAGTTTAAGAACCAAAGCTTTTTCTATTTGTTTTATCCAGTGGTGCACCAGAGATCTGTTGTGTTCTGAATCGCCACTTCCAGGACAAACCTCAGCATGTTTTCTCCAGGATGATAATGATCTTTGTTAATAAAAATGAAGAAGGGATCAGGTTTTGTTAAAATGCTGCAATGATTTGGATGTAAACAATCATTGATGCTCTGATGTCCTGCAGTAAAACCGTATAAATGTGGTGTTTGGTTCAGATTCAGAGTGGTGTGTCAGCATATGGCCAGGCTTGGCTTAATTAACTACTGGCCCAGTGACTGAGTGGACGAGGCAGCTGGGGGGGTGGATGACCTTAACTATATACCATGAGGATGTTGATGAGGATGATGGGAGGACGTCAAGGACAAATCTTCCCTGTGAAGGATGCACAGACAGCAGCAGCAGCAGCGGGATTTTAGCTGGTTTTAGACTGAAGGCCTGACTGATTATTTGCCTCCTTTCCTTTTAGATGCTGACAGGAAGTATGACATAACAGGACACAGTGAGCTTTAATCCCGGTGAGTAAAGCTGATGCTGCTACACGGTTCAAATTTAGCAGCAGGTCACCGAGCTGAATCCACAATCCAACGCCGGATACAGTGACTGAAAGGCGGGATTAAAAACGAGGCGCTGACGTTAAGGGAGGGAGCTAGCCTTACCAGTTCTCCTGCATCCATCGGATGGCTTCCTCCTCGTTGAACTGCCTCTCAAATTCATATTCTTGCAGAGCTAAAACCGACATGGTTCGCCTCGCCCGGGTCCTCTCAGGTTCTGGAACAAGACAACACTGGACTGGATGTGTTCTGTTGGGTCTGCTCCTGTTCTCTGTGCTCAGTCGTTGCTTCGCATCGCTCACGCCGCCGTCAGCAGCACCACGGCAGTCCCTCCCCGCTCTCTCCTCCTCCGCCACCGGCTGACGGAGCCAACACCCTCTTCCTGAAGGAAGGAGGACTGCGGGTCCTAGCGCCGACTGCTCACATGCTGCTGTCCAGTACAGTTCAACTTTTGAACAGTACTACCAGTTCTCCCAGGCCCAAGGCATAAGCAAACCCAGCTGCTGCTGAGGGTCCTCCTGGCCAACAGGGGCCCTAAGAGAGCTCGGCTCCTCACATAGAACATCGATCTAACAACCTCATGTGTGCAGTTGCATTCATCCATACTGGGTAGTGGAGAAGCTGGTGCCTATCTCCAGTGGTCTACGGGCAAGAGGCGGGATACGCCCCGGCCAGGCGACAAACCAAGGACCTTCTTGCTGCAAGGCAACACTGCTACCAACGGCACCACCACACAACCCTCTGATGATTACTGAATATCAAATTTGAAGGTATCTCTCTTTGACATTTGGAATTTGGATTATAATTTAAAAGAACTGACAGTGTGAAGAAAAAAATATTTGGCTCCTTAAAGATTTCTTCTGTTTTTGTATTTTTGACACACTTAAATGTTTCAGATCATCAAACACATTTTAATACCTGACGAACGGATACAAGAAGAAGAGGCATTTTTTTACTGATGATTTCATCTATTAGAGGAAAAAAAGCTGTCCAAACCAACCTGGACTAGTTTGAATTACTAATTGCCCCCTAAACCCTGATAACTAATTTTGTCTTTTGGCAACAGGAACTGCCATCAAGCATTTGCAATAACTGGAAATGCTCTTTCACTTAGCTATGGAAGAATTTTGACCCACTCTTCTTTGTGGGATTGTTTTAATTTAGCCACATGTGAAGTTTTCAAAAATGAATGAACTGTTTATGGTCAGTCTGCAGCATCTCAATCAAATTTAAGTCTGGCCTTTGACTAGGCCAACCTTCATTTTTATTTAGTTCTTTTTTTGGGTACTTCAGAGGTATAAATCCTGGTATGTTTGCAACATTGTCCTGCTGGATTACCAAAGTACACTTCAGCTTTAGGTCCCAAACTGATTTCTGGACATTCAGGATTTTTAAGTAGAGAGCAGAATTCACATTCCACTGATTCCATTAATGCAAAGGAGATCCAAATAATCACCTGCTGTTATCGTTTTTGACTGTAGGTGCAATGCAATGGAACACAAACCTTCCAAAAAGTTTATTTTTTGTCTTTAGTCCACAGAATATTTTTCACAACATTTTAGGTATCATCAAGATGTTTTTGCAAATGTGAGTCAGAAGTAATTTTGGCCTTGGAACTCTCCCATGATGCCATTTTTGCCCAGTCTCTTTCTTATTGTTGAATTATGAACTCTGACTTTATCTTATTTTTACATAGAGTCAGCTTGGCAAAGGGCCATGCGACTTTTCTCCAGAGAGTCTTACATTTCAGCTTAAGTTATTTGTAGGTTTTTCTTTGCACCCGGAACAATTTTCCTGGCAGTTGCTGCTGAAATCTTTGGTGGTCTACATGACCGTGGTTTGGTTTCAACAGATTCCCTCTTTTTCCACTTCTTAATTAGAGTTTGAATACTACTGATTGGCATTCTCAGTTCCTTGGATATCTTTTTATATCTCTTTCCTGTTTTATACAGATCAATTACCTTTTCCCACAGACCCTTTGACAACTCTTTTACCTTCCTCATGAACGTCAGTGGAGCACTGAATAAAAAGTTCTGTCAAGAGCCCAGAAACTCTCTGACCTTTATTGCACACACACTGACTACAAGCAAAGAGATCACATATGTGGATAGTTACCTGTAGTAGCCATTTAGACCCACATGTGTCAAATTGTGTGCGTGTCATTAGATCCAAATTGCCAGGGTATGTAAACTTTTGATCAGGGTCATTTAGGTAGTTTCTGTTGTCATTATGATTTAAAAACAGTAAACATAGTCGTTTGAAAATGAATGGCTTCACACAACCACTAACTATGAATCAAGCAAACGTTTTTGTGTTATCAGTCATATTGTTTGAAAAATGGCCAAAAATCCACCAGGGTATGTAAACTTATGAGCACAACTGTATGCTCCTTTCCATTCATCAGGATGTCTTCCCCTAAATTCTGCTCTCTACCAGAAAATGCTGAAGGAGAATGACCATCAGTTCATGACCTTAGGCTTTGGAGTGGTCTAGTTGATACCTGGATGTAAATGCAATTTATATGCTGTGGTATGACAGTCTGTTTGTGCTCAAAAATCCTCCGGTGTTGCTGAATTAAAACAATTCTGCAAACAAGAGTGGGTCAAAATTCATCTATGATGATGTAAAACATTTATTGGTAGTAATCACAAATGCTTGATTGAAGGGTTGCAAAACCTGTTATCATGTTTAGGGGCAAAGATTTTTTCACATCAGGCCAGGTTGGTTTGCACATGCCTCAATAAATAAAATCATCATCTGACAACAACAATTTGCATTTGCTGTGCTTATCTTTATCAGTTATTAAAATTTGTCTGATCACCTGAAACATGTAAGTGTTTCAGATTAAACAAGTTATTAAATATCAGAAAATATCTCACATCATTTGTTTATTTATTTAGTAACATGTTAGCAAGGATGTGTCGCTAAGAAAAAGTCAAGCAAACTCAAAGTGTTACATTTTAAAAAGATTCTACAAGCCCTAAAACTCTGTCAGGTGCTAGTTGTAACCCCTAGTTTGTCAGATGTCAATTTTTAATGTGATAGAAAGAGCATTTCTCTACAAAATAAACTACGCAGCAAGAAGGTTGCCGATTTGAATCCTGGCCAAATTAATTTGGATGTTTTCCATTTGCATGTGTGTATGTGTGTTCTCCAGGCAGCTTGTCTTCCTCCTAAAGAACAAACATGACATGTTAGCTGCTGATTTTTAACAACATTTTAGTGTTAGTGTATTCATAGGAGACTGTAGCTAGTCACCTTATTATCACTACTGCTCACATCAGTTCATTACTGAACATAATCTGATAATACATTAAATGATTACATAAACCTTTTAATCTGGCATCTATCTGCTACAGTAACCATGGCTTAGGCCAGTTTGTTATTATCTGTTTCCACAGCCCTGATTCTACCAAACCCCTGTACTGATATAGTAGAGAAGAGTGCTAAACTTATCAAAGAAAAAATATAAACCAAAATATTACAAAGAAGTGCTCCAAATACAAATGAGCAAAATAAGATGAGGGCATTCATGCAAAACTGCTGAACCTAATAACTTAGCAAAGTCATGTGTCTGAAGAAGACTATCTTCACAGCAACCGCTTATCTTACCCGTTAGAACAGTAAGAAAACTTGACGAGATATGCTAGTCGGAAAAACATGTAAATGTAACAGATCTTTGAAAATACATATAGTCAGTCAGTCAGTCAGTCATTTTCTACCGCTTCTTCCATTGTGGGTCTTGGGGAAGCTGGTGCCTATCTCCAGCAGTATATGGATGGGGGCAGGGTACACCCTGGACAGGTCACCAGTCCATGGCAACACAGACACACACAGGACAAACAACCATGCACACACCCATTCACACCTAAGGGCAATTTAGAGAGATCAATTCACCTAATGGTCATGTTTTTAGACTGTGAGAGGAAGCCGGAGTACCCGGAGAGAACTCATGCATGCACAGGGAACTGTAACAGATCTCAAAAATACATATAATTGTTGATAGATGTTAAGTATTCAAAGTACAACTGTCAATAAAAAGTAAGCTTGTCTGTGATGTTTCATATGTTTACATGTTTATTTTGTATTTGTTGCAAATTCATTAACTTTTTGAGGAAGTCCATATAGTTTATTGTCTCATGTTGCAAAGCCAATCATTTGGGCAAAAGCTGCATTTGACATCTCAGGTTTACTGTTCAAAAGGTTTGTGTTTGACCTCTTTTTAAATTAAGTATGGAAGTAAAATTTATTTTTAAAGCTGCTTTCCCAAAATCACAAAGCATTGTATAACACAGGTACAATTTTAAGTTGTTGTGTTGTAAAAGAGGCTTTTATAATATGCAGCCATATATGACTCAGCAGGTACTTCACATGTTTTACTGCTTTACTACTGAAATGTTTCATTGTCATATTCCTTACTACAGTCTTTATTTTACTGCTGAATAAACTCAGATAAATAATTCCGCAGTTTTTTCAAGGTGTTGTTGTACTTTAAATCCAGGCTAAAGAACTTCTTACTTCCTCAGCTCCAATTCAACCCTTCAAACGACTCCTGATTTCATCAACATGTCAAGGTGAAAGACTGGTAATAGGTGGTGTGAGCCACTGTGGCACCACCCAATCTACCTCTCACCTACATACGGATACTAGTGCTGCATACGAACAGGCTCACTACAACGTGCCTTATAACCTGCTTTTGATTTTATCTTTACTTGGAACAGCAATTATTGAACTGACTGATGAATCTTCATCATCAATACTCCAACATAAAAACAATCGGGATAAACATTAGAGCAGACTTGAGTAGTACACCTTTTGGACTTTTCATCTTCAATTTTAGCAGTGCTGAAAGAATGTGTCAATTTGAAAAGCTTGGGCTATCCAAGAAACAATAGATCACAGTTTCCAGTTTCTCCTCCAAGATCCTAGAAGCTGAACATCATCAAAAAAATGGGAATAATTTAGATTTATACGCCGCACCACAACTGGAAAAAGCCCAACATTAGGTCCCGAATCCCGGATCTTTTTTTTAAGAGGCAGCATTACACAGAGACATCAATGTGAAAAACTGTTCTGGTTTTCCTCCTAAAGGAATAGACATATGTATACCAATCACAGGCAATATCTTAGATAAAGGAAACTAGAAGAAAAGGAGCTGGAGGAACCATCATGGGAGGGTGAGCCCATCCATGGGATTTACCTATGACAGATAACTGAAGTGTCTGATATCCTACCAGTGGCTAGAGAGGTCAGGTCTGAAGGACAGCAGAGAAGCACTGATCGTGGCAGTGCAGGAGCAGACCTTGAGCACCAGAGCAATAGAAGCCCAGATCTACCACACCAAGTAATATCCCAGGTGGAAGTTGTGAAAGAGGCCCCAGCATCTCACAAAAGGGTATAAAACACTGGAATCAAAGGAAGCCAGGCTTTACTGCAAACGTTTTTTGGGTGATGTTATAAATGGACCAGAAGCAACAACCGTGTTTAGTTTTTACTGACAGAACTAATAGCCAGAGAAACAGAAGTCCATCCATCCATCCATCCATCCATCCATCCAAGATTAATACATACATATAACACGTATTAATCTTATAATATTAATCTTATAAACTCCCCAAATATAGACAGTTTATAAAATGTCCGACCAGAGAGGACAACATTCTGGATCACTGTTACACCACCATCAGAGACGCTTATCACGCCGTCCCACGTGCTGCACTGGGCCAATCCGACCACATCATGGTCCACCTGATTCCTGCATACAGGCAGAAACTAAAGCTCTGCAAACCTGTTGTGAGGACGTCAAGGAAGTGGAGCAGTGAGGCTGTGGAGAATCTCCAGGCGTGTTTAGACTGTACAGACTGGGATGTGTTCAGGACTACTACCAACAGTCTGGACGAGTACACAGAGGCTGTGACTTCCTACATCAGCTTCTGTAAGGACAGCTGTGTACCATCATGCACCAGGGTGAGTTACAACAATGACAAACCCTGGTTCACAGCTAAACTCAGAGGGTTAAGACTGGATAAGGAAGAGGCCTTCAGGAGTGGGCACAAAGACATATACAGAGAGGCAAAGTACAAGTTTGGCAAGGCAGTGAAAGAGGCCAAACGACTGTACTCTGAGAAGCTCCAAAACCAGTTATCAGCCAACGACTCTGCATCTGTCTGGAAAGGGCTCAAGCAAATCACCAACTACAAGCCGAAAGCCCCCCACTCCATCAACGACTGACGCCTCGCCAACAACCTGAATGAGTTCTACTGCTGCTTTGAAAGACAAAGGGACAGTCCTGCAACCATCCCCCACGACGCCCCCCGACAGCTGCAGCCACAATCCACCACCCCCACCTCCCCAACCTCAAGAGGGGCCTCGGCACCTCCAACCCCCACCCTGAAGTTCCCCCCACCAGCCCCCTACCCACGCCTAGGACGGCTCTTTCCATCCAGGAGAGGGACGTAAACAAACTCTTCAGGAGACAGAACCCCCGGAAAGCTGCTGGTCCGGATTCTGTTTCACTAGCCTGAAGCACTGCGCTGATCAGTTGTCTCCAGTCTTCACAGACATTTTTAACACCTCACTGGAGACATGTCATGTGCCAGCCTGCTTCAAGTCCTCCACCATCGTCCCTGTTCCCAAGAAGCCAAGGACCACAGGGCTTAATGACTTCAGACCCGTCGCCCTGACCTCTGTGGTGATGAAGTCCTTTGAGCGCCTTGTGCTCTCACACCTAAAAGACATCACCGACCCCCTCCTGGACCCCCTGCAGTTTGCCTACAGAGCCAACAGGTCTGTGGATGATGCAGTCAACCTAGCCCTTCACTTCATCCTCCGGCAACTGGACTCCACAGGAACCTACGCCAGGATCCTGTTTGTGGATTTCAGCTCTGCCTTCAACACCATCGTCCCAGTTCTGCTACAGGAGAAACTCTCCCAGCTGAGTGTGCCCGGCTCCACCTGCAGGTGGATCACTGACTTCCTGTCTGACAGGAAGCAGCGCGTGAGGCTGGGGAAGCACGTCTCTGACTCCCTGACCATCAGCACCGGTTCCCCCCAAGGCTGTGTTCTCTCTCCTCTGCTCTTCTCCTTGTACACCAACAGCTGCACCTCCAGTCACAAGTCTGTCAAGCTTCTGAAGTTTGCGGACGACACCACCCTGATCGGACTCATCTCTGATGGTGACGAGTCTGCGTACAGATGGGAGGTGGACCATCTGTTGGACTGGTGCAGCCAGAACCACCTTGAGTTCAACGCTCTAAAGACAGTGGAGATGGTTGTGGACTTCAGGCAGAACCCAGCACCACCTGCCCCCATCACCCTCTGTGACTCCACAATTGACACTGTGGAATCTTTCCGCTTCCTGGGAACCATCATCTCCCAGGATCTCAAGTGGGAGCCAAACATCAGCTCCCTCATCAAGAAAGCCCAGCAGAGGATGTTCTTCCTGCGGCAGCTGAAGAAATTCAACCTGCCAAAGACTATGATGGTGCACTTCTACACAGCCATCATTGAGTCCATCCTCACCTCCTCCATCACCATCTGGTACGCCGCTGCTACAGCCAAGGATAAGGGCAGGCTGCAGCGTGTCATTCGGTCTGCTGAGAAGGTGATTGGCTGCAGTCTACTGTCGCTCCAGGAACTGTACACCTCCAGGACCCTGAAGCGGGCAGGGAAGATTCTGGCTGATCCCTCCCACCCCGGTAACAGACTCTTTGAGACTCTCCCCTCTGGCAGGAGGCTGCGGTCCATCCGGACCAAAACCTCACGCCACAAGAACAGTTTTTTCCCATCTGCCACCAACCTTGTTAACAAAGCCCAGAAACCACCCTGACACTCTCCCTTTCCCCCATGCCCCCCCTTTTTTGCTGACAGGACACCTGTAACCTGCAACTCTATGTGTTACATTAACGCTCAGCTTGGACTCCTGCCATACTTGCACAATGATCACCTGCACTGTTGTATTGCTCTTGCATCTTATACTGCTCTATATTTACTCTCACTCACTTAAAACTGTGCACATATATTTATATTATATTGTAGAGATGTTTATACTGTTTAATTTGTACTGTATTGCACCAACTACGCCAAAACAAATTCCTTGTATGTCCAAAAACGTACTTGGCAATAAAGCTTTTCTGATTCTGATTCTGATAATACTTTGGCTGGGCCAGATGATACAATCACTGTGAACAGCCAGTAACATCAGCTAATATAAGATGTGCTAGCACCACACTTTGAATATAACCTATGTTTCTTCTGTGCAAGATTGAAAATCCTAGTTTAAGCTCTTTGGGAGTGATGGTGCAAAATGCCAGGAATATCACTCCATATTAATTAATCTCTACCCTGAGCCAGCTGACTAAACCTATCTTCCTCCACCTTTTTAATCTTTGCCTCATCACATCAGCATGAGCCTAAAAAACATCCACCATTTAAATTTCATCATTATTTCTGGTTACTGCAGAAGAGGAAGATGTGACCCCTCACCTTTCTGTCTAAACATCTCACTGTAGGTCATCTGCTGCTGGCGGTGGTTTTGTATGTTGGCAGCTTTTAGCAATTAATTATGTCTGGATCAAACAAATCACATTTTGCCAAGTGAACTATTATTTGGCTTAATTTCTTCCACTGCAAACATCAACTCAATTCTTGTTATATATCATCATATAATTTTAACTGATAAGAGATATTATCTTGTTACACATTTAGGCTTTTCCAACATTAAACCTTAAGCATTTTTATTTAAATGTATTTATTCGCTCTCTGTGTTGCAGGAGACAGGAGCCCATCCTAAAGGCAAGGTACAGCATTGAGAAACATGAGGTAGAGGTGGAGATAACATGCAAACTCCCATTAGATCACATCTGTGATTCAAACTGGGAGTCTTCTTGCTCTGGTCTGACCATACTTGCTTGTATTCCACCCAAGACTATTTCTCTGACAGTCAGAATCGCATGGTGCAGCTGCTGTGATAATTTATTAGAAGAAGACCAAGCCTTGTAAACCACCCACCTTGCGATGACAGGGGAAGCACAAGTCCCAAAGAGATTCCAAGTAGGATTTTCATTTGAATCCACATTTTCAGTTCCCTGATGCATTGCTCCTGCTTTTGAGCATTGGCAGCCAACTTTAAATAAAACAATCATCATTGCAGCTCTGATTCTTCTCCTTCATTAACTTTGACTCTCATCATACAATCTAAAACATAGCATCACTTTGGGAAACTAATAAAACAGTGTCGCTACCAGAAACTGCTGTAGGGCTAATTAACCAGTGGTTTCATATAATTGTAACAGTGAATTTCGTGATCAAAATAATGTGAATGTTGGTCACATCTGGCAACATACAGAAAAACAAAGCTCAGAATTGTTCTTAAATATTAAGCAGAATCTACTACAGCAGCAAGAAAGCTGGATTCTCTGGAGGTTTTCCATTCAAATCCACGTAACCCTCATGCACCAACAGATACTGAAACAGTTACTCAAAGGCCAGTGACAGGAAAGATAGTTGGTTGGTCAACTGTGAAGGTAAACTGATCTTTGTTTGTTCCGTCATCCTAGCAGAACTCAAAGAAGGTAGTGGTTTGAAAATCTGATCCAGCCTTCTGTTGGGTGCCTCCCTTTGGGGGATTTCTGGGCTTCTTCCACTGACTCAGAACTCCTGCGAGGGACTTTTTATCTGTTCTGGCCTGGAAACCCTTGGGATCCCCCAGAATAAGCTCTGGTTTCTCTCTTGGACCTGTTACCCCAACGACCCAATCTCAGCTAAGCAGATGGATGGATTGATGGATGGATGAAAGCATTTCTGTGGCAGAAAACCACCGAATTTAAATGAATTCTACCAAGAGGAGTGGTCTCATATCCAGTGAGAATAAAGCCACAGGGTTACTGGTGGCTACAAAAAGTGTGATTGAGGTGCGACTTGCTAAGGGTCATTGAACCAAATCTTACTGGGAGTGTATGTATACATTTGAGCCTGTATGCATCAGTTTGGACCTGTATTACTTTTAGAAACTCCACAATAAACCCAACAAAGACTTCATCCAAAGAAAGTGATGTTTGTTTAGCTAAACGTCATATAACTAAACCAGTCAGTCAGTCATTTTCTACCACTTATTCCATAGTGGGTCACGGGGGAGCTGGTGCCTATCTCCAGTTGTCTATGGGCGAGAGGCGGGGTTCACCCTGGACAGATAACTAAACCGACGTATTTTTAAAAGATCTTCTTCGTCATTTTTAAAAACTGGATACTTATATTTAGACTGCATGTATATAGTTATGTTTCAGTAAATACTGTTAATAAAAAATTGCCTTGGGGAATTTATTTTCACATAAAATATTTTGGAATCAAACAATAATTATAGAATCAAAATCTTATTCTTCTGTGAGAATTTGGTTCATTCCAGCGTTTCTTTATCACATTGCCTAAAGCTGTAGCTCTATGATTCATATGCCAGTCATTATATCATTTCCCATAAAACATGTTCCTTATAAAATGATGAATGTTGGTGTTAGTCTAAGGCTGAACAGAAATATTTTTCTGATTGTGACCTACATTTTTTTTTTCAAAGCTGAAGGTTTAATCAGTTTTTAAATAAAAATATGATGTTGTTGTCTTTACATATATTAAAAGCATGTTTTGACTGACCTTTATGTGAGCTTTAACTTGACCTGCTTGGGACACCCAGTCATGGGGAAAACATTTTTTTTGTGAATAAAAACCTTTTGGGAAAACACACAAGGTGTAGGAGCCATTTTTGTGTTTTATTTATTACCCTATGTGTGCCACTCGATGTCACTTTTTGTGTCAGCTGTGCTTTAGTGATTTCTGTTGGATGATGTTGGATGTGAAGATGAACTGTGGACCAGCTAAATGCAATCAATGTGCCACCAACCCGTTGGGCACCTCAGTGGCTTCCAGCGTACGCTTCGCCTCTACACTACAGCTAAAAACGCTAAAAGTACTTATATGTTTGGTGAAGCATGTTCTGTAAGAAAGTCATGAAGACAAAACCTCTTTAAGATTCTTGACTGATTACTTTCTTTAAGACTATTTTGTGCCATTGCCTTCTCCAATAAAATGAACGGCAGAAACAAATAGAAATGTTAACTGCCACTGAACAAATAAAGATAAAGCATGAATCACAGAATAAGCACAGAAATACATGCCCACTCATGGACAGTTGTTCAACTCGGATGATGCAAAAAGCTTTTAGTTTTACAAGGTTTATTCAAGCATAAGGAAAGCTTGAACTTTGGCCGAGCGAGGTGGAAGTTGAACAATGAGTTTGGTTTCGGTCTCAAAGTATTTTAAAAGGCTGTTATAATGTTAGCGGCCTATCCAAATCCCAGAGAGTCAGCGTTATCTGTCTCGATCTATCTAATTATAAATTTCCCATGATAACCTGTGATGATGAAATGTCCTGCTGACGTAATACGAAGGAAATTGCTGTTGTTTATCTGCAGAGAAGACCTGGAATTTCCTCTTGTCTACTCCTCTTTGTAAAATAGTCCATGTAGAGGACAGCCAGTCTTCCCATGACTCTTAGCAAGCATCGTAACATTCATCAAGATGACCTGTTCTCCTTCCATGTTTCATCTATCCAAGTCTTTGTAGATTCAGCATGTTCTGAACATGCCCTGCAGTTCTCCTTGGTGTGTTTAAAAAGACTGACCCTGAAAAAACAGTTATTTACTAGATCCAGAGGCCACCTGGATACTCTGCAGCACTAAAACAATGATATAACAGCTTTCAGTTGTGCAACACAAATATGCAGCCTTTAATAATGGTTGTATTATAATAAATGTCTCATTAGTTCATTAATGGCTTTTTCAGAGTTGTTCCAGTTTTCTTTGCTAATAATGGTTTGTTAATATTTTTTATTACAATTGTTTTCCACGTCTCTGTTTAAAATAAATGTCATTTGGCATGTTTTGATCCCTTGCTTTGGTATTGTCAAGTTATTGCTAATCTGCTGTTAAAGCTAAAAAAAAAAACTTGTTTCATCTGTCAGAAAAAGAGACAAATTTTATAGTAGGCCAACATAAAGTTGGGCTTACCTGATATTCTAGTGTCACAACTTAAGCAGATGCGAAGCAGTTCGTGGAATATTTATAAAAGATGATTACATCACATTTCTTTTTATCTCTGGAAAAGAAAGTGATTCATTTGCTGTTAATGTTAAGACCACAAAAAGAACTCAAATGGCATCGTTAGGTGACATGTCTGGATCTTCCAAAGATAGCACCTTTAACGCTAAACCAGATGGTGGGGCCTGCAACTTAACTACCACTGGTGACCTTCATAGCCCTTTCAAAATAAAGGTTCTGACTACATCTTATGTTCCATGTTCAGACCTAAAGAAGCCATTTGGATGAGAGGTGAAATGTCTTCAAAAAACAAGAGAAGAAGTCCTTTTCTACACTTAGGATAATCAGAGATTCAAACCTCATTCAAAATGTCGTACTTGATCTGATATTCTTACTTTTAATTGTAACTATGTTAAACAGGAATAAATATGGGGGTGTCCTAACTTATTCCTCAACAGAAAATGCTGGGGTTTTTTTCAGATTTTACAGAAAATGTCTTTATTTATTTTTTAGCGTAAATATGTATAAGTCCAAACATGGACAATCAGGCTGTCATGGGGTCTCTTACGTTTTCTCAGGACTGCAGAGTAGAACAGTATTTTCCAGAACTTCCCGCATTTTTCCCAAGAAACCAAACATTCTTTCAAAATGCTCTTGATCCATAATTCTTCAGGCTTTGAAGGTCTGAACAACATCTCTTTGTTACATTGCCTGTGATGTGTAGATTCAAACATAGTTTTTCTTATGAGAATATGGGTCCTTTAATGTGGAAAACAATAAAATAAAGTTTACACAGTTCCCTGTAAAAGGTCAAATATTGAACTGATGATGAATAATGAGTATAAAAAGCAGCTAATTAAAAAAACCCCAAAACAATAGAAAGACTGAAAACTTTTATTCAAGACCATTAGAACATTTGCTCTCTGGGGGCAAGATTTAAGCAAGATGAAGTTTAGCTATAAGTATGTTTTTACAGCCATAGAAGAAATGTTCTGCACATTTATTAGCAAAGATAATCACAATCTATTATAATTATTATTTGACCTTTTTGTCAATGAGTGTATTTTTTGTGAAAATAGCCAGTTTATCTAAAATGAAGGTAAGTGTCCGTATTTACAAGCATACTGCCATCTAGTGGTAACTGTGTAGATTTAACTTTACACCTCAAATACTTGATCTCACCAAACAAATTGGATTCATAATGTATGGCTTACATTACAACCTGTTTATATCATGTCTGCGGCTGAGAAAAAGCCCTGGCAGTAAATCTATTCTGCTGGATATCCCAGTCCTCTGAGTGACATTGGCAATAAGATGGAAAATTGGTGATATGATGTATGAGTGAGTGTGGTATATGTATTGTTTTAACCAAAAGGGCAGCAGGTGCAGTCACAGAGCTGGGGCCTGAAAAGTGGGAATCTGACCTATTGGTTTAGAACGGATAAAAACACATTCCCGCTGACCTTTCCGCTTCATTACCCGCCATGATACCTGAGAAATTCAGGAACATATAGGGTTGCTGACACGTCCAGAAGGACTTCCTTTCCTTTGTGAAATTCAGTCAGATTTACTTCATTTTTGATATTATTGCACATACTGAAATATTAATTGTTTGTGTTAAACTCCAACTTCAAGTGAGTCAATGATGAGTGTAATTACATTTTTAATATCTGATAAAGTAGTTCAAACTGCGAAATGAAGAGAAAAAAATCAATTATTTTGTTGTTATCGTCATTATGAGAATAATTTTCATTGGAAACTGATACAATCTGATAAAAGATTTATTATTTTGTGTGATATTAGCAAAAGGAAATTTGTCACCCTACATCACAGTAATAAAAATGCTTTCAGTTTCAGGAACTGCTGTTCTAAATAAACACATTTTCTCTACTGACCTCTGGTGGTTGTTTTAGACTAAACTTCACAAATACACTGCCAATATTTTGTTGTACTATTTACTGAGGATAAATATTGAGCTTTAGAAAACCAGAAATGTAATTTTCATTATTTACGCTTGATAAAAAGAGAATTTTTAAATATTAAAGTATTCCTACCGCAATTTTAAAGAGCAACATGTTTAACATTCTAAAATATAACAAAACGTTGTCATGTTTATGCAGGATTAAATTAGTCTTTGGGCAGCCATGATTATTTTACACTCTACCTAGATTAGAAAAAATCAGTTGGAAGGAAAAAACACACAAACAATGATGGTTTTATTTTGTGGGCATGTCTTCATGTGTATATTTTTCTTATGCAAAACAGTCACTTATTCTGACTTTCTGTTTTTATATGTTTTATCTTTGTGTGAATCTGCACGCTTCGACTTGTCTGTCACTTTGCTGTTGGTACACCTGAATTTCCCCACTGAGGGATAATATTATTTCTGTTCTATTCTATATATAAAAAACATTTGCTAAAACGACCTTCAGAAAGTTGTACTTTGAAAACAGGATTTTTGTTGCCATCAACAAGCTTCTGACATAAGTCTGCCAAGACATTTGACCACTCTTCTGCTTCCAGAAATGTTTTTTTTTTTTGTTTTTTGTCATGGTTCCAGCCTTTGAGAATAGTTGGCATATTTTGAACAGTTAGGGCTTTGAGGAGTCCAATCACAAAGCTTCATGTGAGTCTTTCAGAAGAAGCATTGATGTGTATTTTGGATCATTGTTCTGTTGGAACACCCAATTTTATCTCAAACATCTGAGTTAACATCTCCACTGCTGGTAAATGAACCCTTACCTAATGGTTGTTTGGGGACCATCGCAGGGACCATCATAGCTAAAGCTGATCATAAACTGGAAGAGGTTGGATCACCTGTGTCGCTGTCCTCAATGAAGAGACTGCCACATCAACATGGATCGAGAGGGTGCTTCTGAGCTTTAAAGAAGCCACCTCTCCTAAATACACACCTTGAAGCATAACTGGAATTTGACAGGCCAAATGGTTATTGGAGAAATGTTATATAATCAGATGTTGCATGTGTCAAGCACAGTGGTGGTAGCATCATGCTAAGGGCTTATTTTGGTACTAGTGGTATTGGTGCATTGATGGATGGAATAGTGAAGGTAGAGGATTGTCTCCACATTCTTCATCTTCTCAATCAACAGCTAGGTGGCTGAAATGTCCGATTTTCCATCAGAAAAATGTTCCCAGAAACACCTAAACCTGATTTTGATAGTCAAAATGAAACATCTGAAAAACTATAATTTCAATCTTAATGATTATCTATGGATGATATTTAAAAACTGTGTCTGAGCAGCCATTTTAAAAGACCAATCCATATGACAAGAGTGGTGAAATCAGAATTATGCTAGAACCTTTTTGATGGCTAAAAAAAGAGTAATTCCTCAGCAACTTCTTGAAGGACATTCATTCAAATAAAACCAGTGAAGTTGGATGTTGTATTACCATTCCACCACCCCAATAGAGAATATTCAAATGTCTCACTAAATGGATCAAATTAAAATGACCTTCATGCTGATGATGCGTGTATGTAAGCTTCTCATCAGAACTTATAAATGCAGATTCTGCAAACAGCGTTAAACTTCACAGCAGTGTGCTACATTTCATATCTCACAGCATGTGACAACAACAAAAACAAATAGAACAAATCATGCCTCTGATTCACTACGGAGGATAAATCGGCACCTGCATAACATGTCCTGTGGAGAATATAATTCTTGCTATAGTCTACGTGCAGCTACTACAGCCCTTCATCTGTGTGCATGTTGGTGTTAGGAGTGGCATCCGTTTCAGTAATGACAGTATGGCGGCTTCTCCAGCAGGGATTACCGCACCGTGTGCTTGGGCTCACCCACTGTGCGCCGCAATGAAGCAAGGCTGTGGAGACTGGAGGCGCAGGCTGGAGGTTGCTCTTCTTTCACCAGAGTTTAGCAGCAGATAACAGTTCTGAATGTGACTGAATCACAGGAGATTAAAGGTGTCTGAGACAAAGAAGGGAAGGCTGTTGGCAGAGTTTTACGCACTTGTTCCGTTGACTTGGCTGTCCAGTTAAAGAGCAGCTTACAAAACAACAGTTCACAAAGTGGAGTCAAAGGTGGCTGTTTAATTGGTTGTACTCCAGTCTGAGGACCTCACAGCAGCTATTACAGAATGGATTGTGACCCCATCCTGGGTCATAAGCAGAATTCAGGAGATGCTGTCTATAAAGGCTAGGATTCCTAAAGCCGGTGGTCATGAGGCACTTAGCTGAACATGTTGAGTTGATCACATGTTAAAATACAGTACTGTGCAAAAGTTGTAGGCAGGTGTGAAAAACTGCTGTAAACAAAGAATGCTTTTAAAAATGGAAGTCTTAATCATTTATTTTCATCAATCAACAAAATGCAGTGAATGAACAAAAGAGAAATCTAAATCAAATCAATATTTGGTGTGACCACCCTTCTAGACAGCATCAATTCTTCTAGCTACACATGCACAGTTTTTGAAGGAACTCGGCTGGTAGGTTGTTCCAAACATCTTGGAGAACTAACCACAGATCTTCTGTGGATGGAGGCTTTCTCACATCCTTCTGTGTCTTCATGTAATCCCAGACACACTCCATGATGTTGAGATCAGGGCTCTGTGGGGCCATACCATCACTTCCAGTAAGTCTTGTTGTTCTTCACACTGAAGATAGTTCTTAATGACTTTGGCTGTGTGTTTGGGTTCGCTCACTTAGTATTTTATAAATTGATAAAAATCATCATTAATATTTCTGGAGTGTTCATTTACATCATTTTTTTCACACCTGCCTAAAACGTTTGCGCAGTACTATACATTTAAAAATAACAGTGTCATTAAGTAATATTAGTTGTCATAAATGTGAAGAACATCTGAATGTGTGGAAGCTGATGGGCCCATACCTGAGCTGTGTTGATGTTCACCGTATTGTGCACCGGAAAGGTGTGTGATGTTACGTTGCAGAAGCCTGACCGTTATTTTAATACTGGCATATCTCCACATCAAATCAGAGCTTATGTTTATGTTTGATGGCGACCAGGTGACATTTTATGGCCGGAGATCTCCTGACTCTTCACAAAGACATTTCTGTTGGGTCAGCCACTGAAGTTCATCTTCAAGCAATCATTCTGTGGATTATTGTACTTTGTGTTGGAGAAATCTTTGAGGTAAACTCATCACTCTTGCTGTGGTTTGAACCTAATCTACCTGAAGAGGAGTCTGCAAGCAAACATTGAGTCAACAAGGAGTTTACTTCAATTTTCTGTTGACAGTTTGAGCTAATTTAGATGCAAAAACGGATTTTATGAATTCCTTTGAAACAGTAAAAAAAAAAGCATCTTGTTCTCCATCTGTATGCAACAGGTTCACAACTGCTCGCTTAATCGAACTACTGCAAAATGTGACAGTGTTTGAGGGCATAAAATAATTTTTTACCTGAATATTTGAACAGAAACACCTCTGTTTTAGCTTTTAAGGTTAGAGCAAGATTCCAGTGGCTCCTCTCCCCTCAAGGTCTCCATGGATGTTCAGATCCTGAAAGATCAGGAAGAGAGAGCAGATCTTAGAGAGATCAATACTCCTTAGTGGATTTCCTATATCATCCACACAGAAATCCTACCATCTGTGACATATAGGTTGAGCCTATAAGTCACTCCTGGATGGGATCCAATCCAATAAGTTGCTTTCCACACCGTCTGTTCTTGCTGGGTTGAAAATGCTGTATGGGCTCAAAGAGGGGCATGAGCAGAGACACCAGGTAGCGGCACCAGGTGGAGTGTTCACATTTTTTTCTGTTTTCACAGCAGTTCCAATTTTTTTTCACTTTTCAGCTCTGTTTACCTCCATTAATAATTTATTCCTGCTGTTTTCCAAGAAATGTGCCCTGAAAGACATAAAGAAAAAAATCAGGAATGAATGATCATGCAGTCAGGAACGGAATCAGGAAGGTTTCAATTATGTGTCATTTGGTTTCAAGTCTTTTTCATCTTCATGAGACCAAGAGCCAACCAGACCCAGGAGGCCACGAGGTTGATTTCACTGTTTAAATACATTTCGATAGGCCCTTTTCTGGAGTGAAGCACCATGAAGAAGACCAAATTAACAGACAATTAAATAGAATAATTCAAATGTTATAGAAATGAAAAGACATGAAAGCAAAAGTAGTCTTACCTATTTCACATTTTGTCACATTACAACCACTTTTAATGGATTTTACTGAGATTTTATTTTGGGTTTTTGTGCTTTTGTATTTAGCGCCTCTGAGTCCATACTCTGAGACCATACTGTAAAAAAAAAGACCCTTATATTACAGCTGCAGCTAGAAATCTTTGTGGGAATGTCTCTACCACCTTTAGACATTTAGAAGGTGAAATTGTGGCCCTTTCTTTGCTGTAAAATATCTGAATATCAGTCAGTTTGGATGAACAGAATATGTGAACATTACTTTTCATGTCTAGCTCTGGTTGGATGATCAGGGTGGTTGTCCTGCTGGAAGGTGAACCTCTACCTCAGTCTCAGGTCTTCTGGAGCCTCTAACAGGTTTTCTTCAGGGATTGTCATGGATTTTGCTCCACCCATCTATCAACTCTGACCAGCCTTTTCCAGCCTTCCTGTTCCTGTTTAAGAACCCCCCTCCCACCACCACCTCAGCATAATACTGCCACCACCATGTTACAGGTTGGAGATGGTGTGTTCCTGGTGATGATTTTACACATTGGACAAAGTGTTTAATTTTGGTCTCATGTGACCTGAGCACCTTCTTCCATTCATTTGCAATGTCTTCTACATGGCTTGAAGCAAACTTTAATTGGATTTCTTTTGGGTTTCTTTAACTAAAGACTTTCTTCTTGCAACTCTCCCATAAAGGTCAGATTTTAAAACGGAAAAATTAGTAGTAGTCCTGTAAACAGACTCTCCCACTTGAGCTGTGGATCTTTGCACCTTCTCAAGAGTTACCATGGAACTTCTCTGATTAATGCTCTCCTTGTCCAGACTGGGATAAGAGAACTTTTTTAGCCATTGGATGTTGTCTTGTTTGTCTTGAAGTTGCAAAGCTGAAGCTTCCTGACGTGTCAGCACAAAAACTAGGATCTTAATGTTAGTTTAGGAAAATCAGAGCAAAACTGTCCAAATTCCTCCAGGTTTCAGCTGTTCTGTTTACTTTTAAGTCTTGTTCTCTTCACACAACTACAGCAAACCAGAGCCGGGCCGTACTGAGGTGCAATAACTGATAACATAATTTTAAATACCTGCTAATCATCCTTTTCCCGAAATAAACAATTATAGAGCAAATTAAATGTTTTAGAAAGAAATGTTAATGAATCATTGGAATGGCACTTAATGATAAAGTATGAAAGTACAAGTAAAAGTAATACTATACTGTAACCAGCAGGCAATATTTTACATAATGCACATACAAAAGACACTGCATTGTCTATGTTTTCACATATCTACTAAAAACTGTTCAATGGGGGAATAAACCTTAACAAAAAAGAATGTAAATGTCAGAGACAGAAAAAATGTCCTTAATGATAAAAGTGGGAAAAAAAAGTTATTTTGGGCAAACCGGGAATTACAACATCTGGATTCTATAAAAGTGGCAGCCAAGAAATATTTTTACGAGGTGAAAACAGTGAATACGTACGGTGATTTCCTCTGTCAGCCGATGAACTGCCTGTGGTTCTTCCCTATATGAGCGATCCGTGTTGATCTCCATGTGCAATCCAACAAAACATAACAAATCAGTTAAAACAGTGATAAATCGATGATTTCACTCCCGTAAGAAGCAAAGCCAGACATGGTTTATGATCCAACTCTGTGTGGAGTCAGAGATGGATTTTCAATACGGAGCAAGAAACTCTCATAGAGTTAATTGTAGGAACCACTGAATGCCGCAATGAGGAAATGTTACAGTACCAACGCAGCACCATGACAGATGTTAAGTTTCAGAGGAGGTTTTACTATTTAATTTTACTTAATTTCTTTTTTAATTGTTTTTCATGAGCCAATAAGGCTTTGTCAATTTAGAAAATATCCAAAATGAAAGAATTGTGATGAGACACTGAGCTGAAATCCTTTGAAGGACAAGTTTGAATAGAACCTGTGCCTCTGGAGCTTCATCATCCTCAGCTGCTCTTAATAATTTTGGTCATAAATAAAAATAAATTCAGCAGTTTCTTTAAATACAAAGACAGTAAAAACACTCCTTGTATCTGTTGACATGCAATTTGCATAGATTTTCCACAACATAATGACATCAGTGATATAAGAAATATTAGCTTTTTTTGTTGCAAACTGGTGCTGATGCTTTTTTTCTTATTTCACCATAAAGCTTTTTTATTTCTTTAGCAGGTATTTCTAAACCCTGTTCAGAAGTTATGTTTTCTTTCTAAGGGACATAAAGTTCTGACTCCACCCAGGTATTTCATTTGTTAATGAATGCTCAATATATGAATGCTTAGTAAAAAACATGCACATTTAAAATAAAAGAAAGATGTCACCTCTATAGTATTTCTACAAATTATTTGCATTAGTTGGCGTCACACTACTCTTTTAAAAATTAAAGAGAAAAGTTTAATCTTGTATAAAAAAATTCCTACAGAGTTATTAAAAATGTGTTGAAGTTTTTGCTGCTATAAACCTAACTTTAAATATACCAGTTCTGCATTTATTTATTAATTCTCCAGTGTTTCAGAGTGTTTGAGCTTTGTCTCTGAACAGAGCAGCCAGATAACATTTTATCTGCAGTGTTCTCAGAAATGCTGCTTATATCCAAGTTATTTCCTTGAAGTTATGAAAAATGTGGCAGCAATTGCTAGTGCTGACTCCGCCAAAAATGGGTTTAGTTACAGAGTTTGAAAATTGCCAGTGTAATTATTACACTGGTGCCTTTTGCATCCATAAAAATAAATACACACTGAGTAATGTACAGTCCAGAAATATTCATACCCTTAACATTTTCCTCTTTTGTGACATTACAACCGCAAACTTCAATGTATTTTAGACAACAAAAAGTAACAAATAATCATGGAGAGGAAAGAAGAGGATAAGCCGTGCATACTTACATGTATTGCTACTGCAGGTCTGTGGGGAACCATCTACAGACTGAAATCTCTGCCCACTGTTCTGTGTTCTGAGGCCTTCACAGAACAGCTGAATTAATGCTTAGATTGTGTAACACACATGTGGACTTTATTAGGTGACTTAGAATAGCCATGTTTCATTTTCATTTCATTTCACAACTAAGCACTAATTTGGTCTATCACATAAAATCTGAATAAAACACATGTTTTGAGGTTTATAAAGTTACAAAAAGTGAAAAATGTTCAGGAAGTGAGAATACTTTTTAAGGCTCTGTAAATCACAGCCAAGCACATTTTCAGCCAGCTGCATTCTTCTGAAATCATGTTAACTACTCAAAGCGCTTTACACTAGAGCCTCATTCATCCAACTCCACTAACAAACACACTCACACATTCATTCAGTGATATGCAGATCGGTGGGCAAATTGGGGTCAAGTGCCTTGCCTGGGGACACATAGGCATGTGACAATAAGAGGCTGGAATCAAACCCAAAACTTTCAGATTACAAGACAACTACCCCACCCGCTGATCCACAGTCACCCAATTACACCTTGAATGCCAAACAGGATCAAACCTAAATACAATTAAGAAAAATTCTTAGCATCCCACAAATGTTCCTGTTTGGACCCACCTGTTTGGTAAGCACTTCTGCATACAGTTTAAATCAAGTTGCTGAATAGAAAGGCCATTCACCAAACAAGGACAAGAAAATAAAGAGACAAGAATTTACTCAGTATAACTAAAATCATGTGGGGGTCCATATTTCGACAGTTTTTGTCCCATAACCACAAAACACGAAAGCGCAGACTTTACCTGGAAAACATTTCTGTTTGGACTCTGGAACTGAACTGAAGTTGGAATTAGGAGAATAAATTGTGATATTGTGTTTTTCTTTACTTGGCTTCTCTGTAATATTGCTCATTTTATGCTCAAAGATGTGATGTTTGTACAGCTGGAACGTTGACCCGGTCCATAAAGTGGGACATTAACTCTGCAGGCCTTGCAGCCTTTGTTCCTGTCCTCATATCAAGCTACGTTGCAGAAATATTGCAGGTTTGGATATTTTGCATGACTGAACATGATCTTCAGAGAGAAACTGTAGAAATGCCAAGGCTGAAATGTTCAGACTTAGGTTAGTAGTTTAAGGGCAGATCCATGAAGAGAAGCTGAAATTTTGTTAAAGAACTTCTTGTACTTGGATTCTGTCATTCTGACTTTCTTTGTTCTTCCTTATTTCACTGTGGCTAAAAAAAACTAAATGGTGTTAAAATGAGGGCAGATGATATTCTCTGCCTTTTCTGACTCACCTTGGGTTGCGAAGATTGTGGGACGGGAAATTAAAGACACACTAAAGCAAACACAAGTGCTCAGGTGTAATTTTCTACCCAACCTGGAGCCTGGGAAGCGGTCGTGTCGAGCTGCTCTTCAGACTCAGACTCTGGGTGGCTGACAGCCGCAAAATGAGGTAAACGTCAATTAAGCTGTTACGGTAGATGACAGGCCCAAAGACAACAGAAAACGGTGCAGAGGGACACCCTGTGTTACCTGCAGATGCCTCAGACAAGGCTAAAATGTTAGCAGCTTTGGACTTGCCAGATTAACATGACGGGGCACGAGGAAGACTTCAGAGAGCCACGGTACCTGCAAGAAACCGATTTGTCCCTGCAGATCTTTTAGTTATTTTCATTTCCATCAAAAATGCAACAATTACCTGCTACATGTATGAAATGAGTTGCATATGTCCAGCATAGGACATAGGCCCGTGGTGGGTCATGTCTGAAAGTTTTAAGAAAGATCTGTAATCAGAAAAAATGTTTGACTTGTTTCTATATTGTGGGTTTCATGTTTGTCTCTATCTAAGGTGGCCAGAAAAGTACTGAACATTAATAAACAGAATAAAGCTGTTTGTCATCAATGCAGTCCTTAAATGTAATCAGATACCCACTTCAGCCTCCTCCATTGCATGGCTGTGAGGTGTGGGGTGGCATTGACTGGATGTTTAAGTAACCGATAGAAAACTCTTTTAGCTCCTTATATGACATCATCTTTTTATTTGTTGAGTACATGTGCTTCCCTCAGAGAGAATGGCGCCCAGGCCGGTGAGCCACATTGCCCATTTAAAAAACCCCTGGCACAAGTTGTTACGCATATTGCAAAAAAACGTCACACTTGGCACAAGTTGTGTTAAAAGAGTCATAATTTAAAGCTAACCGAATCATTCCTTCTGTTTGTCTGAGCTGGGAAATCATTTGCATGCATAGTTAAGGTGTCAGGTGTCCCCAAGCAGTTCATCAAAAGTCTAATTTATTTTTAATAAATCATTTAAAGTGACATGGGGGGAAACACTGTTTTTCCAAAATAAAATTCTGCTGAGGCCTCCTCCACACATAAGTCGACCCTGATAATCTGTAAAAGCTGCTAAAATAGAGGGGTCCATCTGATTAGCTTGCAAGCTTAATGCCACTGTGAGCTTTTTTTTTACAGACTCACCCGACATGAGGGAACTTTTACTGATATTTTCACAGAACCTCACTCATCCTTTTAATGGAAACGCCTCCTCAATGAAACCTGAAGATTTTTGCTTTTCATTGAAAGAGATGCAGCTTCTAATCTTTGCATCTGTGCTGAAAATAACAGATGATGTTCACCCTTGAAGATTTTAAACATCAACCGAACCATATAAATTCTAAGATCTCTCATGATGGAGTCTTCTTTTCATTCAAGCTCTATGAGAAGTGCCCCACTGATCTTTTCAGCATGTTCAATGTGCAGAAATTGATCTAGAGAGAAACCAACTCAGATCTGTGTGTGTTGTGTGTTTTGTTTTCATCCCTCTTTAATAGAACTTCAGAGAGCAGGAAGTGTGTGCGTCATGAAATCCGTCCTGGTTATCTGCTTTCACACGCTCTAGCCTGCTGCCTGGCCTCAAACTGCTCCAAGCTTCTACAGTGAGAGGGGCTTCTACACGGCTGCACGAATGCCACTTGTATACTGAACAAACATGCAGCAGACACCAGCATTGAGCAGGGCTTGAACTCCCCACAGCACACCTACTCTCAGCCAAGCTCACAAAAATAAAACGCTTTCACTCAGTTTTAAATCTAAGCTTTTATGAAAAAAAGCATTTATATTTTTTCATTTAAGCTGAGTAAACAGACACAAATGTTGCAATAAATTGAGGCATCTTCTTCAATTTATTTTCAAAGTTTGCTAGAGAAGAGCTGTTTTTTTTTCTTCTAGAATGTTAGTTTGAATGGATTGTAATGAATCTTGTGGGAAATTTTTCTTCAGGCCTTAGGTGAGGGTGAGAATGTGTGAGGTCACACCATGTGACCTTTAGCTGAAGCTGCTGGGCCACCATTGGTTAAGAGCCAAACACTCCACCTCCCCCCGACACAGGAGTCATTTCTACTGCAGAGCTCATGTATGTTAGTACAATTCTTCCCAAACTGTCTTACTACAAACTACACCTGCATACAAACACATGTGGAACATGCTGGTGTATGTGTGTGTTTTCTGGTTTCCCATCTTATCTCACCTACAGACAGGTCTGACCTTACCAAGCTGGGTATTGCTGTCCCTTCCAAGTCCTGCTGTGATTTAATTTGGCTCTGTTGCTTCACTGCCTCCTTCAAATAATAAACTATTGATCCGAGCCACCCTGCCTGCTCTGAAACATCCGGAATCTGTGTTCATTATCTTAATCCATATCCCTCCAACTCCCACATTTCCTGTTTGTTACATCAACACAGAGTGACTACACAACTAGACCCATAAGAACAGATGACATGTGGAAAGGAGAAAAAAGTTGATCTTAATGTGCATATTAATATGCAAAAATAAAAATAATCCCAATCCAATTGTACACATCCATTATACACCCACAATGGTTTCCAAACATTAAATGTAATTGTAATATTTCTAAATGCAATACCACTAAGCTGCTTTGAAAAGCGCAATCATTACCAAACAGCATCATATTTAATCTGCATGAGTCTTTAGAAGTTGTAATTATTTTTACACTGAAGGTGTAGCGATACATGATTGGATATTTGCAGTTTTGGCTTTTTAACTTAAATTCTGCTCAGAGCTGCGGATCTTTACATTTTACTTTCTTCTCAAATCTGCAAGTGGAACAAATTTCACATCAGGATGTACTGCAGTGTTTTAGGTAAAAATGAGGCTGGAGATGAGAATGAAAATCCAATCTTTGTTTGTGCATTAAATCAATACAATGTTATACTATTATACTATACTGTTACTAATCTGTTAGAACTGAGTTTTCTTTGCCCATTAAGGGACTCTCAAGTAAGGATAATTATTTCAAATGAGACGTAATCAGAGTAGGCCTATATTCGTGTGAATTCAAGCAATTTCTTGGTCAGTTCAAGCATCCAGATTGTTCAAGGAGAAAATATAAATACATGTGATTTTGATAAATGCAGATCTAACTTGCTTATGCAATAATTACATTTTCACGACAGAACTATTCTTTTCATTAAATATAAATTGATTCTTACCTTCAAGCAGAGGCCTATGAAGCAGAGAGCCACAGAAGTGTGCAGTCCTGATCACCGCGTCAGCCAAATGAACAATTCCCCACTGATGCCTCCTGAGGGCTCATGTTGATTGTGTCGATGTGTATTCAGACTGCAGACTTGTGTATTCGCCTGAGTTTATCCCCTGAACCCCACCCCTGCAGGATGATTATTTCTGCCCCTTACCAACTCTATCAAAAGGTGACACGTATGGAAAATCTTAAAGGGTTTGCAGCAGCGCACAGGAGCTCCGGTGTATATGGAAACAGATGAACGCTTCGCTTGTATTTGTTATTTGGCAGTTTTGTAAAAACAACACTCGGGACTTACTGAGATTTATTTCTGCTCATAATAAAGTCCCATGAGAGGCGACCTCAGGCGAGTCTCACACTGGATCTTTGAATCAGACCAAGAGATCACCTTTGTGCTGAAAACTGTGCAAATGCTGCACTTTTACTAGAAGCGTTAAGGCAGAGATAAACAAATAAAATATGAATTAGACCATTTGAAGCTTCCACATTGCACACATTTTCTTTCTTTCTGTTGGAAGTGTGATGGTGTTTCCTCCGATGTGTTTGGTGAACGCTGCACTCATTCCCCGCTTCCTCCTGCAGGCATCCCGGCCCTCGTACCTCTGCGACTGTGCCTGTTTGCTTAAGCTTGCGGATCATAGTTTGTTTGGCTTTGCGACAATTGTGCACATTCGAAGCATGACCAGAAAAATCAGGAGCACCAGTGGAAACAATGGAAATGCAAACAGATGAAGTAAGGTTGGTTGCGTGTCTACAAAGGAGATCTTGTTGGAAACAAAACAAAAAGGAGCAAGTTTTAAGGTGTGCACATAAGCGTTCAACAAAGGAGGGTTGATTTGATGCATGGTTGCGTTTAAATTGCGTTATTTCTTTTTAAGCATATTTTTTTTTTACTTTATTCTAAGGTTGCATTGACTCTAAAAACCCACTTCAGAGCACTGAACTTAATGGATTGCTCTCTTTGTTGTGTGCACCGCAGTGCACCTTTTTGTTGATTCTCGTGTTATTTCAAGCCCCAGCGAGCAGCCTCGGCTCTTGGCTGGAGCAGGCAGACAGACACGCATTCAGCGGCTAATCTGCCGGGGCATCCCGGTGCCATGTGTATTGGAGCGGCCCATTGTTTTCCTCTATAGATTAGCCGCACAAGCACCTCAAACAATCGAAAGGCTATAGACAGACTGTCACTGCTTTGCACTCCACTAACAGACTTCTTGCACAAAGATTCAATAAAAGTCGCCCAGCAGAATCTTTTTGGAACAATATATTTACTTCCATTAAATAAAACACAATATTTTTTTGGGATGTTGGGGAAAAAACAACATAATTCCGTACCAAATAGTATACACAGAGCAAAAAACCAAATCATTTGTCGCAGGAACATTTGTGGATGCTTATTATTTTTTTTTTAAATCCAGAATTGCTATTCTAACTCGATATTCACACAGACATTAATAATAAATTTATAATATGTTCGAAACACACAACTGGTGCGTTTTAGTATGTACATTCCCTTTTTGTTTGCAAGCAAAACATGATTCCCTTTTTTAGGAATTGTATTTATTTTTTTATCCACATGCGTTGATAAGTTGGAACCTGGAGAGAAGTTGAAGTGTTGGAGCGCAGCCGCTTCAACGAACAGGAGATGATCATTCAAATATATTTACACGAACCTTTTCAGTCAACAGTTAACGTCCAGAATCCATCAGAAAAGAAAGCTCTCATAACGAGCATGAGAAGTGAAGCAGGCCTTTATTGTTATTGTTTTACTCAGTGAATAAGGCCAGCGCTCATCAGAGAGGAAGAAACTTCAAAAACTCCCGGTTCGGTTTGACTCCGAGGAGCAGCAGAGTTTGTTTCAGTGGTTCAGTCTTTTAGTGCCCTTTTTAAAAAAAATGAGAAAGGTATCTGTAGTAGTCTCTTGTTTCTGTGGACGGCTGCTTTTAATTACCCGTACACTGCAAAAAATAACCACCGTCACAAACATAACCTTCTGATTCAGATTCCCTACATAAAATGAATAAAAGTCAACCTGCCAATAGAATGGAATTTAATCACATTTTTTCTTATTTGATGGAAAAAGTGGCTCAAATGGCAGAGTATTGGGGAAGAGGGTTAACTGGCGAGCAATAAATTTCCTTTTACACTTCAAACTGTTCAAAATGATGTTTTGGATTAAAAATACTTCGAGCCTCGCTTTCTCATCTAATAGCTCAGCTCGGTGGGAATTTTTTGCAGTGCAGGTAGAAATTAGACCGGCCTGTCCACCGCGTATTGGCAAGCGCTCATATTGGTGGCTGGATTCTGCACCCCGGCGTATCCAAAACTCGAGTGCTGCTTGGCTTTCAGTCTCAGGCTGGCCAGGCTGGAGTTACAAGTGTCTCTGTATACGTAGGGAGGGGTCGGCGGCGCGTAGGGACACGCCGGCGTGGGCACCCCCGAGTTGAGGGAAGGGTTGCTGAGGTTGTTCAAGTTATTGAGGCTGTTCAGGCTGGATCCCGGCACGCCGGTCACCGCAGATGGCACCATGCTGGAGGTCATGGAGGAAATGGAGTTCGGCGGCGAGAACATGGTCTGCGAGGATAAAGGGTTGACGTTCATGGAGTTGAAGAAGGGGAAACTTTTGGTGGATAAGGAGGCGGACGTGAGGCCCTTGGCGGCCCAGTTGTTGTACGTGTAGCTGGGATACATGTCTTCGTAGGGCTGCATGAGTCCATTGAACTGCGGGCCGAAGCCGTTCTTGCACAGCTCGGCTTGCTGGTTTCTCTCCCGTTTCCTCCACTTGGCTCGTCGGTTCTTGAACCAAACCTGGAGCACAAAAGACGGAAAATTTAGAGAATAAATTCTGATTTGCTCACATATATATATATATATTTTTATAATTCATGCATTTTTTTTTTAATTGGATTAAACTCAATGTGGCATCATATTGCATTTTATTTTTTTCTATAAAAATATGTAAATAACTACAATGAAATTCTACTCTCTTCCCATTCATGCGCAAAGAATTCTCGATTAAAGCCGCCTCTATCTGCGCAGAATACACACTGCATTCTCAGTGGAGCATAACGTGGAGGGGATGTGTATTCCCCCGCATGCTTCCACAAACACGTTAATCACACAACGTCAGGGCGACAATCGCAAAATACAAGCTTTGCACCTCTTTTACACGGAGAGAAGAACACGAGTGGCATGTCAACAGCCTCGACTGTTTACAGCATTATCAGAGCCTAATTACACCTAATAGGTAAATAATAAAATGGCTAATTTATTATATGTTTTTAATAATTACACGATGTAGATCGTTTCCAGATGAACGCGATTTGTTCTAAGTTAAACATTTATGCACTGTGTCTTAATAAATCAAGTTTTTGGAATAAGGTCAAATTAAATGTAGTTTTATCCAGCAGTAATTATTTTTCTTTTAATTATTTATCAATTTCACATTTTTTGCTATATTTCAGCAACGCATACAGTTATATTTAAATAGACGCGTCTAAAAATAAATGTTCATGCAGAGATAATCAGAAATCCTGTGTGTTGTTTTACTCACCCTAACTCTGGCCTCTGTGAGGTTGGTCCACACGGCTATCTCCTCCCTGGTGCTCATGTCCGGGTAGCGATTCCGTTGGAAGGTGGCTTCCAGCTCCTGCAGCTGCTGGCTGGTGAAATGAGTCCGCTGCCGTCGCTGCCTTTTCTTCTTGGACGGGTCATCCGAGGAGTCGTCGTTTTTATTTTGTATCTTTTCTTTTTCTAGAAGAAGAAAACTGGATTTTTAGATTCATATTAGGATGGTGGTATTTTGAAAAATAATAAAATCCTGATTTTTAGTCTCTGGTGAGGATATTTTAGAGATAAAATTAAATTTGATTGATGAAATAAATCTAATTGTTTTCTTTTAAATTGTATTCTACCTTTAATAACAATAATACTAACAACACAGGGAACAGTTTGTTTTAGTTCAAAACAAGCTAACAGTTTTTTTATTGTCAAACCATAGAGATAAATGAGCCACTAAGAGAATAACAGCTACAGTTTGCATGCATATGAAGCTCCCTTCATGTATTGTTTTATAACGAGATGATATCTGGGGTGCCTCGCAAGGAGCATCTAAAGCACGGCTGGTTCTTACCCACAGACTCTGGGCTTGATGTGTCCGACACAGTGTGCACCTCTAACCGGTGCTTAGAGTCCACGGAGCGCTGCAGCGGCTGCAAACTAGAAGCCATTGCCAAAGCAGAGTGGTGCGTGGAGGCGAGTTTATTCCCTGTGAGGTGGTGGTCTATATTTAATGGATCCCGCATAGAGCTCATCGGTGAAAGATCTCCCAAGCTTCTAGTACAGGAAGGCTGAGCGGAAAGTCCGACTCCGGAATACGTTCAGCTGTCCAAGAAGCGCACAGCAGCACAGTTCCTCTTGCTGAGATGACGCCCTCTTTCTATATAAACTGAAGAACGCTTTAAAACAGGCCATTGAGTTTTGTCACAGCATCGGTGGAAACTGTGGCTACCTTGGGTGACTATCGGAGTGACAAGGACAGGTAGGTGATATTAGATCCAGAGGCTTACACACACTCCAGCGCTCTCTGCTCATTTCAGCTGTTGCCTGTGCTCTGCCTATCCAACTGCGCCTCTCTCCACACCTCCACGTCACCGCATTGCGCCCGCCCTAATTCTCTCTGACAGGCGCGTCCATGTGGATGTGCCCAACCAACCGGAGCTCGCAGAAACGAGATATGTCTGCCAGTGTATTTATGCCGGGGCTGGCGCTTATTTTTCCTCTTCCAAATAAAAGCATGTAAAGAGAGATGAGACGCACGGTGTACCCAGCGGCGCTCCGAGCTGCCGCTGCGCGGCAGCCCAAGACCAAATAAAATGAAAATAACAGAGTTTGGCCTCATTTTATGAGACGGGTCCAGTGGCCCAGTAAAGTGATATAGTGCCGCTGATACACAGGCTGAGCTGCGCGCTCTCAGGCTCTGTTACTGCAGTTTACCCAGTGGATAAAGCGGCTTTTATTGAAATGCGCAAAGAAAATAGATGCGCACTGAATATCAAAGACAAACACCTCCTGCACCACAGAGGTCTCGTGAAAGGACAAACAAATGTTAAGTTCAAAGAAAGGCTGTGCTGGCGCCAGCACGCTCCAAAACTATCTGCGCACACTTGTCAACTGACGCTAACTGCCAGACACGCATGCTATGTGAAAAAAGCGCACACGTGCTGCCTGTGCTGTTCGCACAGAAGTGCTGAACGGAGGCGCAGAAAGAAAAGAGTCAAAGTACACCGTTAAATGCATTTTAGGGACTAATCATCAAGCACATTAGGTAGTAATTGTTATTTTTTATGATAAATATGATAAATAATATATATATATATATATATATATATATATATATATATATATATTCCCATCAAGCTTTCCTATCTCTGTTGAAGTAAAGCATCCCCACAGCATGATGCTTCCGCCACCATGTTTCCCAATGTTAACTGTTGTTTAAATGCTAACAGTTAGTTTAGTAGTCTGCTTTTGTTATTGACGTGTTCTGCACCCAGAATAAGATGGATTGCACATGGAAACAGACAGAAGAGAACAACCCTGGTGAAAAAGAGAACCATTGCTACCTCCTTACCATACTTTGTGGTCTAAATCACTGGCTTTAGGCCTTCTTTCATACGACATGATAATTTATTAAATCTAACTCCCATTTAGAGCTGAAACACTTTTGCTAAGTTATGACTTCCACTTGATATACGAGCAACATTTCTTCTGAACTTCCATACAGCGTTTTAAAGCAAAACTGGCTTTACAATGCCATCGCATTTACAAAAACAGTAGGCCACAGTGCATATAAGCCTTTATTTAGTCTTCATAATTTCCTTCCAGCAGTCTGGCTCCCATATACTTTTTTCAAGTAGATCTTTAGGCTAAGTCACAGTGTTTTGTTGAAGTCTGATAGGGAATTATACTGAAACACAGAAGATATATACTGGGACACATGTCCCAGTAAAACCGGTCCGGAACGAGTCTGTGTTGGAGGAAGAAATTAAGCTTGTGTCCATCTTGAACTAGAGTAGAGACAGAGGTAATGTTGAAGTTAAACTTGTTCAAATGCTGAGCTTCACAAATATGAGGTAGACATTGCTGATCGGCACATCTTAACTGGGGTTGTTAGGGGAAAGTTTTACATTGAACTTTCCTAGAATAGATTGGCTTTTATTGCTATTTCAGTAATATGTTATGTCAATCACAAACCAAACCAGACGAGCACAAATACCTTAATTATTAGAACATAATTAATTTGGTTGACTTTCTTTTAGTTGTTAAACTGAAATAATTTGCGTCCAAAGATATTGATTGAAATCTACCCAAATAAAATATATGCAAGTTGTTTAAACAACGTTAATAGGTTTAATTCTACCAGTGTGTTTTCTTCAGCCTAAAAGGTAATAAAAGGAAAACAGCCGCCAGCAAATTTAATCTAAGACACAAAAACCATGACCTCACGGACTTCACATGTGAACTTTCTGATTCATGACATGCAAAAGAGCCACACACTAGCTGTCAATTGAAGTGATCCTCTTGACCTCCCCAGTGTTAAGGTTCTCCTATTCATTAAATGAAGCACGGCAGAGGCACACAAGTCTCCAGCAGCCATTCAGACTCAGTTTGGTGACGACGGATCACTTCATCTGAGTGTTTAAACCAGATCTGATCTCACTTTGCTGCTCGATCCCGGAGTCTGCTGCGTGTGTGACTTATTTCCTTTTCATCTAATTTTCATCTCATTCGTTTAATGAATGTGAGGCAATAAAGGAAACCGAACAAATGCTTCTAGAAAACCAGTGACAGTGATTTGATGGAACACCACGCAGGCCGCGGAAGACCAATTCATTGTTGTGCGAGTTAAATGTGACTTGAAATGCATCATCATCATCACCACCACCATCATCATCATCATCTTCAAAGAAAAAAATGTAAAGGACCCCTCTATCTTCCACGTGGCCGAGCTGACGCGCTTTCATGCAGCACATTTGGACATGGCGCAGTAATCCTGTGAAAACCCCGCTACATATAAATACCAGCAGACCACCGACAAGCACAGAAACACGCATCAGTCATCACTCATACAGGCCGATTACATCACAAATCCACTGGAGCCCAACTATTTGCATTTATCAAGTAGAGAAGAAATGATGAAATATGAGATTTTTACAGGATAATAATAATAATAATAATAATAATAATGCCACACATCAAACAGTCTGCTGCTCCTTTTTTCTTCCAGGCATATTGTAATACTGAACTTAAAGTGGATTATCGGTTTCCTCTTCATTTCTACCTTCTGAATGCTTTATCTCTCTTCTGCGGATTACTGCGTGGAATAGGCCTCCGCCATAGAGGGCCATTAATTAGCAATTCAGTCAATATAGCGGGAGACGACAAGGCTTTTTACCTAGGATTAAGAAGACATCAGATTCCACCATTAGCGTATTCCTGCTCACGAATGGGCTTTCATTATACATTTAGTTTTCCCAGGAGCCAATCCAAGCGCTGCATATATTACAGGGTGGCACAGATGACGCTTGTGTCTCCAGTTCGCCAGTCTGTGATTTTATTAATCATATTCTTCTTCATTTGTGGTGGTTTGGATCGCGAAGCCTGCAGCGTTCGCTAAATTACAAAACCAAGGTTTTTGTTTGTTTGTTCACAGTTTAGCGTGATTCTCAAGTCAAATTAGAGAGGACTGAATTAATCTCACGATTTTATTGAAATAAATCATGCTTTTGGAAATCATCCCTCATGTGACCTGAACAGAACAGATTTGAAAGTTGTAGTTGTAAAAGACCCGTCTTGCTTCAAAGAATGTAAGAAATAAAGGATTTGAAATAAAAGCGGTGAAACATCAGTTATGTGTTCAAATCAGGGATCTTTATCCAACGCCCGGTTTCTTTAAAACACAGAACAGATCTGACCACCAGGTGTCGCACTAAGACAAAGAACACTGTGAATTCCGGCCTGATCAACAGAGGGGGCAACACATCCTCACATTTTTCTATCAAATTGATCAAATTCACAGAGAATATTTAGCCACATCATCTTTAAAATGATCTAAGCTCAGGATCTTAGTTCGACGTGATTCCGACGTAATTAGAGAAGTAAGTTGTTACTCATTCATGAGATTGGATTCAAGTAGACAATTGTTTAAATTTCGATTGACTAAATTTCCTTTTTCAGTTTATAATTATTATTTTAATTGTTAGATTAAAAAAGTTATTTATTGGCTGTAATCAAGAGCATCATGTGTGTCCGGCATATTAGCAAATATCTATTCTAATGACATTGTGCATAACTGAGGTTTTAACACATTATACTTTTCAATGTCAAAGTCCGTTACTTCCGCTTCTCTGATATTTCTAAGTAAATTGGCGCTGATGTTGATACTCACCTATTTGTGCGCATGTGGTGGCCAGTTTGCGGCAGTGGGACTCCATTTTGGCACTTTAAGGTCACTGTTCTGCGATTTGAAAAACACACAAAAACTACAGTTAGTATGATAATGTGTGTGTAGTTGGAAAATCTTTTAGTAGCCTATTAGCCTACGATGTTGTCTTCAGATAAGGAACTAAAACACTTTAAAATGAATCAGAAAACACAAATTAGAGCCTGAACAATCAGGAAATAAAGACAGAGTGCTTTAATTTATGAAGCAAAATTATTAAAAGCACGAATCAGTGATGATTGTCAGCAAAATGTTTCTTCTAATGAGTTTTTGTAGTAAAATGTTTTGTGAAAGGGATGTGATTTTACAGGACTTTCTTTAGACGCGAGTCAGAAATGACAGCTGTAGAAAAACACAATAAGAGGAAATGATTGTGACGCACTCCTTACTTGTCGGACATATTTTAGATTGTTTTACTGCGTTGTCTTATTTTTGTGCAGTGGGTAAAGCGCGTCGTGTTTTTGCTTGAGCCGACTCGCGTGTTTTGCAGCTTTCTGCAGCAGTTGGAAGTGGAGTGATTCCGTGGTAAAATCGCGGGATTAGAGTCTGATTGAGATGTCTGTCGGTGGGATATTACAAAATTCATTATCGCAACCCCTCATACTACCTCGATATGAAGTTACACAGATGGGTTTTTATTAGTCCAGGCTCACACTGTTTGCTTATGATAATTCGAGGCTGGAGGAAATTTGCATGCAGTCATGCTGTTAACCATTTTCCCAGTTCTCCACACTGCTCTACATCTTCGCTGCGTTTTCTTATTCCTTCTTTTTCATTCAAAGGATGCAGATATTGGAGGTTAAGTTTTACACGGTGTGTACCTGCGCGACAATTCTCCAGAAGCCCTTCTCTATATTTCCGCAGCAAAATGAAATAGTGGGGCCAGGCAGGAAGGTGTAAGGTTATTGCATGCTCCTCCGTGTTACCTAATCAGAGAGATTTAATGAGAGCTCCCTCCAGTATTTCACCCGGCCTCTGAAGGAACTCCTGCTTTTATTTCATTTAGGAAGTTTAGACTTTAATACAGCAAAATCACACAAACCCTTCTAAAAAATTAACTGCTTCATAAAATTATAAAATATTTTTCTTTCTTTTTTTCGTTTATTTTTCCCAGCAAGAAAAAAAAAAAACCACCAAAACAAAGACACATTAAAAGTCAGATATGAATTATTTACAATTTCATACATGTAGTTAATTCAAATAAATATCAATGTACTAAATACAAATTCCCATTAATATTAATATTCACAAGTTTTATAATAATTAGAATAGTAGGTTTAAGGGTAATTACGCCTTATCCGCCATAGGCCTTTCTTATTTCAGATAAACTGCCCTATGGGAGCAGTTTAAAGATAGCTGCATCAGCATCATCATCACCACTACTTATTTTCATGTCGTTCATCCATTCATTCTCACCCCACGGAGCCTGTTTGCTCTCACCACCAACAGTTGATGTGAATCAGTGACTCTCGTGGCATCGGGCCCAGTGCAGACAGAAAGCTGGCATCGCCCCACGCAGGCTTTACTCGTGAAATTAGCACAGCATGAGCATGAGGCTGCAGCCGTCACCGGGAGGATGAGTCCACTAACCTCCATCATATGGTCCTGTAATAATTAAAGACGCGGGACTATCTACGTCGTCCTTATTTTTCTCGTTAAGAAAAAATGCTGAATTTCTACCTATATTTCCTGAATTTTTAATAATCAAAGACAACAACCCGGTAGTACGATTTGTTTAGGCTCCGGATCGAAGTTTTGGTTATTCTATATGTTCTCTTCTGTTGACAGTTTTTTTGCACAATTTCTCCCCTGATAAAGATCACGCTGCATGTTTTACTCTGCTCTCCCTCATGTTCCAGCTCTCCATCACTGCTATAATAACACCTAATAATCATCCGCTGACCTGTGCGTCAAACCGTGCCCTCACAACCCCCGATTTACGTTCCTTGAGTCACGGATTTGAAATAAACATCAGAAAAGTGGAACGAATTTCCACACTTGCATTAACTCACATTTCAGTTCTCCTGTTTTTAAACCAGAGTTCTCCAGCTCCTCCTGTACTCACCAGCTGCGGTCACCGGCTTTGGTCTTTCTGTTTTTCAAGCCGTCGGCGTTTTCTTGTAAATTGAGGAGATAAATCCCACCGTCCGCGCAAACCCAGACGCTGCGCTCACAGCTAAAACTCAGACAACCTCGGGGTCCAGCAGCGGTGAACTTTGTGACGGTAAACGTGAGCGACGCACAGAGGTGCTCCCCCACGCCGCGCGTATCCAAAAAAAAAGAGACGCAGCGCTGCCTTTAGGTTTGTTTCATTTATGCGCATAAATAAGTGTCTGTTTACAGCGTGCGGAGAAAGTGCGAAGGAGGCGCTTTCATCCGAGGCTCCCCTTAGCTCGTCCTCTTCTGTCTTCCTCAACTTTTTTTCTCCCTTGTAAGACGCTCCAAGAGTGGCGCAATTTTTCCAGCTTTTGAGCTCAGAGGGGAACTCAGCGTGTGTTTATGTGCATGTGTGTGTGCGCGCTCACAAAGGGGTGTGTATGTTTGCACAGAGCAGAGGGCAACTCTCAACTTTCACCAACAATCCAAAAATTCTCAGTCGTCTTTTTAAAAGAAGCGTTGATGAAAATGACTTTTTTAGGGGTTTTATCTTAACATTCCAGACGTATAAACCCGTTCATGTCTAATTTGCTTATAAAAGGTCCGTACTATTCACGTGTTTTGCAAATTGTGTGCAAAATAAACGAGACAAAACTGCCGCTGTCTGCGAATAATTCTACATCAAATTCCGACAATTACAGTTTTCTTCTTTGCTGTAACCAGACAAACACAGTTATTATAACACATATTTGATAAGACACAGAAAACCTTTTAATTTACTATACCTACAAAACACTATATGTTAAATAAAAACCGAGAGCGTAGTTTTTATAGAGATGCACTGGCCTCATTTTGCGCCAGACAGAGCGCTATCATGTTGCGGATTTATGTGCGGACGGAGAGAACAGCTGGCTCGGATGCAAATGTTCTGGATCCGTTTCGTTTGATGCAGATTGCATGCGTGTTCCACTCGCATCTTAAGTGAGGCGAGCAGACCGGACGCAGGCCTGCGTTGGTTCTCCTCCCCGCCACCCCACCATCCCAGCACATAATCCGTATTTTACATTTTTAGTCATACTCCCATTAAACCAGTAATTAATGCGCGCATCCACACGGGAATTTTCAGGCAACAGGGGGACACTGAAGCAAAACGTTAATTCCTCCATAAAAACAGACTGGAGTTCAAATCAACTAATTGTAAATACATTTAATACATTAAGATTATTGTAGTAAAATAAATTAATTAGAGGACAGCAAATTGCTACACTTTGCGTCGACTGGACGTATTTAGGCTATTTAAACTAATCTAAATAGTATTGTGTTTTAAATATTTACAGTCAGCTGAACCTGCAGACCTGCAGTGTGAATGATGGACACATTCATATGAAACATTTCAAGTTAAAACAATTCCGTTTCTCAGGATTTAACTTACATGTTTGGGTGCAACCGAGTTTACAGGCAAAAGCATACCGCACACGTGCAAATGACAGAAAATGCAAATAAAAGAAAAAAAGCATCAGCCCTGCATCACAGAGATCTCCACATCACGCCCCGCCTGCAAGGAGAGAAGAAAGGGGGTGCACGGCGTCTGGAGAGGCTTGATGGCTCGGCCGTATGCTTCTCTTACCTTCCGATACAAAGAGAGGAAGAAAAAAGTGAGCGAACAGCCTCCTCTTTCTCACGCAGAAAGATGCAGAGGAATGCCTGAAGTTCAGACAAGGCTGGCGGGTATGAAATCTTTCGCCTCGGGGGCAAACCGGCGGCTTCTTTTCATTTTAAGCGCTTATCGATTTGCCGTTGTCATCTTTGGCGACGCAGAAGGACACTTGAAAGAATTTCTGATGGGGCTGTGATGTGAGAAGCAGGGTGACCTGCTCCGCTGGTGCTCTCCTGATTCTTAACGAGCACATCAGCCCGCCTGTGTCAGCGCAGTTTGGACACTTCAACTTTTCAGTCCTCCTGCATGCGGTGGAGAGGATTTCAAAACGCTCTCCTCAGCTTTTTATGTATATCAGCACAGCATCCAAGCCTGCACTTCAGGGAGGAGAGATGATAGACTACCCAACCAGTCAGCCATTAACCGAGCTTCATCTGTTCTTTTAAAACGTGCAAGAACACCTTTCTTTTATTTACAAAACTGTGGAGCTGGTCCCACTTATTATATGCAAAACGTTTAAATGGCTACCTGTTATAAATGCATGCACATATTTAGTTGCTAGGCCTTTTATTGAGATTACAAATGCATCTCAATAAATTTTAATATCATGTAAAAGTTATTTTTCTAATTCATTTAAAAAGTGACTCCAGACACACACACACTGATGTTTTTCATGCATGTATTTTTGCTCATTTTCATGATTCTGGCTAATAGTAAACGGAAACCCAAATTTAAATTTCCAAAAAAAAAAAAAAGAATATTGCATTAGATTAACAAAAATGCATACATTTTATACTACTGAAAAGTAGGTCCTTATCACTGCATCAGTGCTGGATGGCACGCAGGCAATCAGCCCGTGCCCTGCTAAGGTGTTCAGGAAGCCTAGGTTGCTCTAATACAGGCCTTCAGGTTATTTGCATTGTTGCCTCTGGTGTCTCTAATCTTCCTCTTGAGGCGACTGTGACTCAGTAGGAAGAGTAGTCGTCTTGCAATCAGAAGGTTGTGGGTTTGATTCCAGCTTCCTCCTGCCATATGTTGATGTGCCCCTGGGCAAGGCACTTAACCTTAAGTTGCCAACCGATCTATGTATCGGTTTATGAATGTGTGAGCGTTAGTGAGAGCGATTGGGTGAATGTGGCTCTAGTGTAAAGTGCTTTGTGTGGTCTGTATGACTGGAAAAGCGCTATATAAGTTCAGTCCATTTACCATTTACAGCAGCCCATAGGTTCTTTGCTGGGTTTAGGTTTGTGTCCAGTCAACTCCATTCATACCTGTCAAGGATATGGTCTTCTGTGTTGCCTGTTCACCTTTTTCTACCAGACTTTTTCCTTCCACAAAACTTTCCAATAGAAGCTTGTAAACAGCCATGTTCTTTAGCAATGATCTTTGGTGGCTAATCCTGCTTGTGGAGGATGTCAGTGACTGACGGCTGAACAACTGTTACATCCTTTCCCATGATTGCAACGGCCTTAACATGGCCTCACCATTTCTGTATTAAAAATAATTTTATTATTGCCCTTGTATTTCTGTAAGCTTTGCATTTTGAACTAAGAGACTGACATAAATGACCATTACAATGATCTTTATTGAGATGTTCCTGTTTGTGAGCAGATTTGTGATGAACAGGTTTTGAAATGACTCCCATGCATCAGTGTGTAATTATTGCAGACTTTAATCTCATTTCTTCATCGATGAATACCCATACTGTGTAGGTGCTTTGTGTAATACAATCTGAGACAGTGGCGAATTTGTCCCATTTAATTTCCTCACGGGTAGTTTGTTATGTCTTATATCTTTTTCTCATCTTTGCATCCTGAACGTGCCTTTATGGATAACTCATATTACAGTCAAATCACAAAGGAATGCCTTCCTTCAGCACAGTTATTTTTGAATGAATTCACATATATTCCCATAGCATTATCCAATATATTATATTACATCAGGAAGCTTTGGTAGATATGAAATGCTTTCATTATTCCCAGTTTGCCTTTGTCTGTGAAAACAGTTTATTTTCCATTCTTTTTCCCCATTTTTTACTGATTTGGCTTAAAACCACATGTAATTTTCACCATGTTCTGTCTGACCAAAACTCTGTGGGTCGCATAGTAAAACTTAAAGTTGTAAGTGTTGTTTCCGCAAGTCTTCTTTGAAGAGATCTGCTAATATGGGAGAAGTGTAATAATGACCAGAAATGTTTCATTTATGGTTGAGCCTAATTGAAAGTGGGATTGTTGGGAAGAAAGAAGGAAGTCGAGCATGACGAGCTGTAGGAAGGGAGCTGGAAAAAGAGACAGGCATCTATGAAAAGACAAAACATTAGCTGAGACTTTCTCCTCCAAGTCAGAAACATCCTGTGTGTATTTCCATTTGTCAAGTAGCACTCCAAGAATGTTATTAGTGAAAAAACTGCCTGTAAATTAACCAAATTAAAAGGGTGGATCTTTGATAGCTCTTGAGCTTGTTGAGCGGCTTTATGCCTGATCCTTACTATTCCAGCTCTGTCACAGTACCAAAGGGAGATGAGCTGCACCAACGCTAAGCACTCCAACTCAGTTTGTGGTTTAGAGCGCAATAACTAAGGCCTGTAAACGACTTCCATTGCTCGCCTCTTTCCTCCTGACATGTCCAGCTAACATGGTGTATATTTAAAAAGTACTCAGCTCTTCGTCTTTGTCTTCTTCTGCGATTATCCCACACTTGGATACCCAAAGAAATGCATAGCTGATGTCATCGTGGCTTTGGGGCCCCGAGCGTTGCCATATTTAATTCCATGAGTGAAGCAGCTTCAAATGAATACAGATTACTCTGAATTAAACTCTGCTCCATGTTCATGTGAGGCCTGTCAGCTCTGATCAGTCTAACCAAGCCTTCCCTGCTGCTCGACTTTGGACATGACACAGCTTTGGTCAAGCAGGATTAGAAAGGTCCCCGGGACCAGGATGCCTTTCATTAGGCTGATAGTTTCCACACAAAGCACTGTGTCATTTTACAGCGCAGAGGTTGCTCTCAGGCAAAGTACCCGCGGGTGCATGCATAAACACACGAGGCCTCAGCCTTAATCACAGGTGTGAGTGGGCCAATAAATTGCTCGAGCAGGTCTCTGATCAATTACATAAAAAAATCAATGGGAAACTGCCATTAACCTGCCTAAGGGGAAATCGGCCAAGAATGAAATTGGCGTGATAAAATGACTATGATGCCTCTCAACCCGTCAATAACATGTAAAACAGTCCGGCAACATGCTACCTCTCCTGTCAGCAGACCCGAGGTGGACTCAAAGGTCATAATAAGCTCCTTTCTAATTGGTCTTCTTCTGCAGAGAAGGATGGTGAGAGGAACAGCTGCAGGATGTCTGCCAAGCATTTAATAGACATGTTAAAGCAAGAACTGCATATGTCACTTTGGGTAGGGGAGAAAGGTAGATTTTCATTCATTCATCTTCTATACCGCTTATTCCATAGTGAGGCACGGGGGAGCTGCGCCTATCTTCAGCAGTCTACGGGCAAGAGGCAGGGTACACCCTGGACAGGTCGCCAATCCATCGGAGGGTAACACAGAGACATACAAGACAACTATGCACACACTCACACCTAAGGGCAATTTAGAGAGACTAATTAACTTAACAGTCATGTTTTTTGGATTGTGGGAGGACGCCAGAGTACCTGGAGAGAACCCACGCAGCACGGGGAGAACATGCAAACTCCATGCGGACAAAGACCCCCGGCCGGGAGTTGAACCCAGGACCTTCTTGCTGCAAAGCAAACAGTGCTACCAACTGGAATTAGGTATATAAAAAAAAAAGGCCGACCAACTCCCTTGATCCATTTGGCTTCGTCAACACATGCAGAAGTTAAGACATGGGGACAGTAATTGCTGTCCTTTGAACCCCGTATGGACTCTGTGTTAAAAGGCTCATCGGAGGATGTTCTTTTATCATAATGCTATGTGGTGTTAATGTGGATTCTGCTTATATGTGCATTTTTTCTTGTTTTATTGAGTCTATTCTCACTTTTAATATTGTTTGCTGGTTTGGACTTTTAACGGAATAGACTGCAGACTATTATTAAATTATATACAAAAATTGAGATAAACCCGAGGGACCTCACTCAACTGTACAAGAATCAACTCTAAAAGCCAAACAATTATTGATGTAACAGGATCACCCTCTCAATAATGAGCTTCAGTTTCTTCCATCTGGATGCAGAGATATGAATAGATTTAAAAAATCATTTGTTCCTGCAGTCACAACATTTCTTAATAATCCTGTAAAACAACCCAAAGTGTTTTCATGTGTTATGTCAGGCCAACCGAGTTTTTTTATTCCTGCTGTGCTGCACAACATTTGCCCCCTTGGGCTAATAAAGATGATTACTGATTGTTTGAAGAAATGTTGCTTTGAGAGGAAAAAAAGCCAAATAAAACAGTTTCTGGAAATAAATAAATTAAGGTTTATAACTATTCATTATCTCTAATAGTTCATCGTTTTATTCTAGTTTGAGCTACTCCTGTATTTTCTGTTTATATTCCATTTATACATTGCTGTTTCATTTATTAATAATCATGGCAAGTACTGTTACATGGTTTAAAAATATTGTTCTGGACTATACTAAAGTTTATCCTTTGTTATTTATGTTTACTGTGTCTAGTCTTAACATTGGTGGTTTTATTAAATTAATTTAATAATTTTCTCTATTTATAAAATCTTTAATACTGTCATAATAAAACCAATAAGCACCAACATATTTAGAGGTTTTTCCCTGTTTTCTGACTATCTTTATGTGCAGATCAGCATACATGGCTCTGATTGGTCAAACTTCTTGCGCATGGATGATAGCATGGACTTCTACTTTGAGCATTGCAAATCTTTTGAGGATCTTCTTGTCTTCAATGGACAGTTAAGAAGGAGTTAATACATAAAAACAGGTTTGACACGAGATGTTAGACTGAAAAAATAGGAGACAGATGCTAGAAACTTGCAAGAGAAATTAGGTAAATATAGATGATGAGACACGACGAGGATTAAAAGAAGATAGAAGATATAAAGAAGAAGATAACCGATAAAAAAGAGAGCAGGAGGGACGTTGCTAATCTGTAATCAGGATGCTGGTCCCATATCACGTGTTGCGATTAGTTCCAGTCTTTCATGCTCGTCTGTCCTTTTCACGGAGCCACATCGCTTGGCTGCACTGCATGCAGTATTCCTCTGCAGCCTGTGCAACAACTACACTACCAGTGACCTCAGAGACAGGGCTGGGTCAACATCCATCCAAGCTACACATCTCAGTGTCACTTTCTAAACATCATAGAGTCTAAGTGTGACAGATTTCAAGGAACAGTGGTGCAACTGTTAATCCTGGATGACCATGTGGAGGGCGTTTCATGCAGACCTCTGCAGCTCTTTGGTCTTTTCCTTCAAGTCTGTACTTTAGTTTTTAATCCAAACAGAGAGAACAGCACAGAAAAGGTTATGGAGGGAGGTGTGTGTGTGGATGCTCAGATTTCTTCATGGTGGAAGCAAGATTTATGTCTATGTGTCTAAGTGTGAGTGTGCAGGACTTCCTGTGTGAGCGCTGAGGAGGAGAAGGAGGAAGGGGGAGCGAGGCTGTGCGTGAATGAGGAGGGTGGGGGTGTCTAATCCAGTCCCAGTGTGAAACTGTTGACATTTGTTCTTTTTTTCCCTTCATTATGTGACTGGGGCTGTTTTGCGCTGGATTAGCTACAAATCTCCCATGCAGCACATTCAGCATGCCACTAGTAGTTTGGCTTCATTAATAATGGATGAAGAGATTGTAATCCAGGAGTAAGAGAGCATGCAGGAATACCGTACAGAGGAAGAGAGGTAGACAGGGAGAGGGAGAGCAACCCTGTTACAAAATGAGGCTTTTATTTCCCCAAACTCAGTCACGTGATGGGATAATACTGGTGATAATGTCTGCTCGGTTACAATTTTACCTTAATGATCCTAAAAATATGAAAAGTGGGATGGTTCCATTCAATTGGGGGGGGGGGGGGGGGGGGGGGGGGTTGGCGGTCTCTGTGGTGCATATGCTAGTATCTTTCATTGATTGTGTTTACTCAAGCTTCTCATTGCAGACTATTATGGCAGTCCAGGGGACACACCCTGACCTAACATCAGGATAAGAGGGATTAAAGGCATACATATTCACGTTTTTTTCTTGGCTTCCAGCTTTGTTTTCTCCAAACACAATGGGGTTCTGGCCTGAGCACAGCAGGAGCCAATGGTCTTTTTTAAATGTACACATTAAGGGTCATTTTTGGTCATGTTTTTAACTTATTTAGTAAGAAACAGAAGAGAAAACTTTGTGCTCTGAATGGTGTTCCTGTTGGGAAACTCACTCTTACAATGACTGCTTTGCAATTAACAATCAGACCTAGAAAGTCCCAGTGGCACACAGCTATGTTTTGGTTAATGGTGGATAAGAAATGATTAAACCTTTGACCTCTAGTTAAGAAACATGTTTCTAGTCCAAGGATTATGCAACAATTCTGCAGATAAACAGTAACGTTTTCACAAAAGATTTTTATTGAACCATCTTTGTAGCTCTCTACATATTCAAAATAAATTGTGTTTTCAAGGATACAATATCATGTTATTTATATTGCTTAGCCATAATGAAATTGTTTTACTAGTATAGTAATTTTCTTTGTGACCAAAAGCAAAAGTTTGGAACAATGAAAATCTTTTCCAGGCTCACTCAACAATAATGCTGACAGGTGGAGCGTGTTGTGTTTCCTTCATCTGTTGGTTTTAAACTGGGGTTGGTGGGCACACAGGCAGCAGAAGGAAGCCCTGAAACATGGAACCAATGTTGAGATCAGCATAGGTAAATAGAAATCTAGAGGCTTGCAAAATTTTTGAATTGTTCTTTGCAAAAAAGGTCACGCCGAGTCTGATTGGACGGAGAACATTTATTTGCACGTCTTGCCAAATATTCTCTTTTTGACTTAAGTCTGGACTTTGACGGGACCATTTTAACACATGAATATGCATCAATCTAAATCATTACATTGTAGCTTTGGCTGTATGCTTGGGGTCGTTGTCCAGCTGGAAGGTGAACCTCCGCCCCAGTCTCAAGCCAACAGGGTTCTTATGGCTTTCTTTCTACAACATTAGTTTTCTCCCACCTGAACTATGGATTTCAGCTGATCCTTTCTGCACTGTGAAAGTCAACAGTGCAGCTTTTGAGTAAACTTGCCACCACTGGCAGTGAACACTTATGACAATAACTTGCCACGTTGTTGCCAGCCAGAGACATTTTATTATAATCAGTGCAGGCTCTTGCACATGCACAAATAAACATGGCAGGTTGTTAACTGGGATTTAGGTTTGATACTGTAGGCATGTGGGAAGACACCACTGAGTGGTAACTGTTTAGTGATGTGTTTGATTGGCAAACAACTGAGTGCTGTCTTTTAGGAACAACTTATTCTGGATTACAGAACTCTTCAGAACCAGAGGAGCTCTACAAAGACATGGGAACTTTATTTGTGATTACCGTCACATACAGACACACATATTAATAGAAATATTTATTTGAACAACAAACTGAATCACTACAAAATGAATTGCACCTTTTAAACTCTTATTCCATGTGGAAAGCCCTAAGGTGTGGTAGTGGAACTGAACTCTTTCGTGTGTGTCTAAAGAACTGTTATGGGACGTTTTGCTGTGGTGGTAAAGGCTTTCAGACAAAACCCTGTAGCTTCAGGGCTGTCAACATTTGTGCAGATGCTTTTTTTACAAGAAGAAAATAATGAGGTTTCATTCATTGAATGGTTGGAAAGACAACAGCACCAATTTCTCAATAGCAGCAGATGGTTTTATAATTTGGCACAGTCACTGTAATAATACCCCACCGTGCTCCTGAATAGCACCTGTCCATGAACTCCCAGCTTCAGTTGAGAAGAAATCATGTTTGTTCTTGTCCATCTAACAGAAAAAGCTTCAACTTTTCTTTCACAACTGAGAGCGGCAATACCCTATTGGGTAACAATTAATCAAAGCTTGTGCCTGCTTATATTTAAGGATCAAAGAAACACTTGGTTTAATTAGAAAATATTAATTAAAAAGATTAAAGAAGGATTTTTCAATGGTCTTGAAGAGAAATACTAATAAAATGAAGGCTGCAGCAGAATTGAAAAGCCCCGACACCTCAGTTGTCCTCTAGCCTGTGTTGAGACTGCAGGGATAAGCATCTCTACCTTGATGCCTTCCCTCCAAGGCTCACCATGCTCTGTGAGAGAGCCTCAAAATGCAATTTTGTTGCATTTAGTTAAAGTCTGTGGAAGCAAATCGTTGCCATATTTCAAATGAAAAAGCATTTTCAGAAATGCTTTTTCATTTTAAGAATGTGGCTGCATTATTTGACCCATAAATAAATTAATAACCAATCATCCTATTTGCATGTTCTTCTTCACGACTGCACATTTTATGCCATAATCAAAAAGAAAACAAAGTAGACATTGCTCTTTCGTTTTTGTGGTCTGCCAGCAAAGTACTGCCCAGAACTCGAAAACGAAAAAGCATTCCGAGCTGCGGGCGCAGCAGAGTGACGTCAGCAGCCGCTCTTCCTCAGCTCTCTGCTGACCGAGCTACCCATCTTGTTCGGTAGGGGGCGCTGTGCACGTCTGCATTGCATTACATTGCAAACGTGCCGAGAAATTGATTGAATTGCAGCAGGGCCGAGCTCAATTTGTGGCAGTGGCAGACAAAACTGGCAGTTCCGATGGCATCCTTATGGCCTGGAACATCCAGCGTGTTTTTAAGCATTTATTTATATTTTTCTGTGAGTGACAATTCAGAATAGCCACTCGTGCTCTATAATAAACCGGCTGTTTGTGCAATAAATCGTCATCCTTTCAACACGTCACACATACAGATAGTGCTATTTATTTTCCATGTCAAGTAAATACAATCACATTATATTATGGGTCTAAAGCTGTTTATTAAATAATAATCAATAATGAAATCATGATTTAAAGGCAACAGGCTATAACAACAATGACAACCCATTTGCCGATAATCAGCATTAGCTTCCACAAAAACAGCAGCAACCGCATTGGCAAGCTTTTACGGCCGGTCTGGCACCTTCTGGCATCCTCGTGGAATCCCCTGCCACCCTGCAGCAGGCTGTGGAGGAACTGCCATCGGAACTGCCAGTTCTTCCTGCCACTGCCACAAATTGAGCTCGGCCCTGCTGCAATTCAATCAATTTCTCGGCACGTTTGCAATGTAATGCAATGCAGACGTGCACAGCGCCCCCTACCGAACAAGATGGGTAGCTCGGTCAGCAGGGAGCTGAGGAAGAGCGGCTGCTGACGTCACTCTGCTGCGCCCGCCGCTCGGAATGCTTTTTCGTTTTCGAGTTCTGGGCAGTACTTTGCGGGCAGACCACGAAAACGAAAAAGCAATGTTTGCTTTGTTTTCTTTTTGATTATGGCATAAAATGTGCAGTCATGAAGAAGAAAATGCAAATTGGATGATTGATTACTAATTTTATTTATGAGTCAAACAATGCAGCCACATTCTTAAAATGAAAAAGCATTTCTGGAAATGCTTTTTCATTTTCAAATTTTACATTTCAAATTTAATTTTGGTATCTATTTGCTGGGGTACATTTTGAAAAATAAATCTCAAATGTCTTTTTCATTTTCATTTTAATTAAGCGAAAGAATGAGCAGTCTTGAAGAAGAAAATTGAAATGCAAATAGGATGATTGATTACTAATTTTATTTATGAGTCAAACAATGCAGCCACATGAAAATGAAAAAGCATTTCTGAAAATGCTTTTTCATTTGAAATATGGTAACAATTTGCTTCCATAAAAGTCTGTTTAAGCAAAAAAAAAGCTGTAGGAGAGCAAAGCTTTTGTTGTAAATTGAGTTGTAAATATTACACCGACAAGTTATCTGACACAGTTTTAAACTTTGTTTAAAAGGAGTAAAAAGAGACATTTACCAGTAAAACACATCATACCCTGTTTATTTAGGTTTTGATGGTGACAAGACAGACTGTGAGGCCTGGCCACGCCCACATGCTTTGTTAACGAGTCACTCTTAGGGCATGCCATCATGCCATGTATGCAATTTGGCATTTTTTTTAGGGGGGAAATTTTGGATGAGAATGATCTGAGCTACCAAAAACTGGCATCAATGTTGGTTCTGATTAATTTTTATATTTTGTGCAAAGTAAAGGTCATGAAAAGTTGATCCCCTGCTTCCCATACAGTGAGGGAAATAAGTATTTGAACACCCTGTGAATTTACAAGTTCTCCCACTTAGAAATCATGAAGGGGTCTGAAATTTTCATCTTTGGTGCATGTCCACTGTGAGAGACATAATCTAAAAAAAATCACAATGTATGATTTTTTTAAAAAATAATTTATTTGTGTTTTATGGCTGCAAATAAGTATTTGAACACCTGTTAATTAGCAACAATTCTGGCCCTCAAAGACCTGTTAGTCCACCTCTAAAAAGTCCACCTCCACTCCACTTATTATTCTAAATTAGAAGCACCAGTTTGAGGTCATTAGCTGCATAAAGACACCTGTCCACCCCACACAACCAGTAAGACTCTAACTACTAAAATTTCTAAGATCAAAGAGCTGTCCAAAGACACCAGAGACAAAATTGTAGACCTGCACAAGGCTGGAAAAGGCTACGGAGCAATTACCAAGCAGCTTGGTAGAAAAAGATCAACTGTTGGAGCAATTATTAGAAAATGGAAGAAGCTAAACATGACAGTCAGTCTCCCTCGGACTGGGGCTCCATGAAAGATCTCACCTCGTGGCGTATCAATGATCCTAAGAAAGGTGAGGAATCAGCCCAGAACTACATGGGTGGAGCTGGTCAATGACCTGAAGAGAGCTGGCACCGCTGTTTCCAAGGTTACTGTGGGTAATACACTAAGACGTCATAGTCATGCATGGCACGGAAGGTTCTGCTTAAATCAGCACCCGTCCAGGCCCGTCTTAAGTTTGCCCATGACCATCATGGGAGAAAGTTCTGGGGTCAGATGAGACCAAAATAGAACTTTTTGGTCTTAATTCCACTCGCCGTGTTTGGAGGACGAAGAATGATGTGTACCATCCCAAAAACATCATCCCTACTGTGAAGCATGGGGGTGGAAGCATCATGCTTTGGGGGTGTTTTTCTGTACATGGGACAGGATGACTGCACTGCATTAAGGAGAGGATGACCGGGGTCATGTGTTGCCAGATTTTGGGGGGCATCCTCCTTCCCTCATTTAGAGCATTCAAGATGGGTTGTGGATGGGTCTTCCAACATGACTTGATTCCAAAGACTTGAAGAAAAAAGAGATAAAAAGAATCACTACAAAATACACAGTCTGGCTAGTTTAATGCCATCTGTGTCAGCACAGCTAAAATTGTGACAAAAAATTAATTCCAAAAATATAAAAAAAATGTTTTCAACTAAATTGTCAAAAATGAGCTTAAGTTACAAACTCCAGAGTATGTTTGTCTAATAATTAAAATTCAAGCTGTAATTTCTGAGAACATGTCTGAGCATACCAATTTAACTTCAGCAAATAAACACTCAGGGGGAAGACTTAACAATTGTACGTTCAGCATCAGCATTTCTTCGTATATTTGGCATACTTCTCTCTGTTTATTGGTGCAGAGCTTGGATTCACAAATTCACACTTTTGTGCATGTTTAATTTCCAGTTTATCTATGCAGGAAACCAGCAGCCAGGCTTTTAAATCTTCAAGTCTGTCTTAAACTGCAGCTTTTTTGAAGGTCTTGAGAGGTTAGATATGTGGATCGAACTTGATGAACCTTGGTTAAAGCAAGGTGTATGGCTGATTATTGGAAACATTCTAAAAAGATGATGTTGATAAATTTTGCCATGTCAACAATCTCCACAAACCGTTTTAGGGTTAGATTAATAGAAATCATGTCCAGTTTGGTACAGATTAGATAAAATACACTGCCATGGCAACAACACAAGGTGAAAAGTGAGTTTTCTGTATCCAGAATAGATCTAGAATAGGATATAATCATATGGTTTTGCTGAGGGCCCATATACTTTTAATGCCCCATGCCTTCTGAGAACACTGACTAAGTTTGAAGTAGATTTTTTTTAAGCGGAGTTTGGCAAAATACTAAATATGTAAAAGACTCCTTTGTTCCTCCTGGGAGGGTTTACATGTGTACCTTTCTACAGGGGTTGGACAATGAAACTGAAACACCTGGTTTTAGACCACAATAATTTATTAGTATGGTGTAGGGCCTCCTTTTGCGGCCAATACAGCGTCAACTCATCTTGGGAATGACATATACAAGACCTGCACAGTGGTCAGAGGGATTTTAAGCCATGATATGGCAGCCCAAACCATCACTGATCCATCCCCGTGCTTCACTCTGGGCATGCAACAGTCTGGGTGGTACGCTTCTTTGGGGCTTCTCCACACCGTAACTCTCCTGGATGTGGGGAAAACAGTAAAGGTGGACTCATCAGAGAACAATACATGTTTCACATTGTCCACAGCCCAAGATTTGCGCTCCTTGCACCATTGAAACCAACATTTGGCATTGGCATGAGTGACCAAAGGTTTGGCTATAGCAGCCCGGCCGTGTATATTGACCCTGTGGAGCTCCCGACGGACAGTTCTGGTGGAAACAGGAGAGTTGAGGTGCACATTTAATTCTGCCGTGATTTGGGCAGCCGTGGTTTTATGTTTTTTGGATACAATCCGGGTAATGTTGTGTGCATTTCAATATTTTGAGCAAAACTGTGCTCTTACCCTGGTGCTCTTACCCTGCTAATTGAACCTTCACACTCTGCTCTTACTGGTGCAATGTGCAATCAATGAAGACTGGCTACCAGGCTGGTCCAATTTAGCCATGAAACCTCCCACACTAAAATGACAGGTGTTTCAGTTTCATTGTCCAACCCCTGTACATGGCTCCATATGAGTCAGGTCTAAAGGGATTCAGTTTAGGGGGCTCTGCTGAGCTATTTATTTTTTTATTTTTTGTTTTGAACAACCTTAAATAAACACAGACCTAAATCTGCCCTGATGCATGTGCTAAATTTGGTATGTTTTGGGAACATCAAGTTTTGATGAAGACATTTTACTTTGTATGAGAAGATTATTAAAACCTTCTTTAGTAGTCCTTGGTACAGCCTACAGTGCCTGGACCTAAAAAAGTGTATTTTTATATAGCTACCACCCTTTAGTTTTTAGTTAACTCTTTGCTCAAGGGCACAACAGCTGTTGTTTTTGGTGGAGGTAGGGATGAGCTATCTCAACAAAATGGATCATCCAGCAGTGAGCAGCCAGTCACAGACCTTCTTCGGCGACCGTCAGATCATATAATTAACTGTGGGCTGCTTGTGGCACAGGGAATATAAGGCGGACAGCTTGATGTGTGAGGTGCCACATTTCTGCAAATAAATGCTTAATGGGCTAAGCTTAGGTGATGTCATTGTTCAATGAAAAGACAGTTGCCAGACTCGTAAATAATACTTAAGATTGTTTCCAAGTACGTCCTTTGACGGACATGCCAGCTTGCTCTGGTGTGATGCTGCTTACCCCTGGCATGCTGTGAATGTCACACAAGAGTTTCCATTGTAATGAACCCATGGAAAAGGAACACACTTCAAGAGATGACTTCCACTGAGTTTTCCTACTATTAAAGAGACACGTATGAACAGAATAAAGTCACTTATCTTTTATAAATCTCTGACTCAGAGTTCTATGATAGCAACTAGATAGATAGATAGATAGATAGATAGATAGATAGATAGATAGATAGATAGATAGATAGATAGATAGATAGATAGATAGATAGATAGATAGATAGATAGATAGATAGATAGATAGATAGATAGATAGATAGATAGATAGATAGATAGATAGATAGATAGATAGATAGATAGATAGATAGATAGATAGATAGAATTCAAAAAATAATTTGGATGGAAGTTAAATAATTTCTGGCATTGCTTCATTATTCCACCCATTTTGTGCAATGTAGGAGTATTACTGGGACAGATCGTCAGCATGGCACCAACCCCACCACTATGCTGGCCTGGGATATTCTTTAACATTCCAACCAATTTCTTTCATTTGAAGGTAACAGTTTGGGTCAGATGGTCTGAAGTTGGACACAGTTTGGTCTTTCACTGGTCAATGAACACACCTAAACTGGTTATGGACATACTTTTGTAATTTCCCCAACTTCAACCCTGTTGAAAGTTTTTGGTCTACAATTAAAGGCAGAGTCTATGCCAGGATACTGACAGGCAGAGTGATCAAATGTTCAGTCAGAATTTGGCCAGAACCATGCTGATGGATACAAAAAGCACGCTGTTTTTTTGCAACTTGATCTTACATTTATCCAAATATCAGTGGAGCTGTATGTACAGCAGCTAGTTAAGCCTGTATGGGTAATTTCTGACTGTTGGATTACAGCAAATTCATAAACTTGTGAAGCCAATTCTTGTTTTAAAAATGAACTGCAATTGTTTTTCATATTATTAGTCCAACCCCCACCCCACAAAATGTAAATAAATTCATAAACTGCCAAATGTGAAATAACATTTTTCAGGTGTGTGTATTGTCTGTTTTATGACACATAAACTGTGACTGAGCCTCTAATTCTGTCATGCCTCAAACTTGACAGAAACTAGACACCTTCAGTTTCATGTCTGATCTTAAATTCTTGCAGCCTTCCAAAAAAGGATGGAGCGTTAACCTGGTCATGAAAGGGACATTTGTGTGGCGGCTGCTTCTACATGATCCATGTGTTAATGATGAGTTCAGCGTTTCATCTGGTTCCCCCTGACTGGGAGAAAGGCTCGCCAGCTGATGCTGAGGCTACAACGAGAGCCTGCTGGACTGTTGAGGAGTTCTGTGTTGTTTGAGAGCTGCAGTGCATGTGACGCGTCAGCCAAGGCCATATGAGCCCAGGAGCATTTCCCCACTCTCTCAAATGTTTTAATTAATTGCTGGGTTGTCACGAACTGTGTTTAGTTAACATGAAGCACATTTGCAGTGACTTGCAAGCTACGAGTGTTGATAGATGTGATTAGAACAGTTTAAATCTCGTTTCATTTCTTTTCAAACGATTTTTCTCCCACCACTCCCAACTATCCATGCCTCCACCATGAAGAGGGAGATTAACATGTTTTAAGTGTCACAAAAAGTTCTGCTATAATTCTGTTTCTAACGTATGGCTTAATTATCCCCTTTGTAACACTTTTACAGGGAATACATTGCCAAGGATAACACAACAAAAACCTGCTTGAGTTCAATTAAGGAGATTCTTCAAATTTACGTTTTGATTGTGAGAAATGTTCCTCATCTTTAGGCTTCCTGGTTTTGGAATATTTGTGTAATCAAAATTCATGAGGTATTAATTGGGGGAAAAGTCCAATGAAAAAGAGAATCTTGGGAATCGAAACGAAAGCAATTCCTATATGACAGATAATGGCTGATGTGATTGATCATGCTGAAGCTTATTCGGTGATTTTTCTGACTTCATTTTGCTTGTGTGGAGCAACAAGCAACAGAGTCTCTCTTTCTGTTTTCTTATCTTTGAAATGTCACAACTAACACAAGTGACATATAATTACAAAACTTATAATTATTCACATTCCATTTCTGTGAGATTTTACAGTTTCCAAAGTGTTAAATGTTCAATGTTGACAGTTGCAATATCTTATGAATAAGGTAGGAAATTAGTTGAAACACAAAGATGCATTGCAGGTTATTTTGTCTGTAATTCGAAACAGAATGATCTAATGGTATTAATTGATTGAATGCACTTTTTTGAGATCTTGGCCAGCTGTGGCAGAGGGAAAGTAGAGCAGCTAGAGCAGGGAGACTAATCAACACAGATGAGCAGAGCAGAGATTCAAATAAACTACAAATCAAGCAAGGAGACGATAAACAGAGATCTTACAGAAACAAATCTAAATGAACAAAGAATACAAGAATGAAAGAGATTAAATAATAAGGTAGCGCCTGCCAGTATAAACTGCAGGAAATACATTAAATAAGGCAAAATCTCAGGAACATAACAAGGAAATGATCAAAAAAGAAAATCAAAACCCAAACATTTCAGGATTGTGATAAATTCTTACTGTACAATTGTGGTAACAAGCTTCTGTGGTAACAAACTCAGCCAACTCTAAGTCTATGCTTTGTCCTTCGTTCTCAAGTAACTTCGTTTATGTTCCTTCGCAGGCTAAAACCAGAATCTTGGATTTACATTACTGAACACTGACTTTGTGTCTGGAAGTTTCCGGACGATCAAGAATATCTACGAGGACTTCATTTCCTAACTACTGTTTCCAAGTTTCCAAGCTGGCAGTTTCCTGCTTCCTCCGGCATAAGCATACCCTGTCCACCCTCCAAAGCAAGTATCTGCACATTGAACTCTCTCCTGAAATCACCAAGCTCACTCGAATAGCACCTAAGGAAACATCTGAACAAATTCAGCTTCGACAACCTGGACTCCGAATGTCTCTACCCCTGGTGACCTGACCATACCCACTTAGTAAGCAGTCTACTTGATTATCATAATTACTTATCGTTTGCTCAGTTTCATTTAGTTCCGTTTTCACCAGTTCTCTTCCCCTCTTTCCATACAGTTGAAGATTCGTCCGTTCACGTTTCCTGATTAATTGTGGCACAATAAAAACATAATTTTTACTTATTCTTTTTCTCCGGAGTGTTCTTCTGTATGTGGGTCAGATCTATTACAAAAATAATGACAAAATTATAATTTTGGTAATCCTAACTGAACTAAAACAGGAAAGTTGAATCTGACTTTATATTTGATGAGGAACAAAAATCATTCTGTGTCTTTTTTACAGTGTATGTAAATATCTGGTTTCAACAGTATAGATCAAAGAAAAAACTACTTTGCTCTAAGATTTTATTTTCATATTAAAGTAGCTGGAACTAAAGTTAGAGGAGTTTATCAGCTAAAAACAGTTCTAGGACATAAACCAAACAGAACCAAGCAGTGTGGCGTGGTTCTGCTCATTAAAGGTCCCTAAGAAAAGAAAAAAAAGAGAAACTTGACATATCTCTCTGTGTGATCAGCATCTTAGTTTGTTAACTTCTCACTGAGCCAGTAGGGGGTTCTTACATGTGGTCAACTAACTTTTATAAAGGGCAAGTTTATTTATATAGCACCATGCATACACAAGGTAATTTAATTTGTTTTACATGAAAGTAAAGGAACAGAGGTCAAGAAAATTACACTAAAAACAAGAAATATATTCAAACAAATTCTACAAACATTTCTGAATCACAAAACAAATGTTAAAAAGTCATGATTCAATTAAACTAATAAGATAATCTTTGAACTTTATGGGGAAGCTGCAATAAACAGTCATGTTTTGACTCGTGATTTCAAAGAACCTACAGTTTCTACACGTCTCAGGTTTTCAGGAATTTGCCTTTAGAGCTGAGGAGCAGAGAAACAAAATTGTTCAGTTCTGGTTCTGGGATCACTGAGTAAATAGATCTCTGGTGACCTGAGGGTTCATGTTGCTGGTGCATTAATTCCTTGCTTAACCTTCAATGTTTTATGTAAAGCTAAATTTTGGATGGAATAATAAGAAATAGAGACATTTGGGAGTAAAATGTATTACAAAATCCATTTCCAAAATCTCAGAAAGTTGAAAAACTGTTCACAGCAAGACTGGAGCCATTTCCAAAAAAACTAAACTAAAAGTAGATGTTTTAAAGGATTATGTTACCCAAGAAGATGCAATATTTAGAGAAAATGCTGCCATTGAGAGGTGGACAAGTAATGACTGATTTTTCCCACTGGTCTGTGAGACCAGCAGAGGTTACCAGGTTGCATGTTCATGATCCTTGCAAAGAGAACTGTACTGATCCTGTAGTATGTAGAGGCTTGGCCCTTGAAGACCAACCAAGTCTTAACCCCTTCAACGGCACTCATGGTTATAACACAGAGCATTCTGATCTGTGGACCTGAAGGGCAGTTCAAATACCACCTGGTCATTGGGGGACAATATTAACAAAACCAAGGCTTTGTCACCAATCCCAAACAACTTCAAGGATCTTTAGTGGGAAACAAATCGATCAGTTCCTGCTCCATAACTGCTCCATGGCCGTGTAGAAGAAAACACATGATCAAAAGAGTTTTTCTGTGCACCTTTCCTCACTATACCGGTAATACAGAGAAGAGATAACACGGGAAATAAAATTACTGGTTTGAAATATAATTAGATTGTATAAATATTCTCAAACTTTGCAGGAATTCAGAAATGTTTTTCCTTTCATAAATAAACACAAATGACATCAAACAATAAAAAAGATTTCTGCATTTCCTGTTTCATTTTTGCTGCTCTTATAACACATTAACATTTAAGAGGTGAGCTCCTTTCTCCCCTGACACCCAATTAGGTATCTGACCAATTACCTCTGCATCCTAGGCTCAAATGCGTCAGGCATAAAAGTCTATTTTTATTTAGCATAACTTTAATACCAGTGACACTGGTCAAAATGCTGAAAAAGTTGCTTCACGAATACAGCCTATGTTGGTATTTTATAAAAAAAAATATTTTATGTCTCCATCAGTTCTGGTGCCCAAAAGAAGTATTCATACTGCTTAGTTTGTTAATGTAATATCCTGAAATTTTATTATATTTAATTGTAATTTTATGTGACTGTCCAACACAGAATAGAGTATATCATGGAAGGAAAATAAAACATTGTTTTCAAATCTATAAGTAAAAATCTGTAAAATGTGGCGTGCAGGTAAATTCAGCTCCCCATATTAATGTTTGTAGAACCACCTTTCATTGCAAGAACAGCTGCAGCAAGTCTTTGGGAGTGTGTCTCATATTTAGACATTTTTGCCCATATTTCTTTGCAGTATAGCTAAAGCTCAGTCACATTTGACGGACAGCATCCGTTTACACCATTTTTCACATCCTGGCACAAGCTCACAGGTAAATTTAGCTCTCAATGTTGACCAAGCCATCCTAAAAAACACGCCATAGTTTGGTCTAGACCGTTCGGTCGCAGCTCTGATTGTATGTTCAAGAACATAGTCCTGGTAGAAAGCTACGCTCCACCCCAGTATTTTTATTTTTTGCCCCTTTAAACAGTTGTTTCCAGAATTGCCTTGTATTTTGTTGCATCCATTTTCCAATCAACACTGACTTGCATCTCTGTCCCTGCTGACAAAAAGTTCCCCACAACATGATACTGCCACCACTATGTTTCACATTGCATTTTGGTTATCAGCCAGAAGAATTCAGCTTTTGTTTCATCTGAACCGGAGGACCTTCTTCCACATGTTTGCTGTCCCCCATGACTTGTGACAAACTATGAATTGGACCTTTTGGAGGCTTTCTTTCAGTGATGGCTTTCTTTTTATAGCTCTTCCACAACAATTCAGATTTGTGAAGTGCATGGCTACAGATTGTGTTGCTAACAGATTTTCCCAACTGAGCAGCGGATCTCTGCAGCCCCTACAGAACTACGTACTATGGGTCTGTTACCTGCTTGTCTGAATAATTCTCTCCTTGCCCAGCCTCTGAGCTCATCTGGACATCCATGTCCTGGTAGGTCTGCAGTTGGCCCATCCTCTCTCCATGTTCAGATGGTAGATGGAACAGATGGAACAGAGCTCCGTGAAATGTTCAAAGCTTGGTGTATTATTTCAGAATCTGACCCTGCTTTATGTAGGGGTTTCAGAGTGAAAGAAGCTGATAGAAGCTGAATTTAACTGCTAACATCAGATATAGATTTCAAGTAATTACAAAAATGATGTTTCATTTAATCTATATGGAAGTTTTTTACTTTTGAAAATGTAAAAAGGTTCAAGGGGTGTTAATACTTTCACAAGCCTTTTTATTGAAATATCACTGAGCTGCAGACTTCCTTTTTTGCAATCCACAGTTCACAGTGTAAGCATGCTACTACAAACTAAATGGCACAAAAAGTAAAAGACATAATTAAATGTTGACCTCTTGATGATTGCAATAAAAAGGAGTAGATCTGTAAGTGCATCCCCCCAGACATGGCAACCGATGGTTGATTACATTTCAACTTTACCCATAAATATCATGTGATGAAAATAAACGTGAAACAGAAAGAAATGGTGTTTAGAGGGAGATGACAGAATATAAGCTGCAATACTGTTACAAGTGAATGCCAAATACTGTAGGTGTCTAAAGGTTAGAACAATTTGAAATTTCTTAAATAGCTATCTAGCAATGAAACATGATGAGGTGTTGTCATGGAGACAATATATGTGCTTTGGTTCAGCATTTCAGTAGCAGTGGTTATAAACACCCAACAGTGTACATATAAAACATCTGAAAACACAGAGCAAAAGTTTATAGTGAAAATGTCTTCAATGAAGTTCCTATTGACCTCTTCACCAACCTGACATCCTCTTCCTCCTCATCTACACCCTTAGTCTACCCAAAGCTCTTTTACAAGGTGAGACGTGCCAGATCCAGCCGAACTGGAAGAAGATCTGATGCATCAGCTGTAGTCATTAGTCATACTATTATCATAGTCACCTGGCCCTGTGCCAGCCTCACACCAGTCAGCCTGCCACACCCTCAGCATGCAGCCTTTAGGAATGCTGGGTAATGAGGGATGGAGAGGGGCATCCGAGGCATCAGATTTCAAGCTATGTTGGAAAGAAAGGAACAGTCTGCCATGTGAGTGTATGAGCGAGCTCACATTTAACCTCTGCTTTCATCTGAAGAAGTGCCGGGATAAACACTCTGCAGATTATACGTAACGTTGTAGGGAGAAGAAGGGAAAAGAAGAACATTTTTAAAAATGACGTCATGGTGGAGTATTCAGTTATCACACTCCTGTTTATTTTGTGATCACTAACACAGTTCTGTTTCCTGTTGATGATGGGCTGTAGGCTCCACAGTCCATGTGTGGGCAGATACCCCTCAAGGCTGGGTCTTCTCCCAGCAGCTGGGGAAGGTAAGGGTTTAATATGTGGTCATAATCTTTTCTTTGTTGCTTCTGGGTTCTGTTGGAGACAATTTCCAGAGTTGGTGGTCACAGTGGTGAAATAACCATCAGCTCCACTTTTGTCTTCATTTTTAAAATATGTTAGAAAACCCCAATGTCTCTGGTTTCACCAGTTTGTAAAAGAAGTCAAGGTGAAACCTAACAGTTTCCTTTTCCATCACTGAGCTGTTTAACACAATTAAGGAGTTCCAATGTGTTCAAGATCTTTAATATTCTGAAATATCAAAACGATGCAACCAGACTTCAAGATGGTAATACCTGTGTTGATGAGCTCATGGCTTTTATTTATGAACATTTACAAAACTACAGAGATGCATTGTAGGAGAAACAAGGAATCTCCATTTTTTCTTCTTACAAATAAAGATTTGAAAAAATCACGAACAGATTTAAAGGGGACATATACTTTTAAATCCTTCCTTTTCACCCATAAATCATTCAGTTGTGGTCTATATAAAGTAGAACTATGATGCTTTGGTCTGAATTACTTGTAATTGTAGCTTCACAGGCTCATCTTCTACCTCTCTTCTGAGGTGCGTCTGAGAGCAACTCGTTTTGGTGCCGTCTCTTTAAATCCTATTGAGGCACTTCACACCCCGCCCCCCTTGAGGTCAAAGAGCACTGCACTTTAACCTGTTCGGCCATTGTTGTGGTTTGATAACAATTATCTAGAGGTGCAGAAACAAGACAAAAACGGCAAAAACAATGCAAACTGTTTATGTAACAGTTATATTCAAAACCTGCAGTATGGTTCTGTCCTCAAGGAGCTAAAAGCAGCACAGATCACTGACATAAGCAGAAAGTAAAGTTTGCTGTCATTTTAGTGTTATTTGCAGCTTACCGCTTTCCTGCAACCATAGTTTCCATAGAGAGAAGGAACTGACCCCTTCATCAGATGAAGTCTTTCAGCTAATCATTCTTGATACTAAGTTTCCCCCTATATCCATGAAAAATAAAATGTAACCAGGATCGTTGAAGAGGTTCTGATGCTGGGCGATGGGGTAATGAATTATGTGTTAATACACCCAACAGCTAAACTAAACTGACCCTCTTTCAGGCACGAGTGCCTTACTTTAACTTGGACAACAAAATCTCTGAAAAATAAAGATGGCGGATACATGAAATTGATGAGCCAAAAGACCTTCTTTAATTGTTCTGCAACAAACAATGTGATGTAACAGTTGGAAAAACGTAACAGATGATAGAGAAAACTGAACAGACTGAAAAATACGACCCAAATGGAATATAAATATATCTCCCCAACACTTGGAGAGACTAAATCTAACCTTTCTGCACTCATACAGACTCCAAGTACACAACAAATGTGTTTAAAGGCAAAAAAGTGGAATTGGCATGATATGTTCCCTTTTAACAAACCTGTAATTAGTGTAGAATAATCTAGTTAGGTAGTTTTCATGCTTGCCTTATATTACAGTCCTTTTTGTTTTCTCACAAATAGAATCAAAACATTTTAATCTGTTAAAAAGCTGGCATTGAAAACAATCTCTAATTATTTTAGAATTATCCAGTTTAGGTTTAACTAGTATAAATAATTTAGGTGTTTAACTATAGTTGATCAGATGCAGTCCAGATAAAAGCAGTTACAAGCTTCAGTTAGCACCTAAAACACACTCAGTGTTCTCTGACTGTTGTTGTTTTGTAAGAAATATATTTTTTAAAGATACTTCTTTGCACCAATATATATATATGCTAAATTAGCAATTTTCATCTTCCCAAGTTGGTACACAACTGATCACAGCAGAGCTGAAGACACATAGACAGGCCCAACCCTGCCCATACAATCCTGGTTGATATCAAAACCTCGAGTGGTGCTATAAAGCTGACTATCGCTCCAACCCTGGCAAAGTCCTGATTTATAAGGAGAAATAAAAAAGATCAGTTTATCCTGTATTTACAACAGCAAATTAATAACTTACTGACAACCCATAACAGTGTAGTAGATGGTTCTATTAAATGCAAAACGTTGAAGCAGCAAAATAAACAGTTCACCCCCTACATTTGTTCTCTGTTCAGTAGTTAAATTATCGGCTAATGAAGAAAATAACAAAAGATGATTAAACGCAATCGCAACAAATGGTGAACCAAGACAATTAGACAATTAATTAGCTGACAATTAGAGCAGAATTTAATCAGAACTCTGCTGACTCTTGACTCTACAGAGCTAGTTGATCCCCAAAGAAAACATGGTGTTAAATTACCAGAAACACAGAAAGTGAACAGGCCTGCTGCTGAGGACATATTTGCATTCACCAGATCCAGTTTACACTGTAAAAAAATAAATAAATTTCAATTTACTGCACCACTAACCCTATTTTAGGTACCTACTTCCATAAAGGATCCAATTACCTCTAAGTCTTTTTTTTATGTTTTGCTCACCAGGAATGCAATACTTAAATTAAATGTTGCTAAATAACAGCTGAAATGCTTGTTTTTGGTTGGTTTTGGCAGTGACAGTATTGAAGAGAGTGAAAGTATTGCCATACTGTAATTATTCTGATCTGATGTCCTGAAAAAATATTCCTGTAGTTTCGACAAATCTGTCAAGAATTTATTATTTTTTTAGTGTCGGTATCGAGTTATGGTATTGGGACAGGCCTAAAAAGCATTGGTTTAAAGGCAATGGGAGCTGCTTCAATACTAATGCAGCAGAGTGTTGTGTTAATCAGTTACGTCGAAACACCAGGGAAACTCAAGAGCTATTTCCTTTCTTAATTTAAAATTCTTAACTACACACACAGAATATCATAAACTGTATTGAGCAGATGAAATCGCATCCTGACAGTATCTTGATCACATTTTGACAAACCTTACTGACATTTTATTAAATTTAATACAGCATAATAATAGGATACCCACCTTCAAATATTTTAGAATTACCTTTTTGAGAACTTAAAGGTACAAAAGTCAACCATGTCTGCTTCTTTTCATGCTTTCACTTCTATTAGCTCAAGTGCAGTTTTTAACTGTAATCCTTCTAATTACCAGTGTCTTCCTATGCAGAATGCACATAAGGATACTTAAAAATTGTAAATTGTTGTGGACTCAGTTAGAAGAGCCAGCTGGAAGGTTGGATCTCTACTACTGCACTTCACAATTCAAAGTTTCTTTGGGCCTTCCTCTCGATCTGTTTATTGGAGTCTGGAAGTAAATGGGTTAACCTATTCATCCAATGGATTTCCCTTAATGTTGGATTTGTTTACAGAACCAATGCCTCAGACTTGCTATGAATAGAAAACACTGATAATTTAATTGATACACCTTCCACTGCTGCAAGTAATGTTAAAGCTACATCTTGAACTAGATACACAATCTTCATAAGATTAATACTTATAAAGAAGTATTGTTTGGGTGTATTTGCAGTGCATTAAAGTTGTGCATTTGCAGATTTCCTGCTTTACTTTTCCTTATTCCAGGCATAGCCACTTTAATTCACCATGACGATCTGAGATTTATATCCACAGACTAATAAGTGTCTTTAAATGGCAGCAAATATCACATCATGCCACGGAAGAGTTGGAGATCTCACCATTAATCTGTGCTACAAACAGCAACTGTTGGAGAGGGCATCGTGTGAGATTAGATTTAAATCCTATTCCTGAAAATTGTTCACAGCCAAATGGAAATTTCATCAGAAGATTCATGCTCATTTATTATTCATTGTCACCCCCTCGCCAATGCCTTAGTAGAGGTGATGAAAAGTGAAGGCAGGTACGCAAGTATATCATGTGGGACTTTAATATATTGCAATCAAAAGCAGTGAACTGGAAAAGACAGGGCTTAATATGGTATCAGGTTGTAAGTCCTTACTAATTCAATAACATTACGCCACATATTTATTAGAAATCCCATTTCCATAAACACATCTGCCTGCTTGGATTTTATTTCACAATACTGAAAACATTCCAATGCTTTTTGCTTAAGAAAAATGTAAAAAACAAATGTCTACTTTAATTACGTGTAACCACTTTGACACATGTTTATTCATCCTTTTATTGAAGACAATATATATATATATATATATATATATATATATATGTATATATATATGCGTTAATACTTTGTAGCGCCACCCTTTGCTGCAATTACAGCTGCAAGTCTCTTGGGGTATGTTTCTATCAGTTTTGCACATCGAGAGACTGAAATTCTTGCCCATTCTTCCTTTTAAAACAGCTCGAGCTCAGTGAGGTTGGATGGAGAGCGTTTGTGAACAGCAGTCTTCAGCTCTTTCCACAGATTCTCGATTGGATTCAGGTCTAGACTTTGATTTGGCCATTCCAACACCTGGATACATTTATTTGTGAACCATTCTATTGTAGATTTGGGTTTATGTTTTGGATCATTGTCTTGTTGGAAGATAAATCTCCGTCCCAGTCTCAGGTCTCTTGCAGACTTCAACAGGTTTTCTTCCAGAATGGTCCTGTATTTGGCCCCAACCATCTTCCCATCAATTTTGACCATCTTCCCTGTCCCTGCTGACGAAAAGCAGGCCCAAACCATGATGCTGCCACCACCATGTTTGATAGTGGGGATGGTGTGTTCAGGGTGATGAACTGTGTTGCTTTTAAGCCAAACATATCGTTTTCCATTGTGACCAAACAGTTCGATTTTGGTTTCATCTGACCAGAGCACCTTCTTCCACATGTTTGGTGTGTCTCCCAGGTGGCTTGTGGCAAACTTTAAATGAGACTTTTTATGGATATCTTTGAGAAATGGCTTTCTTCTTGCCACTCTTCCATAAAGGCCATATTTGTGCCGTGTACGACTGATTGTTGTCCTATGGACAGACTCTCCCACCTCAGCTGTAGATCTCTGCAGTTCATCCAGAGTGATCATGGGCCTCTTGGCTGCATCTCTGATCAGTCTTCTCCTTGTTCGAGATGAAAGTTTAGAGGGACGGCCGGGTCTTGGTAGATTTGCAGTGGTCTGATACTCCTTCCATTTCAATATGATTGCTTGCACAGTGCTCCTTGGGATGTTTAAAGCTTGGGAAATCTTTTTGTATCCAAATCTGGCTTTAAACTTCTCCACAACAGTATCTCGGACCTGCGTGGTGTGTTCCTTGGTCTTCATGATGCTCTCTGTGCTTTGAACAGAACCCTGAGACTATCACAGAGCAGGTGCATTTATACGGAGACTTGATTACACACAGGTGGATTCTATTTATCATCATCAGTCATTTGGGACAACATTGGATCATTCAGAGATCCTCACTGAACTTCTGGAGTGATTTTGCTGCACTGAAAGTAAAGGAGCTGAATAATATTGCACGCCCCACTTTTCAGTTTTTTATTTGTTAAAAAAGTTTGACACATCCAATAAATTTCATTCCACTTCACGATTGTGTCCCACTTGTTGTTGATTCTCCACAAAAAAATTGAATTTTATATTTTTATGTTTGAAGACTGAAATGTGGCAATAGATTGAAAAGTTCAAGGGGGCGTACTTTCGCAAGGCACTGTATATATATATATATATATATATATGTATATATATATATATATATATATATATATATATATTTATTTTTTTTACTGTGTCCTACCTGGCAGAGTAGTGCTCAGAATTGTTGTCTGAGTGCCATGGAAAATCCCAACAGATTTACCTTCACAAGTGGAGCATTACAGCTAATGCTTTAAAGCTCTGCTTGATATTCATAAAAAGAAACTTTATTAGAAACTGCTTTCAGATTATTTCAATTGTTACGGACACGGAGACAGAAATGAAAAGGAAAAAAGAGAGATGGGGAATTAAGGAAAAGGAGAGAGAAAGAGGAAAGAACAAAGGAAGGAAGAAGAGAATACAAGACAACACCCTGTTTGCTTCTACACCTGTAGAAACGTTCATATTAGCAGCTTCTTTTTAACCAAAAAGTGCATGGTACTTATGGATGCAAGATGTATTTAGTGGTAAATGCGGCTCAATATAAAACATTTGTATATCTGTTAACACCTGAATCTAAACACCTGTGGGTCTGAGTGTGAGCGCGCTTGTGTATACAAGGTTTCTCCATAAAAATATGCAATAGTGAGCATGAGGAGCCATAGACCTGCCCCCCTGGACCTGGGATAGATGCGGAAGAGATCCGAGCCACAGACATCCTAAGACCCCCCAGAGCACAGAAACCCCGGGAGAACCACCACCAGGACTACTGTAACCCCCCGAGAGACAAGCAGGGGAGAGTCCCAGAAGAACCACCCCGCAGCCACAGTGCAGAAGCCCCAGGGAGTTGCAGCGACGAGTCCAAAGGCCCCACCACTAGCTGTCCATGCCCGAGTAGACCCAAAGACCTAAGACCCCGGGACACATAACTGCCCAAGCAGAGGCCCGGCAAGGATCCACCGGGAGTGAGCCAGCACACACCAAAGCCCTCAGCCCCAGACACAGAGAACCACAAGTACACTGGTGGGTAGAGACACCAACCACCGGCAGATAGTGTGGCGGGGAGGAAATAGGCCCCACATTTGATGGGGGGCTTAAATTGATCCAGGAGAGGGAGCAGCCCAAGACCCAACCTGACACAAAAAACAGGCACACACAGTCACAATCACACATTCCCACCCTCATGCGTACACAAAAAAACACTCACACCCACGCACCCAACGTAAAGACCAACATCAATGGATGTCGTACACTCACTCACAGTCCCCCTACATAGGGGCAACCAGCCCACAGACCCAGAAGGTGGTCCCCTTCCCTCAAGGGGTGGAGACAGGCAGACCGCCCCAGCACCTGAACCTGGTCCGGGCTAGCCCGGGCTCGTGCCCAACCCCACTCCCCAACGACCCCAATCCTCATCCCGAGAGGTAGCCATGTAAAAAAGAGGGGTCTACATCCAAAGTAGCCCGCAAACCAGAGCCACCACAGAATGAGGTACTTCCGACCCCCCAATGAATTCTTATTCTAACCTCATGAGCCCCCCACACCCAATGAAGCCCAAAATGAATTTCCCCACAGGGCCACCCCCAACCAGGATGCAGATATTGAACATATGCCCCCGAACCCAAATGCCATGAATCCCCTCCCTACAGCATATGGGCACAACCCCACAGGTGAGCTTCATCCCCGAAAAGCCCACAAAGTGACACCAACACAGCGCAAGCTCCACACACAGCCCCTCTCCAAGCACCCCAACTGCATCCTGCCCCCACCACACACGAGTTTGTGAGAGGGAACCATGCACCAGCTGGGTAACCGGGCTGGGCAGGCCAACCCCTCCAGGCCAAGCACAACCCGCCATCCACCCCAGTGCAGGCACAAGACATGCTCTACCGGCCCATCATCAACTGCCAACTGCAGCCTGGTGCCCATCCAGGGGCCAGAGCCACAAAAGGAAGAATTGGAGGAAGGCCACCACAGCACACCAAGGACTGGGCACCCCGCCAACCCCAAACCCAAACCCTGAAGGTGCCCCAGGATGCCGGTCACTTACCCTCCCACACGTTGCACCCCGCTGCACCAAGCAAGTCGGCCAGCCCCTCCACCAAAGCACAGCCACATCTCAATCAACCCTCGCCAAAGCCCGGAGGTTCTGCTACAACCCTCCATGCCATTGAGCGCGCGCACCTCCAAGGCCCTACATTTGAATAGCATGAAAATTGTATACGTGAGAGTGTCTAAGTTGTACAATAAAATTGGGGCACAGCCTGCCATGGGACCGCAGAGATGGAAAACCCAATGACATTCCAATGACACACCTGCACCCCAAGGTCCTACATGAGTGGTAGTGTGATGGAGTGGGCAGAGGGAGGTGTCCGGGGATGCGGAGGGAAGGACTGGGGGATAAAATGCTCTCCCAGGGTGCCAACTCCCCGGGTGACGCCAATAAACACATCCATCGGGCGAAAGGCTAGGGACAGGCACCAGGCCCCGAGAACCAACCGAAAACCAGGACCAACATGAAGCATAACTCAATCACAACTGACCTTTTCCATTGTTTTTCATAGTGACTCACATATTTCTGACACAAAAAACCTTTTAGTTACACCTTAGACAGGATAGAGCTAACATACATTGTACAAATGACTACATAGAATACAATAAACAGTCCAAATTTGGACACACTTGCTTATTCAATGGTTTGTCTTTTATTACTACCTCTGGGAACCCCTTCAAGACTGTGATTGCCTCATGAAGCTCATTGAGAGAATGCTAAGAGAGTGCAAAGCAGTAATCAAAGGGGGCTATTTTGCAGAATCTAAAATAGTATATAAGATATATTCAGTTATTATTTGTTGGCTACTTATTTCTATATATTTTTGCTTCATGGTTTTCAAAACACAGCTCATGTTATGGCTATGGTGCATAGCTCAAGCATGGAGTTAAAATAATCAGACCACATCAGCAACTGTAGGTGTTATTTGTGAGCATAAAGTTTATCATCTTTCTTTTATGATGTATTTTACTCTGCATGAGTCCTCTGTCAGCACAAGACATTCACTGATGTTCTTAGATCAGTTTATTAACTCAATTAATAAAGTATTTCTCCAAACTTCACTTTCCTACTGCTTGTTTATCTATAATACATTTTTTTTGGTGGCACAGTTTTCTGGAAAAATAAGATTGCTCATATCCTGCACTTTAGAGAAACAGCGCTGGCTAAAACCAGATCAAAAATCTATGTGAATGCTGCCAGAATTTTAGAGATTAAAATTTCAGCTTTTGCCACAAATGTTCATTCGCCCATGTGCTGAATCTCAGAAAGACTGGGCTCTGTACCATAAGCTTTTAAATCCTTCTGAAGGATGGTGGTTTGTTAGATCTCTAAGCTACTATTTTCATACATTTCTCCTGACTTCCTGCTCCTCACTGTATGAATAAAAATATAAATCAACATGTTATTAACTTATCCCAGTGTTCTGCATTCTTAGGCAACATCTAGCTGTGTTCTCACCTGTCTGTGCTAACTTTTTTCTTTCATCATTCATTACTTATATTCTCATTTTGGACACCATAGTGAATATAACTATTGTGAGCTATGAAGCCACATGCAAAGAGGAAAAGTTGTTAAAATATGACATACACACCTTGATTCAGGTATGGTTAAAATTTAACTCACCCTCATAAAATCACCTAATGATGTGATTTGAACTGTTGGAACAGAATTTACTTTCAGAGTACCTGTAGAGACCCTCATATCATCCTCACTCACCTATTGGACCAGAACTAACCTCATTACTGAGGAATGTGTGTTTATCATGCAAGCTGAAGCTTCCACTACTCTGCTGTGTATCTCACTGATTTTTATGTTTTTTTAGACTAAACTTAAGAAAAAAAGTGAATCTTGGTGATGAATCCTTTAATCTATCCAAACCTTTACCTTTTAACATAATCATTTAAGAGCAACTTTCAGAGACTCACATAAAGGTATTCAGCATACTTTCTGGAACATATTAAGAAGAATAAAATGCCTTCCTACCAGTTTGATTTGTAGTTAAGGGTTAACCCCTTAAATGTCTTTCTGTGGCACTTGAGAATTTGAAACCCTAGTACTGAGTGATTGTTTCAATGTAAATGGTCCATGAAAGCCCCTCCATAACTTTTCTTGAGGGTCCTGTCATGCTTTATTATACTCTCCACAAGCGACTCTTGGTTTTCAAGTGGTCATATGAAAGTATTGGTGTTAAAAACAGTTTTTATTCTGCAGTTATGAGGTAGTAAAGAAACAAATCAAACCACAGATTTAGGAATATTCTTCCACCAGTCATAAGATCAGGGAGACCCTGTGTCAACATGATATCAGCTTGTTGTGACAGTGGGGCTTCTGCATGCACAAACACACAGCTCAGTTCAAGAGTATAACTGTGGCCAGAACAGTGTTGACACCTCCAGCTGTCTCCAGGGTTGGAATAAAGATCTGACACCCGCAGCGGTCCACTGTAGACACCAGCTGGGCCTGGAGCCAGAGAAAATGTCTTTCACCTCCTCTATCAACACCCGCGTTCTCTCTCCTGCACAGTCACAAGTCTATTTTACCTTCCTCCACTCCCTGTAACCTTTCTTTTTATCTCTGTCTTCCTCCTTATTCATTCCCCTCTCACTCTCTTTGTGAGTCTCTCCAAGGCATCCACCTCTTAATCCCTCCCTCCCTACAATCCCTCATTCGTCCTTCTCCCACTTGCAAAACCTTTCCAGTGACACAATGTTGAGTTTCTGCCAACTTTTCTTCCCTCCTTGAACAACATCTCTGTGGTACAGTAGCTTTTAAGTCTGCTGATGACTTCATATGGCCTCTCTTAGCATGGGTGGCGTTTAACATGAGCAGAGAATGAAGTCCACCATGAGTCATAAGTGCTGTGTGGTGCAAGTAATGCAAAAGATGTAACTTTAGGAAAATTCAACCTGGTCTTGCTACTTTATTTGAAATAATATATTTGGCAATTCTATGGCTCTGATTATTTTAGGACATTTATAAACATTCATTTATAGTTTAATTGTTCATCACAGACAGGGTTATCAGGTCTTTTGAGTTATGGTGATTTTAATGGAGAGAAGAGGAAAAAGCAGCCTAAAAAGATCAAATGAACACAAATATGGGAGATCCGCTGAACCAGTTCAGCGCTATAGCAGCTTCATTCAGAACCACTGATTTTGTATAGCCCATGTGTGTACTGTACTTTAACTGAACTCATAGCTTGCAACTGAACTGTTTTGCTATCTTTTAGAAAGGAGTGGAGAACATCCCAAAAAAAAAACATTACTTATACTTGTGTGAAGTGGTTGGAGCTCCAAAGTTATTTTTAACAAATTATGTTAATTCATGATTCTTACATAAGAACTTCTTTGCTTTTGTACATTTACAGCATCTTGCAAAATTGTTTATAATTATTTTTTCACATTACAAACTTCTATGAATGTTTTTAGAGTGTTATTTGATAGATAACACAAAATAATGCATAGTTGTATACATTGCGGTCATTGCGGTACTGGAAGGTGAACCTCCATCCTACTCTAAAGTCTTCCAGTATCTAACAGGATTCCTCTGTATCTAGCTCCGTCCAAAACATATCATGTTAAAATGGAGAATTGTACATCGTAAGAATTTTAAGCCATCTCTCAGTACCTACTTACAGACCGGCATACTGACCCTACTGACAAAGCAGACCGTAAACACTTCTGAGCATTTCAGAAAGTGAACAAATTGCAAAGACTTGGGACACCTTCACAGGACAACACCAGTATTTTAAGCTAACATTTCAGTCACTTTAGCCATGAGGGGTTTTGTGGGAGAAGTTAATCAACCACAAAAAAGTTGCCTTTTCCAGTTTATGTTTACTGGTTTTGAGCTAAGAACTCCTTTTTTTCAGTGTGTTCAGCATGTCTGAAACATTAAGGGATATTACTACTTAAACTCTATGCAAACAAGTGACAACTGCTAAATCCTACTAGCTCTTTTTTGTCTAGCAGTGTAAATGTTAGACTTGTTGATAACCTCAAATACATTAAAAGGAGAAGACAGCAGTTGTGTAACATCAGCCGCCAAGGTTCAGAAAGCTCCATCGGGTTTGATTAGAGCTTCAGAAAGGGTGCAGAGAGGGAAAGGAATGCCTTCAGATTTCATTTGGAGCAAAAGTGCTGATGTGGTGGTAAGCGGATGCAGACGAAAAGCTGCAGAAAAGAGTGAAATAATGATTGCAGTCTTGACGTGGTTCTCAGACAGATTTTTGTGGTCACACGGCTGTGTGTTACAGAAGCAATTCCCAGCTTCGAACTCCTTCCCCCAAATGTTTTCCTTTTGCCTCTCTTCCACTTGCGTTTTATAGGTCTCGTATTCTCAGACTTAAAGCATTGTTTAGAGACTCAAAATTTTACGGTAGATGAAGAAATTACTGAAATTACTCCACACAGCTTGTCCAGAGTTTAGGGTACTACATATTTGTCTAATAGCCTTTAGTGATTTTGAATTTTAAAACCGATTACTGCAGTGAGTGTAGGAATAGAGAGAAATTGCCAGGTAGCCATCAGACAGGACCACAACGTAGTGTAAATTGTAAGCAGCAGTCATAAAGTCAGAACCTCCCTGTTCATGCAAAACATTTCGGAACCTTTTGACCTGCTTGGCTTTTATTCGAATGAGGGGGACGAGTCTTTGCTTTAAGCCTCTTAGTGACAGGAACCCCAGGCTCTCAGCCAGCAGTTATGACTGATGGAGATGGTTGTCTTCTCAGCTGCCTCTGTACCAACTGAGAGCACAAGCTAAAGATGTAGGGAACAAATATAGAAGGCTATTTCTCACCCCAGGTTGATGGATTACTCTAAAGCCAAACTATGTACAGTGCTCAAAGGGGTAACAATGTAACATATTCATGTCTGTTATCACACATAGTAACAGAACAGTTTTTTAACCTTCTCTCTTTTATTTGGAACAGTTTAGGTTACAGGTTTCCTCTGCACATGGAGATCATCGAGTGGTGTCTATTAAACTGAACGAGACCTTAAGGAAATGATGACAGTAGCCAACAAAGCTGGTGGTGCTTGTTTTGAAGGCTGTCTGCTCTCTACAGACGCAGCTTCCTTGGCAGTGTTTGTGTTCGTTGGAGCTGAGTCCAACCAGATGTTTCTCTTTGAGTTTCTCAGACTGATGCAGTTCAGGATGCTGTGCTATTTTTTATTGCCCTGATGCTGCTCCGAATACACATAATGTATCATTTCAATGAGCAAACCTCTAAGTCTATTTAGAAATAAGAGGCTCCAAGAATAATTTTTTTCAACACAGTCAGCTTTTTTAAGTTCTATGAAAACAATATTTTAAAAGAAAAGTTGTTTGGATCAAAAAGAGGAAAGATCAATATCATTTTGAACAGCTGAAAATGATTCCCTGTGTTTCTTTTTTATTCCAAACTTTAAACTGAATGAATATATTGGGGATGTCTATTTTCTCACATTTATCAGTCTCATAAAAAGAAAAAAAAAAACACAACTGGAAAAATAACATGCATACAAAGATGGGGTTTAACTTGTTTGAAGTAATGATTGGCCTTGTTAATTAAATGAGAACAGGTTCCACTCATGACATTGAACTGTTCAAGATCGCACACAAACTTACACAGCAAACCACAAAAATCAATGTTCAGCCGAGAGAAGGATCAAATATTTCTTGATGAAATGGTTTTGTTTGGTTTTCTGTCCACAACTTCTCACTCCCACTGCTCCATGGCTCCTCCTGTGTTTGCATTTATTCTTCATTATAGATTTATAGATGCCTCAAATATGTGAATAATCTGCAATTCAAACACCCACTTGTCCAGTGTGGCCAAAAATATCTCCAACTTTTATTCTGAAAAATCTTTTTGTTATTTTGTGTTAAATCAATAAGAATCTCAGATCAGAATAAAATTCACTGCTTCACCTCAACAACACAGAATGAAAGGTCTTGACAGAGACTTCTCTATGCAACACGAAAAAATGAAACCAGTGGCCTGAGTAAGAGCATTACGAGGACGTTTTTAAATAGATGGTACAGGTTTCTAAAAATAAATGACACTGGTATCCCTTGAAACAATGTTGCACAGATGGAACCTATTTGCTTAGTTATAGGGAAGGTGTCATTTTTCCCATTAATACTTGTCAAGGCCAGTGCCTTTCAGAAGGACGATGCGGTGCAGCTGGTTTACAGCACAGACAAGGAAAATAACATTTAATAAATGATCTCTTAAAATAGAATGTAATGTAAACTGAAATTACATGTTCTGTGGGAAAGATTGTCCCACCTTGCATGCTCAGACAACTGTTTACTAACTGTAACTAATCTTATTTACTAAATCTGACTAATGTATTCTGGTTTGGATGAATGGGACTTTATATGTTTGAACTCAGTCTGACCTTGAGTATAGTGAACTGAGTTTGAACATACCCTTATCATCAGCATGAATGTTTAATCTAGATTTACTTTGATCCAAACAAACTCAAAATTATCCTCTGGTTAAAAAAACAAAGGGAACATATAATCATTGTGATGTACAATGACAACGGCTCTTTGAAGAAATCTGTATAATATGTGCTACAACAACATTAAATTTGCCCTGAGATGGGCTGGCGACCTGTCCGGGGTGTACCTTGTCTCTTGTCCATAGACTGGTGGAGATAGGCACCAGATTCCACGTGACCCACTATGGAAGAAGTGGTAGAAAGCGACTGACTGACAACATTACATTTCCCTTTGGAATTAATAAAGTATTTTTTAACTGAATCGAATTGAATTTAACTCAAAGTCAATCAAGCTGCTTGGATATCAACCTGTCCACTTAAGAAGCAACACTGATTGCCTTGTAACATGTTCTATTGTGCAAATTGGATTAATAACAGGTGGAAAGAAGAGGCAATTGGCAAGACAACCTCTATTTATGAATGGTTTTGGAGCTGATTGCCACAGACCATTTCCCTCTTTGAGGCATTTCTGGTTGTCCTTCACCTTCCTTCAGTGCCTTCACCACTAGTGGTATTATGATGTGGCATTTGCATCACACAGAAGTTTCTTAGGTAGTGCCGCTGCTTCAGGATGCCACATTTATATACACAGATGTCCACAAGTGGTAACTGTGCTCACATCCTGGCAATGTGCAGTCTAACTGACATTTGAAAGAGACCACCAAAATTAGCGAATTCGCCACTGGTGTCCAGTGAGACAAAGATGTGGGGCAGATGTGAAATGAAGTCTGGAGACCACAAGGAAATAGTCCTGCTACATGTAGCAATTCTCCAGCATGACATGTTTTTTTGTGGGTCGGTGATGGTAACGGGAGCCACGTCCTTGGAGTGTTTGGAGAGTTACCCTGACTGCTCTAAGGTCCTGGGACCACTATATTTGCTGATTGGTACTGCACAGTGGACACTGGGTTCTCCTGGATGCATGACAATGCTGGGCCTCATGACAAAGGCAATGTTGCTATTAATTGGCCTGCGTGTTCCCCAGACCAAAATCCTGGTGAGAACCTTTGGAACATCATGTATCACATCATCCAGCACTGCTACATCACAGCCAAGACTGTCCAGGAGCTGACTGAGCCCTGATCCAGGACTGGGACGAGATCCCTCAGGACACCATGGGCCTTCTAATTAGAAGCATGCCTTGATGTTTTAGGGAAGTCATACAGGCTCATGGAGGCCATACATACTGCAGAGATACATTAGTTGTACAGAGGAAATTCACAACAGTTGGATGTGTCTGCTATCTGATTAGTCAAATTTGCTTTTGGGTATTATTCTAAATCTAGTCCCCAATGTGGCACTGATTTTGGTTTGGAGTTTGATGTTAGCTTTTGGCCATTTCAGAACCAGTTTGGATTTGTGTTTGGGATCGTTGTCCTGTTGGAACACTTAAATGTGTCCCTACACATTTGATATGAAGTAGATGAATTCATGTGTAGTCTTATTCATTATTACATCCACTTTATGCATGCAACAGTACCACTGGTAATGAAACAGACCCTTAGCATGATGCATTCACCTCCATGTTTGGCAGTTAGTTCTTAAGCTTTGATTTCAAATATACTTTTTGTCTTTATGGCCAAACAGCTCAAGCTTTGCCGCATCTGTCAAAAATAACTGTTTTTCTAGAAGACATTTGGCTTGTTCATGTTGGCAGCTGCAATGGTTAGTTCATATTTATAATATTGATGTTGGAAAGAAAATAGTGAAAATTAAGGTTGTGTTTAACAATTCAACACAATGATCAGTGTCTTATAAGAGTGATGTTGGAAATTTGTATCTGTCCAACCTCTTTAAAGAAAATATTAAAACCATTCTCCTAATTAATTGTTATTTAGAATTTATTTTAGAATTGTTATATTTTTTATTGTTTGCTTTCTAACCTCTGAAACTAAAAGGTTTGTAAATGAACAGAGCTTTGACCAAAATATGATACAGTTTCTGTGTAATATTATATAAATTAACACATTTCTATTCATTTATTCTTTAGAAATGAAAACATTTGTCATGTTAAAACATCTGGGACTAATTATTTAGATCTAAATCTGTGATTGGTGATCTACGAACATTGATTTAGATCATACATGTGAACTGAACTTAAATCTAGTTCAGATAGAAGGTGGACCTGGACAACACTATGAGCTGGTACATGGAGCTGACTGGGTCACACACCAAACATCAGATGTTTGTGGCATCACTTGTGGCATGGTGCAAACTGCATCTGCTATCCAGGAAGACAAATGAGTTGTCTGCGTGCTTTTACATGAAATCCTTTGTTAGGTTAAATTTAGCATAGCGTCATAATCCATTGCATTGTTCTGAGAGTTTGGAGCAATTCTAGATATGCTTTTGGACAGGGGCGCTCATCTCAGTTTCAGTGTGGATAGAGTGAGGACGAGTCCAAGTTCACCCTGTAATACTCTGTCATCTGCCAGACATGGAGGTGACTCACTGCACAACTGGAATCAGGCAGGCTGCGGTATCGGGTGTCCTGTGGGCTTGAGAATAACCAATCAATGTCGGGAAACAAAGAAAAGCAGAATTTTGTCCAGAACAACTGGACATGGGAGATCACTGTAGCTCTGTTTCCTGAATAAAAAAAGCTCTCATGAGACCTATTAGCATGAGTTTAAAGGATGAATATGTCCCACTTACATTTTTTTTGTTCTCTCTTTGGCTTCATCTTATAATTGTGTGATTGTAAAACATAGAAAACCTTGATTAATGTTTTTGTTTCCAATCTAATTAAATGCATTTTTGTAGTTTTGCTTTTTCCCGAAACAATGGAAACGGCCTCGTCATAAAGTCACGAAGGACAGGACTGCAGACCTGTGCACAAAAACCTAATTTTAAACTCGGCATGTCTACTTCACCTTCCTAAAACAATAAAGGATTAAATTACATTTGTTTTCACACATGTTAATCTCAGCTTTTAAAACTTATACAAGCCCAAGGAGGTGTGCTCACACAGAAATTCCTCTGTGAGTTTGTCAGGTGGCGAGTGCGTGGCCCGACTGAGTGAAATTAATGAAGTCTGTAATGGGTTATCAAAGAGGGGAACTCGATATCTGTGGAGGAGAACCCCACCTGTTTATTAGGAGACGCTCTTGGCTGACGCGCACGCTCATTTATACGCACACACCCATCAGAGTCTGCAGGTGGGGATCAAAATGCGCCCTTTCTGTGCCAGAACAACAGGTGGATGGGCATTTTTTACGATGTCTGGACTCTTCATGTACCCTGTTCATGGTGAGTAACATGACATGTGAGAACTTCCTGCAAGAAACAATCGAAAGAAAAAAGAAATTCAACAAATACTTTTCTTTATTTTCTTCACAGTTTCTCCTCTCACAATTATAATTCATTTAACTTTATTTGTTTCCTTGCACAGACCCAGTCCACAACTTATAGGACTGGTGAACACCATTCATGAAATATTCCAACACTGCTTTTGATTTGCACTTTGGATAATTTTCCAGTTTGAAGCACTCAGCTGAGTATAGGTTTCAACCCTCTGACTCAGATTTTCACTATCAGAAAAAAGAAAACTAGCTGTAATGTTCAGCTGAATAAAATTTAAAATTTATGGATTATTTCTAAAAGTGGGATCTGTAAAAGGATACCAACCAATGTAAATGAACTCTGCCATCTATGATAGAAATTAATGATCAAATACCTAGCCACAGTCATTCCATGACCTTGTTAATGGTGGCAAAAAACATGTACTTTTCCACAGCTTTTTAAGGGACATTTATTCAAATACTACTGGGAGTGGAGTGTTTATGAATATTTTAGTCTGTGAGCGAAATTTAAATCCTGTGCGAATTACAGAAAACCCACAATAAATTCAACCACTTGCACCTAATCTGTGATTAGAAAATTCTCTCTAGTTGTTTGTTTTACCACTTGAAAAAGAACGGTTGAAATGCATAATTAAAGGGAGAATATTATTAACATTTATAACTATTAGGAGTGGTAGAAAAGTGCATGTTCATTGTTTCTCTTTGACTATTTCTATTTCTATTGTTGATGATTTAACATGAAGGAAATTTTGCAATAATGCACTAATCTATTTAAATATGTACCAGAGCTCATGGTAAAATAGCTTAATTCTAATTAAACTCTGTGCTGTTAATTTAACTACACATGCAACAGATTATTGTAGTAATGCCTGCAGCTATTTGTCATTTTTCTGGTACAGCTAAATACTGAGAACACTAGGGAACTATTATGGTTTATTAATCATTGCATGAATCTTTAAAGCTACTGAAGATATTAAGCAATTTGTTTACACTGGAATGACTGAAATATATATTCAGTGTGAATATCCGGTGCACACTAAAGCTCAGACTAGTGCGAGGTGAGAAGAACATTGTCTTCTTCGTGTACTTGTAATGTTATAAGCTGTTGCTTGTTGCTGATTTTTTTTTCCTATGCCATGTGGGTAAATAAAGATTGTTGAACTAAGAATTGGAAGCTTTTACAAATGAAAAACTTTAGTGGGGAGGATTAGGCACATGACATCCACAGCGAACAATAGGTAAGACTTAATGATGATAGTTAAGTAGAGGAAGCATCATAAAGTCAAGCTGTAAGGGGTGATGTTGTTTTTTTCAAAAACATGGATTCTTGTTCATGTTTGTTCACCGAGACATGAAGAAGCGTTCTGAATACTTATTTAGTAACACTATAACCATAAAAGCATAACTGTTAAGGAAACTTACTAAATTGCCAAGGAACATAAGCCTGTATTATAGTGTGGCTCAGACCCAACAGTTACAAAGATTTGTAACTTAATTTAATTTTGGGATCGGTAATCAGTGGAGCTCAGTGAGAATGGAGTGACTCGTCCTTCGCAGTTAATCAGACATGGTGCCGTGCTTTCAATGGAAGCTTTATTATACAGAGCTGGGAAAAAATATTTGCACCCCCACATATATTTCTTTTGTTTTTTTATTTGTCACCCTTAAAGTCTTTCAGGTCATCAAACATATTTGAGTATCAGACAAAGATAAGAGATAAGAGAATACAAAAAAACAACAAAAAAACAAAACAGGAGATCTGTTCATGCTCCAGCTTCTCAATCGGATTTAGGTCCGGACTTTGACTTGGCCAAACCTATTTTGGTGTATTTTTAGTTGTTTTGGAGTCCTTCAGAGGTGAACCTGCTGGTGTGGTTTGGATCATTTTCTTGTTGCATAACCAGGGTGTACTTCAGGTTAAGGTCACAAACTGATGGTTGGACATTCTCCCTCAGGAGTTTATGGTTTTTTTAATTACTGCAAGATAGGTCCCTCAACAGCATTGCAACCCCAGACCATCATCCAACAACCTCCATGTTTGATTGTTAGTAAAATGTTCTTCTTTTGAAATGCTTTTTATTAGTTTTACTTCAGGTGAAACGACGCACACCTTCTGAAAAGGTCAACTTTTGTCCCATCGTTCAACAGAATATTTTCCAAAGTCTTTTGGATCATCAAGATGTTTTTTGACCAATCAAAGATGGGCCTTTGCGTTCAGTTTGGCCAGAAGTGATTTTGGTCTTGTTCCGATTGTTGAATTATAAAAACTGAGAGTAGTGAAGCCTGCAGTGTTTAGATGTTGTTCTTGGTTCTTTTGTGACCTCCTGAATATTTGGTTGGCTGGCTAATCCTGGGAAGGTTCCCCACTCTTTCATATTTTCTCCATCTTTAGATAATGGCTCTCACTGTAGTTTGCCGGAGTACCAAAGCCTTAGAAATCCCTTTGTAACCCTTTCCAGACTGATGGATTTATTTGTTTCCCGTCTGTTCTTACATTTCTTTAGATCAGGGCATGATGCCGTTCAGGATTGTACAGATCTGGTCCAAAAACAATAGACAGCAAGTTTTTGACTTATAAATGGCAAATAAATGAAATCTTCATCTGTTGACCTGGTAGAAGAGGATTGCAGATGAGGTATGCTGTAAGAAGGAAGGTGCCAAGATTTGGAGGGACAATAAATTAGGTGCGATCTGAGGTGTCTCTATGTGGAATACTTTGGTGTGACTTTGTTGAAACACAGCTGTAATGTAGAAATAAGGGAAATTAGAAATTTCTCATAATGTTAATATGACTGTCTGACTATAGCTTTTGCTGGGAAAATTGTCAATGAGGGAAATTTCCAACTAATATTGCATTCAGTATCATTAGCTCTTATTACCAATAGAGCAGTCTTGGAGTTGTTAATTCTATTAAATCCTAACAATCTTAGAATAAGGATTATATCTTAGTTTAAAGATGGATTTGGTGCAGTTTCACCGGAGGTAAATTAACAGAAGTCACTTTAATAAATGGTCCACCCTGATGGACGTTCAGAGGATAAAAACACACACAAAGACAAGGAACATGTAAACAAAACAGATCATTGCCATCAATGCATAACACAATGTCCACACAAATCAAAACAGAGACAAGGAAAAGAACTAATTCTGAAGAAGAAAGATGAATGTTGTTAAAGTGGACTTTAAATACCTCCACACAGTTTTTGTGTCTTTCCCTACAGGTTTTGTTGAAACAAAAGTATAATCTCTCTTGAATTCACTAAAACAACAAGTATACTGTGTACATAGCATTTTGTAGCTATTGTAGAAATGCACAAATAAAAAAACACAAAACGAACAAGAGCATCAGTGCCTTACAAAAGTATTTGCACCCTTGAATGTTTTCACATGTTATCACATTGCAACCATAAACCTATTTTAGAAGGCTAGAAAAGAATAGAGCTCTGTTCAATCCATCGTCCAAACATAGAGAGAGGATGGACCACCAGCCAACCTACCAACCTATGGACGTCTACCTAAACTGACGGGCTGGGCAAGGAGTGCATTAATAAAAGAAGCAGCCACAAAGCCCATGGTAACTTTTGAGGAGCTGCAGAGATTCCCAGCTTGGTCTCTTTTCCAGTTTCCCACAAGCCATGTAGGGGAAACAGCAAACATGTGAAAGAAGGTGCTGTGGTCAGATAAGACCAAAACAGAGTGCTTTAGCCTATATGCTAGATGTGGAGGAAAACTAATACTGAACATTGCCCAGAGCACCCTTTCCCCAATGTGAACCATGGTGGTCACATCATCATACTGTGGGGATGCTTTTTTTTTCTGCAGAGACAGTGAACTGGGCAGATGTGATGGGAAGACAGATGGAGCTAAAAACAGGATACTTGAGAAAAGGCATAGGTTAACCCTCCAGCATGACAACAACCCTATACCTACAATGGAATGGTTTAGTTCAAAGCATATTCATATGTAACAATGGTACAGTAAAAGTATAGACCTAAGGCCAATTCAGAATTTGTGGGAATTGTAGCAAACAGTGGGTAGCGCTTCACACTTTTCAGATTGTTTTTAAAAACCCATGAATTTCGCCGTTACGCACTACATTGTGTTTGTGTGTTACACTAAATCCCTGACCAATGCCGTGTATCTGAGCTAACTACACTGTTCAACTAAACTTTCCATCAGGTTTCCAAACACTCAATGCTGCTCCAATTGTTTTTCCCCCTGAAAGGTGCAACATGCCTCAATACTCTGGGCTATGCCCTTTAAGTGAATCTATATAAGGAATCTCCCAGAGCGCTGTACAGAAGTGCTAATCATTTTCAGTGCACATGGGCCAGCGTATAATATGATCAAAGTTAAGCTCAACCATATCAGGAATGTGTTACCCTCTGGGATATTTTTAGGTTCTCCTTGCTAACTATCTGCCTTTTGGACTTGATTGGAGATTAGCACTGGTTTCATTCTGGCAATGAGTAAATATCCTACTCTTTATTTCCAAGCTCTGAATCCCCCCAGCCTAGTTAAGTGATCGGGGCACCTGCTATTTTTGGTAAGATATGGGGAGGGTTTTTCTAAAGAGAGGAGGGCTTGTTTTACACCCTTATAAGAGCCTATAAATAATATCTCTGTGTCACAGGGCAGCAGGGGAGTCAGTGCTAAATACAAAGGTGAAGATGTGTGTGTGCGCGTGTGAGTGAGTGTGTGTGTGTGTGTGTGTGTGTGTGTGTGTGTGTGTGTGTGTCTGTGAGGCAGAGAAGCTAAGAAGGACTCAAGTGAGTGTTGAAATGTAACAGCATATATGGTTTCTGCCTGTGTCGTGTCAGTTTGGTGTTCCAACAAGTTGATGTATAATTTTCCATGTCATTAGCTCCATTTCTTGGTTAATTACACCCTGATTATTTTACAGATTTACTCTTTTCCTTCACAGAGAGATGTCTTCTTTATTTTTGAGGACTTTCTTACCTATGTTAATGAAGGAATGTTAATCAGAGGAGGTTGGTCCACCTCACTCTCATCCTTGTATGGGAATCTGTATGATGTCATTTGTATTTTTGAACATATGCAAACCCTTGCACTGCTTTCCCTTCAGTCCCTCAGGGATCTTGAAGTGTTTAATAATGGCCAAATGGCCTCACCTTCAATCCACATGAGCTTTTATGATTTTAATTTTTTCCCTTAAACATAAATTCTCCACTGTCTGGTACAAGCAGCACAATGTTGGACTGAGTCAACTTCTAGTAGCTGAACAAACAGAGCCATTCTATACTTGCATTCAAATTTACATATTTAAATGTCACATATACAATTAAATTACCACATATAATTATTTTAGTCAAAAGATTGTGTTAAAGAGCCCGTTTTCAATTACCTAAAAAACAAATCCTGATAACCATCGTCGGCCGGGCAGCTGCTCAGCCAGTGTGTGCAGGTTATGATTACATACACTGATTTTTATCTCACAGGCGGGTCAACTTGGCCCCCAGAACCCTTCTCAGACTTTTAAACAGCTGGACACTGGTGTTGGTTTCAACCCGAGTTTGGTTCATGCATCTGATGTCTACAATTGTCTGCTACCACTCTTAAAAATTCAAATTTCTTGAAGTTGTCTGCATAGAATACCAGGGCTTAGTTTTTATACAAACTCAAAAATTACCCAGAGTGCCATTGAAGGTCCTGGTGCTGAAAAAATTGTACGTTTTAAGCAGGTATACCAAAAGAAAGGCAAAAACCAAGGCCATTTCCTCAGATTTTTTCTTTATGATTTATCCTTTCTATTTCAGACTGCCCCTTCCCCCTCTCATTTTCTTCCTCCTTACTTCAGCTTTCTCTGTTGCTCTCCGTTGTCCCTTGCAGCCAGCTGTGGTCTGCACAAAAACTGATTTTCAGAGTGTTAACCACCATGTTCTTCCTGCCGACAGCAGGATTTCATTTGCAGACCACAGGGGGCCAATATCTAGGGTAATTCCCAGGGTTTAGTGCCACTGATCTCTTCCCAGCTCACCTTGGAGATAAAAATTAAAGCAGCGATAAGGCCTTACCCTGCCCAGCACTGTGTTCACCCTGTTCTGCCCACTGCCTCACTAATGATAGTTTGCACAAACAACACCTGATCAGTCATATATCCTGTGTTTATAGAGATCATTTATAGATAAACTAAAGGTAATATAAATTGTATTTTAATATAGTGCAGTTAATCAACCCTTCTATAAATCCTACATCTGTACCTGTAATCAAATAGATTATGCACTTAATGTTTCTTTATTGCACCCTGAATCTTGTTCATTACATGTTACACATCATTTATCACATTTAGATCACAGAACTGTTTATGCAAATGCATCATTTCCTGTGAAAAGGGCAGTAAAATAAAACAAAGATTTATCAAAGGATCCAACTAAATGTTTTAGTGTGTGACAGAAATGGAAATGGACAATAAAAGACTCACTGAGCTAACAAAAAAGTAAAGGGCAAATAAAACATTTTAGAGCCATAAACCCTATAAACCTTCAAAGTATGAAAAATAAATCATATTTGACCTTTTTATAATTTAAAAGCACAAAAAAAAACACACATTAAAAACTGTTCCTTTGTTAGAAACATATTTTTCCACGGGATTACGAAACTGAAATCTTGGTTTTAAATGAAGGAAAAACATAAAGCCGAGGAGCAGGGAGTCAACAGCCAAACCATCATATGCTTCGATAGCTACATTACTGTTGTGTATGTCAAACGCTGAATGTATGGGAAAAGCTAGACTTGTATGGTCACTATAATACACAGTAGGGTAGTCTGGAAACATGTCCAAGGCACTTGAGAAAAACAATGTTGATTAAGACCAAAGCAGGAATTATTATGTTTATCTGATAATGTCAGAAGTTTGTGCTTCAAACTAAATTTTCCATCAGCAGTATCAACCGTGTGGTGAATGAAAGACAGACCGGGCTCACCAGATTCAGCTTTTAAATTCCTCCTTAGGGTGCCAGTTTGGTAACTTATCAAACTACTGCTGTCAGTCAATGGTTCTCCTGATTTCCACCTCTTCCCTGGACAAGAAAATCAATCATCACATCAGTCTTCACGTGGAGAACACATATTCAAGCTGCAGACCTTGCTATCACTACTGTTGTTTTGGGTGGACATTGTGTTATCCATTGATGGCAATGAAGCTGATTCTGATTCTGATGTTCAAATTTAACCAGAGTCTTGGCTGCCATCTGCTCTTTTTTTTCTTTTACCTATTTCTTGATTGCTGTTGAGGGAATCAAAATAATTATTGTGAACTACAAGCATGAACTTAAATGAAAAGGAAAACTTGTAAAATTATAATATATACCTTTTTAACCTGGGGTTTTAGAAGAAACTTCCACCTGAAATTACATACCTGAAATAAATCAAGTATAGCTCCTCAGTTATAAGGTCTACATGCAAATGTTTGGCACCTGTGTAAAGGTAAGACATAAAATAATATTTTCCAAATGGAAGCACTATTGCAACTATGTCTGATTTATGATTGTATCATGAATGCATAGAATAAATATGGGCTGCACGGTGGCACAGTTGGTAGCACTGTTGCCTTGCAGCAAGAAGGTCCTGGGTTTGATTCCCAGCCGGGGGTCTTTCTGCATGGAGTTTGCATGTTCTCTCTGTGCATGTGTGGGTTCTCCTTTGGTACTCCAGCTTCCTCCCACAGTCCAAAGACATGCCTGTTAGGTTAATTGGTCTCTCTAAATTCCCCTTATGTGTCTGAATGAGTGTGTGCATTGTTGTTTCTGTGTTGCCCTGCGACGGACTGGCGACCTGTCCAGGGTGAACCCCGCCTCTTGCCCGTAGACAGCTGGAGATAGGCACCAGCTTCCCAGCGACCCACTATGGAATAAGCAGTAGAAAATGACTGACTGGAATAAATACATATTTACATATCATAAATGGTGATGAAAATATCAGTTTTATGGTGTCAGTGCTGTTTATAGGTTTCAACCAACTTTGCTGAGAAATTACTAAATCCCAGAAAATGTCATTTCCTGTAAGTACTTATTCTAAAGAAAATTTTGAAATTGTTGAAGTTGACTTTATTTTATTTAGAGGAGAAAGAGACATTTTAACAAATGAAATATCAAAATCTTGAGTCAGTGTTTTACAGTTTCATCAAGCTGGGAGATGTTTCTTTCCTATTAGGAATATGGCACTGGTCGTGCATGGGAGGAGCAGACTGAGGAGGAAATTAAAAAGAAATATGAGAGCGTCTTCAGGTTTTACTGTTGGATGTCTACTCAAGGGCCATGCCTGTCATTGCTTTGGTAGCATGCCTCAGTTGTGTGTAATGGGAACAATTAAAGGCCTTTTAGCCACGTGCTTGGGCTCAGCACAGGAAGTAGAAAATAAATAGGTAGTAAAAACACACATGTTGTATTCCCTCTTTCAACAGCTGGTGGAAACATCTGCTGCATTTTTTAAATCTACTTATTTATTATCATTGATATGAGATGTAGATGTGACAAAAAATCTTCTAATACTTTATTCTTTTTAGAAAAACAATGTTCAAACACAGAAACAGAGCCACATACAGCAGTTGGGAGTGGTGGGTCCTGCAACACAAGCTATCTCTGCACATCAGGAGGGTGGTTTGTGGATTTAAGTGAAACCAAATGAGTCGATGTCTCCCTGATTAAATGCCTAAGTTATTCTATCTTTAAAAACACATTGCATCACACAACTCTTCCCCTGTTTCTCAAACATGACATGACTGTTGGTTTGACAATTTTTAATACCGAGTGCATTGCAATGTGTTTCTAATCGACAGGAGATGTGAAGCCCATGATGCTGCCCTTTGAAATGATGCACTAGGAGGAAAACATAAACAAATGTTTGCCACCAAGCACGTTCAAACTCCACCTCCCCCCAATGCTGCTCGCCCACCCCGGCTCTGCAGAAAGCCACAGGCGCACATGTGACACATTACCAGAGAGGCAGAAAACATGTTTTTGGAATTAAACTATTACGAGCCCTCCAAACAAGATAAATTTTCTAATTGGCTCCTTTCACAACGTTTACATATTGTGTGTTTTTTTTCTTAGAAGCTGTGTGGTACTGGTTTGCTGGGTGTAAAGTAAAGAAGAAGAGGTAAAGTTTATTTGAAGGAAGCTAATGGAGAATGATGGCAGGACAGAACCACACTGGGAGCAACAGAGCAGCTTGCCGACATACGAAGCAAAACAAACAGTCTGACTTCTAAGCCGAGGCAGCTCACGCTGACGGGTCTCGGTTTCTCAGCTTTCCACTCTGATGCCTTTAAAGTCTTTAATTCTGTCTTTTTTACAAGCATTATTTCTTTCTGCACTCTGTCTATTTGGTTGCATGTTTCGATATTTTCCAAAGGAAAGGGAAACAAATAGATGAATACTAGACTAAATTAGAAAAAGGTAGAACACCCTGCAGATGCTGTTTTCACTCAACTACACGATGCATTAGATAAGACGTACATTAAAATTGACACTGCTGCTGTAACTGTACACACAGCCAACCTGAAATGATACCATCAAAATGGCCAATTCCTGCTGAACCCAAAATAGCTTTGCACCGCACTTTAACAGCTCCTTACTTTCGCTGTCAAGTTGAGCAAACACAGACGTCACAGCTATCAGACGAGTCGTCTTTCTCCATCTCCCTTGGCCACTTTTGAGTTTCTGTTGCTTCTGCCACCGCTGAGAAACCCAATCTATTGTTTGATGTGCGCAGACAGATTGTCTTCCAGAGATCGGCAAATACTTTGTGCAAACAACCCCCAATTTACCCTTCCAAAAACTGTGACTTAATAAAGATGAAAATGCGAGGTGTCCGTTTCCCCTCAGGCTGGGGCCGTGGAATGAAAACCACATGCGTAAATACAGCCCGGTGTGCAGCGTTAAGTGCGCACATGAGAGAAGAAACAGTAATCAGATTGGTTTCCTGTGACAAACAATAACATTTATTTTAAAGCAGCAGCATTTTTCTCAGGCAGAGGCAGTAGCTCTCGTGGTAATCAGAGCCAGACTTGGCTCCAGAACAGGCGGATGTTGCTACCTAGTTGATCTTCTAGTTTGGCATGTTGGAGGTGAAATTAGCACTGATGTAAGACTCAGTGATACAAAGAACAGCTTTTCTTTGGAATAGGATTTAGGGAAGGTGAAGATAATTACTGAAGATGATTACTTTAAATGCAGCACCCAGCTCTTTTATTAACTAGACTTTAACAAGTATGTCTGTCCTTTTCAAGCACAAAAACTCATATTTCATCCACAAACAACGATTATTGGCTTTTTTCAAACCAAGTTACAAAACTGCCGCAAAAGTGTTTCTGAAAATGTCATAATAAAAATCTAGTAACATTTGATGAAGATGTCTGTTTTGATTCAGATGAAGTAGAGGAAAAGTCATACAGTTTTTACATTTTGTACACATACACATCTGAAAGGTTTGGCATGCATTTGTACTCAGCTCCCCTGAGTCAGTATTTTGTAGATCCTTTCCCTGCAATCACAGCTACATGTCTTTTGGGGTATGTCTGTACCAGCTGTCTGTATCTGGAGTTCAGTCTCAGTCAGGTTTGGATGGAAAGCCCCTGTTAACATACGTGTTTAAGCCTTGCATGGATACTTAACTGGATTTAGGTCTGGAATTTGACTGGGCCATTCAACACATTCATATTCTTTGATCAAAATCGTTCCCTTGTTGCTCTCGTTGTATGCTTAGGGTCGTTAGCTCCATACATCTTTTTATCAACACTGACCAACATCCCTGTTGAAGATGAGCTTGTCCACAGCATGATACTGCCACCACCATGCTTCACATGGAGGATAGCCTATTCAGGGTGATGTGCAGCTTAAGCATTTTGCACGAAGGCCACAAAATGTTTAATTTTAGTTAAATCTCTTTTGATCAGAGCACCTTTTTCCATATGTTCTCTGTATCTTCTACATGACTTCATTGACCTTGCCTACCAGTTTAGGTTGATTTTTGTAATTCGGCTATACTCCTCTATTTAATAATTAGGTGACTTCAGAAGGTATATTTAGCAGTATCAGAGTAAAGAGGGATATATACACATAATAACAGACCTTTCAGGGTTTTTTTTATAAACAAAATGCCTAATTTATTTTTTCTTTAAATACTTTTCATTTACCTTCAAAGTTATGTCCTACCTTGATGTAGTCAGTCAGTCATTTTCTACCGCTACGTCCATAATGGGTCGTGGGGGAAGCTGGTGCCTATCTCCAGCAGTCTATAGGCGGGAGGCTGGGTTCACCCTGGAGAGGTCGCCAGTCCATCACAGGGCAACACAGACGCACACAGGACAAAGACACACACTCATTCTCACCCAAGGGCAATTTAGAGAGACCAATTAACCTAACAGTCATGCTTTTAGACTGTGGGAGGATGCCGGAGTACCTTCATGGAACCCACAAAAACATGAAAACTCCATGCAGAAAGTCCATGCCGGGGGGTGGAACCCAGGACCTTCTTGCTGCAAGGCAACAGTGCTACCAACTGCACCACCGTGCAGTCCAGATGTAGTCCATCACATAAAATCCCAGTAAAATACAGTACAGTTTGTGGATGCAACGTTGGAAAATGTGAAAAAGTCTCAGGGATGTGCATACTTTTGCAAGCCACTGATGAGTTCGGTTATCTAAATTGGCCAGAGTTTTTATATTGACAAATATCTTCAGTGTCTCATGTATTTGAGCTTAACTGTGATCAAGTGGAGATCTGTGGGAGCTCCCCGCATGCTCATGGTCTTCCAACAGAAGAACGTGCCGGCGATGATGGATCACACGTTTTGCAGTGCGGAGTGTCTGCTCTCCTCATCTTAAAGGCTTCTGATCTGAGAGTTCTCCCCCCTGGTGGGGTGAACCCTGTGAGACAAATTTCCCCTCTAACTGGGTCTTTGTTGGCTGTGAGTGGAGTGGGTACAAGACCCGTCTGCCTCATATTTCTCTCCCAAAGGGAATGCACGCACAGCTGATGTGTTAATGGCCAGAATATGTTGCAGAAACACGGCATGCAGCGCTGGTCAGAAAAAGGAAACTTCTCTCATGGCTTGTTGCACTCTGAGGAGAACCAGAACTCTCAGTTTATCTCTCCTATTATGACTTGTGCTATGCTGCTTGGCAGAGAAGAAAAACTAAGATATTTCTGTGGTGTTTATTTATACAAGGCACATGTGGGTATTTTCCTTACAGATGACTTCAGAACTTCATAAATGGACAATATACCGTTTTTGGTTTTCCTTCTGTGGCCTGCTGATCTAACCTAGAACCACGTGGCAATACAATGTTGACTTCTGTAAATACCAAAGTCACTACACAGCTACTGTGGCATAACCTCCTGCAGCCTTAAAAGCAGATCTTTGTTTAAAGCCCAACATTTACTAAAGTGGAATTGGAAGTAACAATGTCAACCAGAAGATGTGATCTGTTGCATTTTCTTTTTATAGATTTTTACAAATTAGATCCTGTTTTATAATCACGAAAACCTCTCTTGTACCAACTTAAAAGTAGATGTTCGCAAGTTGTTTTGACAAGCACATATTCCCACACACTGCACATCAGTGGGTGAGGATCACCCTGAAAAGGCAGTTAGTGGTGAACAGAGTGCAAGTGAATTGTGGCAAAGTGGAGAAACTCTCATGGCAACAGTCAGTGCCAGTTGTTTGATATTTCAGCTTGGCATATGCTTTGGCAGGATGGGTGCCTCGCTGAGCCCATAATGGATCATGCATGACCACAACACTTAAATATAGAAGTGTAGACAGCAAAACTTCTCATATTCTAGGAGAAGCTGTCTTCTAGCACAATACTTTGGAGGCACACAAATGTCTGTTTTATTTTTAAATGATGTTATGTAAATAATTAAACTCAATGTTGTACCTCTTATTTAGCAGAATGCTTAGGTAGCACAAATTTTGCACACAAAAAATGGTGAAGTTTATGCATGTCAGCAAGAATCTGACATGGAATAATGATGAAACCAGATGTGAGAGGCTCACCTGTCTGAGAAACTTTGCCTTGCAAAAGTTTCTCCCCTCTTTCCCCTTTTTCTCTTTATGTCACATTACAACCACAAACATCTAAATATCTAAATATTTTTGGGGGGATTTTATGTAATCCACCAACACAAATAATGCACCATTTACATTTTCATAAAGCAAAAAAATCTAAAAAGTGTTATATATATTTATTCCTTTTCAATCCATTTCCAGTGTAATCAAATGAAGTCAACAGATTATTATATAGATTCAACCTGTGTGGATGTTAATCTGTGAAACGCTCAGAGAGCATTGGTATGCTTAGTTAATTTAGTTATTGGTGTGTTAGAGAACATTGGTGAACAACCATGAAGACCAAGACCCAGCAGACAGGTCAGGCAGAAGGTTGTGGAGAAGTTTAAAGCGGGATTAGGTTCTAAAACAATATTCCTAGCTTTGAACATCATAGAGAGTTCTGCTCAGTCCACCATCTGAATATGAAAAGAGGATGAACCAACTGCAGACCTGCCAAGAAATGGACGTCCACCTAAACTGACTGGCCAGGTATGAACAGCAGTAATCAGAGAAGCAGCAGAGAGGTCCATGGTACCTTTGAGGAGCAGCGGAGATCCACAGCTAGATCCACAGGTAGAACCTCTTAAGAGGTAAAACTATTAGCTGCACACACTACAAATTGGGCCTTAATGGAAGACTGGCAAGAAGCAAGCCATTCCTGAAAGAAAGTCATAAGAGGAACTGTTTAAGGCTTGCCACAAGCCATACAGGGGGCACAGAAAACATGCTGAGGAAGATTCTCTGGTCAGATGAGACCAAAATGGATGTTTTTGGCTTACATGCAAAACACAACGTGGTTGAAAGCTAGCACTGCAAATCTCCTTAAACAACCCATCCCCGAGGTCTAGCATGGTGGTGGCAGCATCAGGCCGTGTGGATGTTATTATTCAGCAGGGACAGGGAAGCTGGTCTTAGCTTATTGGAAGATGGAAGGAGCTAAATACAGTACAATCTCAGAAGACCAACAAGAGGCTTGAGACTTTTTAGCTTTGTGTTTGCTACATAATGATAAATACTTTTGCTTCATAGTTTTGATGTGTTCACTATTATCTGCAGTATAGAAAGTAATACAAATAAGGAGAAACCACTTAATGGCAAAGGTGTGTCCAAACCTTTGCCTGGTAGTGTATAAATATAAATATATATGTTTTTTTTTTACTGTATTTTAGATAAAATATGATATATAAAATATAACTACTTGGAGCAGTGACCTTGGTTCAGAATGAAGCTGATGAACTATGAATATAAATTAACTTATTCTAATCTGGCAACAGTACAGCTGTAGTATATAATAGAAATGTGTACACTTTATGTTCTTTAGTCTCTAGTTTTAATGTTTTAAATACAAATACATGCATATTAGCTATGCAGAACCTTTTGTATTGTGTTGTTCCTGCTAGCATAAGCTAGTACCTACCTTAAACAGCACAATCTTTTTGTTTTTTTTTAAAGGTGTTTAAAAACTGGTAAATCCCATTATTTTCCTTTTTCTCTGGTCCAGGAATACTCCTTCGACATTTTGCCAACAAAATGCTCCCTATTTTGGCTTTAAAAGTCAATCAAACAGCAAATGATCTAGCCTTGAACCCATGGAGTGAGATATTGAGAAGGGAACGAGGATTAGAAACAGCTTGAAGGTTAAATTGAATTAACTGTTTGGAGATGACACCCTCTCCCAGCAAGAAATGCAAAACATGTGAATGTGAAGCACATCATTTCTTCTTCTTTCTCTTCATGTAAGCTGAGTCTTTTTAGAGTACTGTAAGATGTGTCAGATATATAACTCATGTGAGTGAGGATGAGAAACAGCCCTCGACAGTTCCTTTAGAAACTTTGGCTCAGAAAAAAAAACCATGGTGTAGAGTGAGTCGTACAGCTGTCCTTAAACTGTGTGTCAGCTTTTAATTTGGTTGGGCTAATTACCTCCTGCATCGCTGCTGCTTTCATCAACAACCACCAAAAAAACCTTCCTAGATTTACTCAGAACTTAGCAACCAATGATGCTGACCACAATTCCTCAGAGTTTATGACAAAATACTCCAAAAAAATCTGCTTAGAGTTAAATTTTCAATCTAGGAATCCACGCAAACATGCTTTTTTTCATTCTGTGCGGTTGGTTATGCTAAGTGAAACTGCATTGAAAACTGTTACAATTTCCAATCTATGAAATGATTTGAAAGTATGGCAATCATTTTTTTTTCCATGCGATGGCTTCATGGATTGGAGTAATAATCAAGCATCAAATCTGAAACTTAAACAAAATGGTGTTTTAGTGTGCTCAAACACCCAGCTTATAGACGGTGATATCATGTTTCACATCAGGCACAAACTGCTCTGTCACTGTTTTTATAGACATACAATCCCAACCGCTGCTCATTTTTACCCTCTGCAAGAAACTTATGTGGATTTCCCCGTAGCTGGATTTGAAGTTGATATGCAAGACTCACAGAAGACAATTATATTGGGAAGAAGTCGGCTCCCCTGGTTCCTGCTGCCATGGTGTAAACTGGTTTGAACAGAATAAAAGCTTTTCAAAAGTTGAGTTTGTTGAGAACATGCAGACTTACAGCCAGATCATGAAACGATAGTCTGCTTTATTGTCTCACAGAGGCAAATCCAATTTCAGAGAAAGAATATGTTTTCATCACTTTTAATCTTCAGGTGTTTAAATATATTTCATTTACCGTAAATTCCAGACTACAGAGCGCACCTGATTAAAAGCTGCATGCTCTAATTTTAGAAAGAAAACTTTGTACTTGTACAGACCGCACCAGATGTTAAGCCGCGGGTGTCCCACGTTGTAATATGATTTACACAGAAAGATATTACACGTGAGGAATTTTTTACTTTTAACTTAATCCGTATGGTAATATAAACAAATGCATACTGCAAATATTTTTTCTCTTACTGTGGCTAACATGGCTACCTTTACCTTTTTATACTGTTTAATTTGTATTGTATTGCACCGACTACGCCAAAACAAATTCCTTGTATGTCCAAAAACGTACTTGGCAATAAAGCTTTTCTGATTCTGATTCTGATTCTTTAAATAAACGTACGTCATCAGTAACACACAAAATTCGTTGCTTATGCTTTTTTACTGAACAGAGCACGGACAACATTCCAATATCTCCTAACTGATTTACACTACAGCCTACCAGGTCAAAAGTCATTGATCGCCTTCTTCATCTTCTTCCTGCACTGAAACCATCAAAGTCCTGTTCTTCAGTGTCCAACTTGAACAGCCTCAGGATCTCGTCACTCACTTCAGCCTCTTCGTTGTCTCTCTCACCTGAGCGCACCTGTTCCCCTTAATCACACAGCAGTCCAGCCTTTCGAAACCCGCTGGTAATTTTCCACGTTGATGAGGGTGAATATGAATGACTGATTTACAATACCGGTAATTGAATTGTGAAAGGCTTCTTGATTTATCGCACAGGTTCATTGGACCTCTTTGAACTACTCATTAATTTGATTGGTCCACTGTTACCAGGCAACATGTTTTTGGCGGCATGAAAAAAAACATGCATTAGCCGCACCATTGAATAGGCCGCAGTGTTCAAAGTGTGTGAAAAAAGTAGCGGCTTATAATATGGAATTTACGGTATATTTTTTAGGTGCTTAAATATATTTGACTATTTTACTGTACAGTTTTTTTTAATATATAACAGTATTTGACTGTTGCCTATAACTATGCCTCCTGGAAGCTTCGCTCAGGAGGTGTTCCAGGCAGGTCCCACCGGGAGGAGGCCCAGGGGACGGCCCAGGATACGCTGGAGGGACCATGCCTCTCGGCTGGCCTGGGAATGCCTTGGGCTTCTCCCAGAGGAGCTGGAGGAGGCGTCTGGGGAGAGAGACGTCTGGGTGTCTCTACTGCCCCCGCGACCCGGTCCAGGATGAAACGGGAGACGACGAGTACAGGTACAAGTATTTGAATATTTAAATCATGAGTTGGAGAAACCATACAACTGTGGGTCTAACTTTAGCTGCATCACTTTGTTTTGAAAGAATTTTTTAGTTTTTAAAAATTGAGTGTGGCCTGGATTTTTCTTCAGCCTCCCCGAGTGAATATTTTGTAGAACCAACATTTACTGCAGTTACAGCTGTGAACCTTTTCAAATATGTATCTAATAGCATTGAACATCTACAAGCTGGAACTTCTGGACAATTTATCTTTGCAGCATAACTACAAGTTAGTCAAATTACGTACATAGCTTCTGTAAACATCAACTGTCAAGTCTTTCCACAGATTGACTGGGCCATTCTAACAGATTACAAATCTTGTAGGTCTGGCTAAATGGCAAACCTCCACCCAGTCCTCAGTCATTTGCACCCTCTAACAGGTTTTGCTCCAGGATTGCGCTGTTTTAGCTGCATCCATTTTCCCATTATCTTTAACCAGCTAGCTACTCCGTCCCATTTCCTGCTAAAGAAAAAGGTTCCCACAGCATGAAGCTGCCATCACCATGTTTCACTGTGGGTATGGTTGCATTTAGGTAAAAGCTGTTTCATTTGGTTTTTATTTAACCAGAGCACCTCCTTCTACATGTTTACTGAGGTCCCACTGTGTCTCTGCTTTAAACACCTCCACAGCCTTATTACTGATCTTTCTGCTGTGTTCCTTGGTCTTCACAATAAAGCTGTAACTCAGATAAACTACACACAGGTGGTCTCCATTTACAAATAGACTTCTAAAGGAAACTGGTTGCGCTGGATTTTATATAGGAGTATCAGTCAGAAATGGATGCAATACATGTGCACTTCACACTTTAGATTTGTGAAAAGTTAAAGGGGTGTTACTTTTACAAGGCACTGTACTGAGGCAATAAGACCATAAATGTGTAACTTTGGGTGTGGTCATTTGAAAACTCATCTTTCAGCAACATTTACTTGTGCTTGTCCTAATCAGTAGTTCTTTTTGGCCTTGAATGTCTGTTCTGGTAACCTAATTCAATTCAATTCAAAAATACTTTATTAATCCCAAAGGGAAATTAAATGTTGTTGTAGCTCATTATGAAGGTTTCTTCAAAGAGCCGTTGTAGATGCTGATGGCTGTGAGCAGGAAGGATCTCCCGTAGCGCTTCGTCTTACAGCAGATCAGAAGAAGCCTCTGACTGAAGACACTCTGTTGTTGTAGGACAGCCTCATGAAGAGGATGCTCAGGGTTCTCCATAATGTTCTTCATTTTATGAAGAATCCGTCTTTCCACAATGATCTCCAGAGGTTCCAGAGGAGTCCCCAGAACAGAACCAGCCTTCTTTATCAGCTTGTTGAGCTTTTTCAAGTCCCTGGTTCTGATGCTGCTTCCCCAGCAGATGATGGCAAAAGAGATCACACTTTCCACAACAGACTTATAGAAGATATGCAGCATCTTGCTGCAAACACCAAAGGACCTAAGCTTCCTCAAGAACTTCAGTCTGCTCTGTCCCTTCTTGTAGATGGCTTCACAGTTGCATCTCCACTCTAGTCTGTTGTCCAGGTGAATACCGAGGTATTTATACTCCTCCACCACCTCCACTTCTTCTCCCATGATAGAAATAGTTTTTGACTTATTCCTGTTTCTCTTAAAATCTACAATCATTTCCTTTGTTTTAGTCATGTTCAAAATGAGATAATTGTTTCCACACCATGCCACAAAGCGGTCCACCACCTTCCTGTACTCAGCTTCTTGTCCATCTCTGATCCACCCCACGACTGCAGAATCATCTGAGTATTTCTGCAGATGACAGGAGTCTGTCTTGTACTGGAAGTCTGAGGTGTACAAAGTGAAAAGGAATGGTGAAGAGTACCATCCCCTGTGGTGCTGCTGACTACCTGGTTAGACACACAACCCTTCCGTCTCACAAACTGTGGTCTGTTTGTCAGGTAGTCTTTGATCCAGGAGATTGTTGAGGCCTCCACCCAAGTCTTCTGGAGTTTCCGACAAAGTAAATCAGGTTAGATTGTATTAAATGTTCTGGAGAAATCAAAGAACATGATCCTCACAGTGCTACTGGCTTTGTCCAGATGACAGTGGGTTTGTTGAACCAGGTGTATGATGGCATCTTCAACTCCAACTCCACAGCGATAAGCAAACTGAAGGGGGTTCTGATGGTTTACTGTTTGCTTACTCAGGTGGGCCAACAGGAGTCTTGCTAGGACCTTCATGATGTGGGATGTCAGGGCAACAGGTCTATAGTCATTGGGGACTGTTGGGTGAGTTTGTAATGTAATCAGTGATCACCAATTACCTGATTGAACACATTAAACAGATGATCTGTTAATTGGTTTGAATACAATTTGTTAAGGCTTGCTTAGTCTCCTGCTTATAACAGGGGTTACAAATGAAACTGAGTTTGCACATCATTTCTAACCGTTTATTCATCCAATCTGTGTCTGGAACATGTTCAGGATGGGGTGGCGGGGTGGGTATTTTTTTACTATACATACAAGGCACATGCTGTAGTGTGATGATGGGTTTGAAACAAGGTTATCCATCACGTCCTCCTCAGTCCAAGGGCCCCTGGCCAATACCACATCCATTATCAGGTTGTGGGAAAACAACTGGGAAAATAAAGGGGGGGCTTTTAGTCTACATGAGAATCATATGGACAGATGTGAGAGGCTGACTGATCTACATATCATCTTTTTAATAGAACACAAACACTGGAGTTTCTTCTTGAAAAAGAAAAACTGTGTACAAAAACACTGGTTAAAGATTTCACCAGATGAGTCTGTTAAACCACAAATAATAACAAATTTGTGTTAATAAAACATTTCATGTTTTGGACTATGATGTGTATACAAAAGATTTAGAGTTATGGAAAGACATGCAAAACAGCAGAGAAAAAAAAAACTCTTTCTCTGAGGAAGAAAAGAGGAAAAATCCAGCCAAAAATGCTTTTTAAAATGTGAGTAAAGGAATAGACTGTGGTTTTTAAAGCAAACAGTTCTTATAGTTAACACAGAACCACTTTAAAGGCAAGCTGCAGGAGTGACGTGAATAATAACGTTTAATTTGTCTAATCTTAGCAGGAGCCGTGGGTGGCTGGGGATAGGGGTTGGGGGGTTAGGGGGTTGCTCGTACCCTTATGGAACATGAAGAGAGCTGCTTCCACCACAACAGGGTGTAAATGCTCCAAATTATCATTTGGCTTTGTTGCTGCTGCTGTTGTTTTCTGTTGTGTATGTGTGTTGGTTGGGGGGTGGCAGTTGCTAGTTTCTCTGCTGTTAACACATGTGTACATATGACACACGTTTGGATTACTGCATAAAACTCCAGGACAGGGATGTGCCAAGACGTTGATTGAGGAGATGATTTTGGCTTTTTTTTTTTTTCCAAGGACACTGTGATTAACCCAAGCACTGAAAAATCCTGGTAAGTAAATAATTTAAGAAACTTCACTGATGCAGTTTGGAAAGTATTTACAAGGGCAAGCTCCCCTGAAATCATCTGCTGCGCCAAAGAAATTCTCGTGGCCACATTATAAGGCTCCACGAATGGTGAGTCTTCTTAAAAATGTCAATAAACTTGCCTTTTTTTGGAAGCGTTTCTAAGTGTGGCATTGATCCTCGTGAGTGGTTTAAAAATCCTAAATATTGCAGACATCAACAGTTTCATGAGTAATAATAAACTAAGGTTTGTGGGTTGTACTTAGTTATATTTCCTCTTCTCTAGGTCATGCCTGAAGCTTCTTGCTTTCAATAAAAGTGGTCCCAAATAGCAAAGTGATCAAAGATATGCTAAGGTTAAGGGGAAAAAACCATTTAAATCGCTTTTTTACATGGTTATCAGAATAAAACCAACACTGACCAACATTTAGGGACCAAGCTTGGGATACACTCCTGCTCTGTTATCTTAACAATATGCTCAAACAACCAACCCTCTTTCGTGTCATCAGTTTTAAAAAAATGAGAGAAAAAGAAAACAGAGGAGAAGAAACGATGAGAAGTAAATAATATTAATAATAATAATAATAAAAATTAAATAAATAAATATTTATTTGCTTTACTTTAGTGAAATCAGCACTATTGTGTTGGCCAGGTTTATCTTAGTGAAAATAATAACACTAAAAAAAATTGTTTAAAGAGAAGACAAAAAAAGGAGAGGAAAAAAAATACTAGCAAAAAGTAACAATATTTAAAAATGCTAAAAGAAAGAATTGATAAATAAAATAGAATATTTGTTGTATTTTATTTTGTAAGGTGAAATCAGCAATGCTACCTCTTTTTTAGAGTACTTTTTAAAAATAAACAAATACAGAAATAAATAACCAGATTGATACAAATAATTTATTGATCCCAAAGGGAAACTAATTAAACTGAAATTCTCTAAAAAACTAAATATGTTGGTTAGATTTGACCTTTTTAGTGAAAAAAAAACATTTCTGCAATTTTTTTTCACCTGGTTTTAAATTTTGGACACTTTTATTTTTTTTGGTAAAAGTCTGTCAGGACCGTAGCATTTCATGCAGCCCTGCTCCATGCAGCCCTGCACAGTCCTGGTTTGTGTTGGAAGAGGAGAGATGTTTTCCTATATGGTACAAGCAGTTTTATAGCTCCGTATTATTTGTTGTTATAATCCCTCGGCACACACTATAATTATGCAACAGAGCTAATAAGTCCTGCGCTGAAATGTAAACTTCTGGCTTTAAATGCAAGGATAAGATCTCAGATCGGCTTCAAGTGAAAAGGGAGAAATGTCTTTCAAGTGTTAAACGATAAACACGAATGTCTCCTTCAGCTCTAACTAAAACAAATGCTGCTCATGAACAATCGTTTTCAGAAGACGAAGCCACATACTGTGTCTGTTTGTAGATCTCACCTAAATTAAACCATGTGGTCACCAAAAGAACCCCTCACACCCCACCACCATCTCAACACCCCACCACCCCTTGTCTCTCATTGACCTTCCAGGCGCTCATTGTCCAAAAGTGAGAGTTGATTACAGCCCTAAGCCCTGCGAAGGTTCGCCTCAGTGGCCACAGCTGATCTTTTATACTAATTTCGGATTAATGCGGGGTCTGCAACACTGCGTAAACACAGCCACTGCGAAGGCCCCTGCCACACAGAGCTAAACATTAATCCCCCTTAATGCTGAGAGTCAACTTCCAGTCCTTATCAGAATTTGTCTTAATCTCTGCCTAGGCTGTACAAAACTCCACTGCTCAATAAGTAAAATGTACACCACCAAACAACAAATGAGGCAAGGACCTGTGCAGGAATTCACAGAGCAGTACAGTAGAAGGGGAAAAAAGAAGCACAGCTTACCTTAGCGATGTTTAATTGACTGGTTTCCAGATTCTAATGGCAGAAAAGGAAGACAGCAATTACTTCATTTTTTTCTTAGAGTTTAATTTCAAGCTTTGCTGCTGCAGTTTTTAGTCGTTCCTTCCTCAATTTCAGCCACAGCCACAAGCTTGTTTCCCTTCTCTCCTACTCTCATTCGTATTTTTGTCTCCCGTTCCGTTATGGATCCACTGATGTGTGGGTTCTGACCATGTGGGACCTAGTCCCTGTCTAGTCTAGCGCCCGTCTGTAGAGTGAGGCTGCTTGTCTGTAACTTTCTGAATATGAGATATGTGATGTTTTATTTAATCAAATATCTGGGCTTGGTTCAGGCGCATTTTGAAATCTGGGATTTATGACTGAATGTTACTTTGTATCATAACCACCACTGAATACACAGTTTAATGGTGCAACATCTCAATTTCTTCACTTTCTTTCTTTTTTTCCTTTATAATACACCAGAGACAACAGACTGAAAATATGATCATTTTAGTAGTTTCACTATCGAGTAATAATATCAAAAAGAATTTTAAGCTTCAGTTTACTGCAAATAAAATTGAAAATATGTTCATGCAACATATGCAGCCTCAATTTACAGTTTAGTGGAATTTGCAAAGCAAAGTAAATTCTCATATTAAAATAACGTGGTTATTTTTCCCTTACAGATCCGATTGAAAATGAGAAGCCTGTCCGAGGCACCAGAAGCAACAAGTCGACTAATCTCTGAGCTGCTGAGTCCAACGAACGCTGCAGAACGACATGTGGACTGTGGAGGAGTTGTGTGTTCGTGGACCCGACCTTGTTCATGTAAAGCTGGCAAATGTAAATAATGTCTGCAGGGAAAAGGAGGCCATGTGATCATGAAGTTTGATAGTAAATGAAAAAGTGAAGCACAAGCTTTAATAAAACAGAGGCATGGAAGACAGATGTCGGTCATTTAAAGCGACCTGTGAAAGTATTCACACTGCTAGAAACAAACTAGAACAGGAAGCCCCCCCCCCCCCCCCCCCCCCCCCCCCCCAAAAAAAAAAATGTGTGGCATACATAACTATTTGGTAAAATCCAGTGCATCCAGCTACCTGCAGAAGTCATGTTATTAGTAAATCAATTCCATTATTTGTGTAATTTAACTTCAGTATAAATGCAGCTGTTCTGTGAAGGCCTCAGAGGTTTGTAAGAGAACATTACTGCAGGGACAGGGAAGCTAATCAGAGATTTTGGGAACATAGATTCGTTAAATCCTGAGGGAATATTTTTCAAGACTTACAAACGAGTTGAGACTATGGTGGAGGTTCACCTTCCAGCAGGACAATAACCCTACAGCCATAGGTACAGTGGGATCATTTCAATCAAATGGCCCAGTAAAGGTCCAGACCTGAATCCAATTGAGAATCTATGGCAAGACCTGACAGTTGACATTCTGTTGGAAAATATTCATGCTATACTTATAGGATCTGTATTGCTATGCTCAAGTGTGTTTAATAATGTGTGAAATAAAATGTATTGTGTAACTTAGAGGCCTGCTAACAGGCTTCTCTGTGTAAATGTCTGCAAGATTTCTGCCTTACAACAAGAAGATATTTCTGTATGTAAGATTTTTGCCTTACAACAAAAAGATATTTGTGTATATGTCTGTAGATAAAGGTCAAAAGTAGAAAAAACAGGAAGTGCTGAAAAGGCAGCTGAATGTCAGAGTGCCAGACAGCTCTGGATAGGAAATCAGGCAGTCCACTGAAACTCGATTAAAATGTATGTTTTTTCTTTTTAATGTACACGCCTTGCTTTTGAATAAAAACTGCTGTTCTGGGGAGAAGTATTTCAGAAGTTTCAGAAGTATTCGGACGAGCTTCTCCCTGTACAGGCATCTAAAAGCTGCGCAGTCTCCGTGTTCTTTTATTACTTTGTTTTTATTAGTAACAGTATAGGATGTCTTAGCTTTACCAAACAAACGAGCACGCAGGAGTTTAGGGAACAACTCCATCAATTCACAGACACTCTTCATTCAGTTTGACTTTAGTGTGGATTATTTTGCAAAGAAGAATCGGCATAAAGTTTAGTCTTTAGTTGTGCTAAGCTGGTAAAAACATACTGCAAAACTTACAGGTGGTTCTACAAAATGTTGACTCAGTGGGGCTGAAAATATCTGCACATCACACTTCAAACTGATCATTTCTTTTTTCGTGTTAAAATACATCAATGTTTATAACTGTAATCTGACACAGCAATAAAAAGCTACAGGGGTGTGAATACTTTTGCAAGGCACTATACCCAGATGGGTACTACTGCTTTAACAAACCTGTTTAACTGATTTTGTTACATTTGCCCACCACCTCCTGCCTAAGATTCTGTTGACTTTTCTATGTCTCTTTTTGGCCACACTCTGCTCTGCAAAACAAAATTATCCCACACTGAGGTTTTGGGCAAGAGCTTTTAATTTAATGGTCGCATTTGGCAAGAATCCCCATCATTCTGAAAATTAATTACTGCAAATCGTCTGTTTTCCTCCACACCAAGATTCATTTTGCTGCCCTGTAATTATGCTGGTGAGGAGATCAATGAACTAGGCTTTTACTCCAAACTTGGGTTTATAACTTCAGTATTCTTTTGCGGGGTTCTGCACTGCCTTTCGTCTCTCTACATTATTCAATATCTTCTGAGGTTGGCACTAGTCTTTTATGAGCTGTGAACTGACCACAAATGTACGGACTAGTCTATCCCAAAGCACATCCCTTACCCCTCTTCCCATTCGCTCTCAGCTAGTCTTGTTTAGGTCTATGGGAAAGGGCAAAAAAAGATGGAACAGCTTTAAAACAGAAAAATCCTTTAATTCAATTCCTGCGTTATCTAAAACACCTACATATCTGTCTCCAGTCTTCGGCCTTTGAAAGGATATTTGGGGCCTGGGATTGGGGGGGAAAATCTCCCTTCAGAAGCAGGACTAGGGATGAGTTATAGGCATCTAAGAGGCTGGAAATCTCTGGGGCCTGACCAAGGCTTTAGTATACAGCTCCAACCACAGCCAGAGTCTGGAGAAAAAGCAACCCCCCCAGTGGGCTTTGTTGAAGTTAGAAATATAGTAAAGGATGAGAAGTTAGCGTTGATATTTGGAATTAGGTGAACCAGGTTTTAGTTCCATACTTGTTTTTGTTCACAGGTGTTTCAAATGTGAGATGAGTTATTCTGCTGCAACTTTGGTTTTTAAGTTGCAAAGTAAAATATGTATGCATACAGTTCAGTATAAAATTATTAATACCACCTCAACTTCACCTCAAATCTGGCCTTTGTGGAAGAGAGGTAAGAAAAAAAAAGCATTACTGAAAGAAAATCATAAGAAGTCCAATTTGCAGTTCACATAAAGTCACAGCAAACATTTGGAAAAAGGTGCTCTGCTCAGATGAGACCAACATATAACCTTTGGTATACATGCTAAATTAACAATGCACATCACCCGGACACACCATTCCCACAATGGAACATGGCAATGGCAGTATCATGCTGTGGGGAGGCTTTTCTTCATTATGGACAGCAAAGCTGGTCAAAGTTGATGGGAAGAGGGATGGAGCAAAATGTAGGACAATCCTGGAAAGAAATCTGTTAGAGGCTGCAAAAGATCTGAGACAGGCGTGGAGGTTCACCTTCCAGCAGGACAACCACCCTAAACATACAGCCAGAAATAAAGTGCGATGGTTCAGATCAAAGCATATTCATGTGGTAAAATGGTCTAATCAAAGTCCAGACAAGAAGACTTGAAAATAAATAAAAGTTCAGACTCTTTGACTGAGAGTCTAAACATAATTTTCCTCCCACTTCACATTTATGAATTACATTGTATTTGTTTAACACAAAATCTGAACAAAATGCATTAAAGTTTGCAGTTGCAAGACAACAAAATGTGAAAAATGTCAAAGGGAGGAATACTTCTGCAAAGCAGGAAACCTTACCAAGATTGGCCCCCATCATGGATTTGATCCTAGTATATAAAAGTTGCGATGTACTGTGTTGCCTGGTGTCTTAGTTATCTATTTTCCTCTATTTGTCTGGGTTGAACACACTGCTCTGGTCAAAGCCAGTAAATTTTCTTGCAGGGGGATAAAGTTCACGAAGATAAAATCAAACAGATGTCAGACTGAGGGTGAGTCCTGGTGACCTATAAAAACGCTCCCATCAAAGGGTTGAATCATTTGTTTTGAATTATTACACTGTTATCAAAAGGGACGGCAGCAGCCTGTTTGAGGAGGAATCTGATCTGTTTATCTAAAAACAAGGGTGGGGGCACTGCAGCTCATAGGAACCATGGGAAAAGAGTAATGGCTGATAGGCGAAAGCAGCTGGGATGGCTTTGACTGACAGCCATCAGCTATCTTTGGACTTTGTTTGCTTTTGTTCACAGGAGTCAAGTGCTGTATAGCTGGCACCTTGCTCTGCATGCACAGTTTCTCATAAACCTCATCTAAACACGGTTTAAACAAACATGTGGTCTTTTATATTGATCTGTTTATGGTATTTAAGATCTGCAGACACTGTCTGTTTCCTCTGTTGCAAATCCCTTTAAGTTTCTGTAATGAAATTTGTGATAAGATCAAAACAAAACCAAGATTTTTCACTGTTAAATTTATACAATGCTTATACTGACAGAGTTATTTGACACATGCTGGACCTATTTAGTCTTCCACTGGAGGAAGGTTAGAGCCTTTGAGGTAAGATGTTTGTTGAAAGTTCATGTTCAGGTGAAATTTCTGAGTTGTCTTGAACGTCTTGTTTAAACTGATATGAGGGGTTAAGTTCAAGACAATAGCAAGATGGTTTTTATGAAAGAAACCCTGCAACTCAAGCCATAAATACAAAACATCTGAGCTAACATGTGTACCACAGTTTACATCTGTAGTCATTGGTGTTGGGCATGTTACTTTAATAAGGTAATTAGTTATAGTAATTAGTTATTTCTCCCAAAAGGTAACTGAGTTTGTAAATGAGTTACGCCACTATAAAAGTAACTAGTTAACAGGGAAAGTAACTATTGCGTTTATATAAGTTTATATATGTCTATATTTGTCAAGAGCTTCAATAAGTAGCTTTAGTTTATAATGCACCCCATTTAATTGTTGGTAATGGTAATGCTGTTGTAACACTGAAAAAAGTAATTCATTTAATTACTCTTTACTGAAAAAGGTAAAGGCGTAATTAACGCTGTTTATTTTAACGCTGTTACTCTCATCACTGATAGTCACTTCAAATCCTGCAAGATTTTTACCATAAACCAGTAAAAATGTTGGCAGCTTGATAAGCGGAGATAAAACACACATTTTTGGCCTTTGAAAACCTGTTAGATGGGACATACATGAGCCACAGATTACCTAGTTCTACATTACCCTAATATTTTGGGCACACATGCCTAGTATCACAATTTCTTAACTGATTGTTTTGGCATCTGTTTTTTTGTTTCAATTTTATGTAAATCAACATCAGAATATTCCAGTTTTAGATAAAATATATCTCACATTTCTTGACAATTAGTGCACTTCTCACATTATTTAAAGATTTTTTTAAGGGTGACACAAAGAACACAAACGTTTAGTAAAGTAAGAGATATCACTGTAAAATGTTAACTTAAAAATCTGTTTCACATTTTTTTTTCTGAGGTGTTTTGAGGAATAAAAATAAACTCCTTATTTTGAATCAGCTTGGCTGCATTAGTTGGGGTCCAAAGTATCAATACTCTACTGTGTACAGAAAGAACAACATAAAAATGATTCATTAAATAACATGTGTACAGTAGCTTGCAAAAGCATTCACATTACATTTTAGGTCACATTTTAGGTCACAAAATGTAGCAAAGCAAGAATGCTTTTCTTTTTTTTATCTCAGAGGAGGCAATGTGTTGTAAAGCCGTAGTCAAAATGTTTTGTGGTAATTCTCTACCAGCTTTACATGCAGAGATAGTATATATATATTTCAGTTGTTCTTTGCACAACAGATCTCAGTCAATTAGATTAGATTGTTCGCATTTCTTTCAGGATTGTCCTGGATTTAGCTTCATATACCTTCACATCAACTCTGACGAGCTTCCCTGTCCCTGCTGAAGAAAGGCATCCTCACAGGATGATGCCACCAACACCATGTTTCACCATAAGGAAGATGTGTTCTTGGCGATGGACCATGTCAGCCATCCTCCACAAGTAGTTTTTTTCCATGTAGACCAAAGAGTTTAAATTTTATGTTATTTAGCTGGAGCAGCTTCAATAGATTTATTATAGCAGGGCCAGATGTATGGGGGCACAGCTATTTATTTATTTATTTTATTTAAATTATAATAGTTGTCTTGCCAACAGATTTTCCCACCTGAGCTGTGGATCTCAGCAGCTCCTCCAGCATTATTATGATCCTTTTTGGTTGCTTCTTTAATTGATGCTGTACTTGCCTGGTGTGTCTCTGTAGGTGGACAGCCACTAACAAACTTTTCTAACTGTGCCACCCTAACTCAACCTCTAACCCTACCCATGCAACTCTACAATAGATGTAGACAAAAGAGAAAACGCACATGAATGTCCAACTGCTGGACAAATTCTTCAAACTTGGATCCAGAATGAGAGAAGCAACCACAGTTTTTTTGCCCACAGTCCATCATGTAACTCATTACCCTTGGACCTCCTGTCCTCCTGTTGTTCAGAACAGTTCATGTATTACTGTAGGTGGTGTTTGGGCAGAGAAAATTAGTTTAGGATGAAAAATCCTAAACTAAATATAATGTATTTCATGGTGTTTTGTTTTGTTTGTGGTGGTAAAACTGCTATATGATGAAGCTAATGCAAACAGGCCTATAAGCCTTGAGGCTAGCCATTTGTATTGTGTTGTTTTGAAGGTTGATACAACATTTATTTTCACTTTAATGTTTTAAACACTGATGGTCCAGTAATGTGAGTTTGCTCCATTTTATCTGTGTTTTACCTTGAACTATCCTGCTAAAATTAGGTTTTAATATTATTTAAAAACATGCCAAATGTTGAATCAAGCTAATAGCTGTGCTAATACCACACGGTACATAGCTTTGTTTACAACAGAGCTCGTTTCATTTGTTCCGAAATCGGTATCTATGATGCGCTGTCAGCGCTCATATACATCTTAATCTTTGTATCAGAATCAGACTCAGCTTTATTGCCAAGTTTGCACAGACAAACAAAGAATTAGTGTTAATGGTATTGTAAGCATATGTGAAATTAAAAGGGTCCGTAAATAAGCTACTTTCCTTTGTTAACAACAACCACTAATGCTGATGCCAGCAAAGTGAAAAATGTAATTACGACTCATTGCTATCTTGTGAGAGTCTATAGACCAGGGGTGTCAAACTCCAGTCCCCGAGGGCCAGTGTCCTGCAACATTTTGATTCTCCCAAGTTTAACACACCACAATCAAAGGACTGAATTACCTCCTCATGCTCTCATGTTCTACAGTCATGTTAATGACATAATGTTATTCAGGTGTGTTGACAGAGAGACACATCTAAAAGTTGCAGGGTGCCGGCCCTCGAGGACTGGACTTTGACACCAGTGCCATTGACGTTCCTCTCCGCCATTTAGTAGTCCATTACTCAATGTGATGGCTAGGTAAAATAACTGTTACGGCCTCTTTTTTTTAAATTTTGTTTAGTTGCAGGTGATCCTGGTTGACACTTCCTGTTTAAACCCTCTGGCAGAAGTGATTGGATAATTCCACTGTTGGCTCAACCAATCCCTGAAGAGGCCTTCTTATTTAAAGGCCCTTCGTCACAGGAGAGCGAGGCTGCGTCTTTATATGAGCAGCTCACCTCTTTGCTAAGTGTTTTTGATAGTTTTGACTTGGCTGTTGCTGTTTGTACGTTTTATGTGTGCTCATAGTTTCTGCTTGTACTGTGGTTAGCTTTGACCTGTGTTTTAGTTTCATTTTCTTGTTTAGTTTTTGTGCTCTGTATTTTCATGAGCTGCTACTTGAATTAAAAGGACCCACTTGTACTACAAATTGGATTTTAATTATTGGAAAACACATTCTTTGGCTTACCCACTGAAATTTTTCAACCTATCCATGAGGAGCACTAAAACTGTTTGGCTAAAACTCTACATAAAAGTGTCTTGGGAAAAAAACCATCTGAATCTGAACAGCAATGATCAGAGTTTTCCTGAATAATTAAAGGTCATAAAATAGTTCATGTGTTAGAACTCCAGCATCAGGACTCTCCTGTGCAGATTTCATGTCACATTGACATTTACCGAAGATCTGTGACTGTCTGCATGACGAGCCGTGAAGAGCTACAAACCTCCTCATCTGCCGGAGGTGACAGACTTTGGTTTGCTCCTGGAGGTTTGCTCCTGGAACTCCTCCACCACCGCGCCGATTATTAATACAGTTAGATGCGAAGATGGCTCTATTTTCTGCAGGGGTGAAAGATGAGTTGGGCATGTTTACACACTGTATTTCCCTGTGTTTACCCTGAGGAAGGGAGCTTGATGGAATTCATATTGACTCTCCAAATGTTTAATGAGCGAACAGCAACAGCAGCTGGTCGCCCAGTGCTGATGACATGACATGAGACAGACGTGTGCGTCTCTACACGGAATCAACTCAACTGCTGTAGCGCAGGGAATACTATGCAAGCTGTCTTAAAATGCAGAAATAATATATGTACTTTTTGTTCAGATTTTTCTTCCACTTTTGATTTCACCAAAATTAAAACGTAAAACTTCTAATTGTTCTAAACTAAAGTCAGTACAACAATACAATCAGAGCTTATAGTAATTACTTTTTATTTTATTATTGCTGGTTCTGTATAAATCACATAAAAAAAAAATGTAATCACCAAAATTTATTTCTATTTGCCAAATGCTATAATAATAGGAGAGAAGATTTTTTGGAAATTTGTTTTTAACTTTCTTCAAATTCAGAAATTTACATACATTTCATGACAGAACCTATGTAAATGGCTTAGGTTTTTAAGTTGCCTTGGTCAAACACACCTTTTCAACATTTTCTTTTTATCGGATTAGGATCAAGGCTGCAAAAGATTTACTTTTTTATTTTTAGGCCACTTGGCAACTAATGTAGTCGTGTGCTATGGGTCACTTTCCATTTGGAAGACCCGTTTGTGTCTGAGTTTTCAATCATGACACATGTCTACAGATGTTACTTCAATATTTTCATATTATGCTGCCATCAGTGCCATCCATTTTGTGAAACACACTGGTAACTATAGCAGCCAAACACATCCACAGCATGATGCTGCCATCCCCATACCTTAAAGTTAGGATGCTGTTCTCAGGCCTGCAAGCTTCTCCCTGTAAAGTTGGTTATTTTGGCCAAACACTTCCCTTTTAGTTTTATTGCACCACAGGACAGGTCGTCAAAAATTATAGTCTTTTTCCTTTTGTGCATTTATAAACTGTAATCTGGTCTTTTATATTGCTTTTGGAGGAATGTATTCTTCCTCGCTGAGTGTCTTTTCTGCCTGTGTTGGACCACGACCGGTTTCATTATGGATAGTAAGACACTTTCACAAGCTTTTAAAAATTCATATGTTCTTTTGCTTTTGTGATGGGGTTGGATCACACATTTTACAACCAAAGTGTTCATCTCTGGGACACAGACACAAAAGCCACATAAAAAGACAAATTAGAGTTGTCAAATATGCTGAGGAACAAGGACCTGATCGACATGTTCTATGGCCTGATGAAACTAACATTTTGTCTGGTTTTAATATCAGAGAGTGAGAAACATGTTTTTTTTTTATACCTTGTTTGTAAAAATCTGATGTCATCTGTATTTGGAAAAACATAAAATGCAAAAGGAACAATATCAATTTGACAGAAAGATTGGCTGCTCCAATATATTAAAGCAGCAGAAACACAGATCTTAACGGCAAAACGGGCAGCCATATTCCACAAATGCTAACCCTGTCATCTGGCAAGATTTGCAAGAGAGATAAACTGAGATCCTGCTGGGGATCAAACCCAGCCTCTATCTCTAACAGTGGATTTAGCCAGCAGAGACTAAAGGGGTTCGGGCAGAATTATTGTGTATGGAGAACGAATGAATCATTACATTTACCCTGCAAGTTGCTTTCTTTTGTGCTTGGACACTGGTGAGCAGGATCATACAAAAGATTATTTTTATCTTGTGTCTCAGGTGAACATGCAAGTCTGCTTGAGGGGGTATGTGTGTAAATGTGACAGCGGCAGACTTTAACAAAAATCATGGTTTCCTCAATGGGAAGGGAGAGCAATGACCTGCAAGTGACCCCTATATGAGGTTAACCACTGTTTACTGAGAACACTAAAAGTTTGAGATAAAATTCCCAGGAAAATCAAGTCAACTCAAAGATCAAAGGAAACAGGATGTACCAAATTTTCAGAAAATATTTGAAAATTGGGCAGACCCCTTTTAATCTGATACCCCTAAAAAGTTGCAGTGCAACCAATTAGAAGTCACCTAAATAGCAGATAGATTTCCCCTTTGTGTAATTCATTCCCAGTATAAATCCAGCTGTTCTGTAAAGGTATCAGAGGTTTGTCAAAGAACATTAGTGAAAAGCTTGTGATACATTTGTCTAACTTTGAGAAATGTTACATACATGACTCTTGCCTTGATGTTGCCATCCAAGAATCATCTGACATTGAGGATATTTTGGCTGAAGATTTTAGGCTCTAGCTTCACAAAGCTGGTATAGAGACATTGCAGACTCATAGTTGTAATTGAAGCAAAATGTGGTTCTACAAAGTATTGGTCCAAGGGGTTGAAAACAAAAACACGGCAAACTTTTTTGATCTTTTTTTTAAATGAATATATTAAAACCGTTGTATGATTTTCCTTCCGCTAAATAATTATGACCTAATTTGTGTTGGGTTGTCTCTGTGACATAAAATCCCAATAAAATACGAAATGTGAAATCTTAATGAATATTTTGCAATGGTTTAAAGTTCAACTTTTGAAAAGTGAATACATATAAAATCTCAAATAAGGAGCACCACAGAGCTACTAGTAAAAGCTTCATCTAAGCACATTAATTAAAAATGGGTATAGTAAAAAAATAAAAAATGGTGGTGATGTTGGGTTGTATTTAATCTTGTATTTAATCTCTCCCAGCAGGAACTGATGATGATAAATGATCAGGCGAATTTTGACTTTCTTTGTTTTAAGGTCAGGGGATTGTTCTTCAGACCTAAAGCTTATTATAGAAAAATTTCATGGGTCTGCACTGCACAGGGCACCAAGTTCACATGTTTTAGGACAATTGGAAACAAGATTACAATCAAAACAGAACAAACTGGCTTCTCTCATAACATCACATAACAATAATTTATTGAAAAGATCAATTTTGGAGTGCCATGTAGCAAAATATGCAGGGTTTAATGTGTGGGAGAAACTGGATTATGTGGAAAAACACAGCCCGCATATACGAAGATTTAGATTTTAAATTGTTTTCTCACAAAACATATGACGATGTAAAAGGAGTTCCAATTTTTTAAAAGAAAGCATTTTAATTGCGGGTTGATAATTAAGCTAATTTATTAAGTGTGTAAATATGATGTTTGCATAAAAATAAGGAAAAACATAATTTTATAACAAAGGGTCAGGTTGGATTGTTTATAAATGTTTAAATTTGAAAAAGCTTACTTATTTATTGTTTTGTGTGATACTGTGTGGTGTGAATCTCCCTGTCATTCAAGAGGAGCTCTGCTGCAGCATTTAAGAGAAGCTGCTGGATGAACATTCTTTGCCTGATGGTCCACATAGTTGGTAACCTCTAGCCCTCTGTGTTCCTAGTAAATGTTAAAGACTCTAGCTTTGCAAGACTTTGAATTCAACCTGTCTAACGCCTCCTTCTGTTGCTGTCAATCTCCAGGTTCTCGAAACCGCCCTCATCCCGGATTTACCTGCAGCTCTCTGAAGATCGCTTTACTTCTGGAAATCCCTCCTCAAGTCATCTCCTGGGGAACCTCGTCGCTTCAAGCCTCTGCCTGTCTCCTCTCCCACCAGCCAGCAGACTTCCCAAAGGGATCCTAACGAACTGACCACCACCCGATTAACCCCGGAACCGCAAACCCACCTCGGAGTGAATTCCCTGTACCCAGAAACGTAAGAGCCTTCCTCATCTCACTGCACCATTAATTAATCTCCATTGGAAGCACATGTCTAACTGAGCCTCTCCTTCACAGAACCTTCCAGTTCCAGCTCTTTGTTTCCAGCGTCCCCGAGTCTAAAAGAAAACTATCTTGGTCTCTTTGTCTGAGATGTTCTGCAGGTGGGTCAGGAAATTAAATCATATTATGACAAATATATGGTAACTATAAATCTCAATATACATTTGCGAATGGACACTTATATACAATATACAAAATACATAAAACTTATTTCCTCTTGGTCTGACATTTACTTTTCCTGTTTTTGATCAGATAAGATTAAGAATTTGTGAAGTGCACCAGCCCCTCCTGCAGCAAAACGTCCCCCGAACATGATGTTGCCACCTCATCATCCAGCTTCTATCAGCATCTTCACAAGGTCTTTAGCTTTGGTTCTGGGGTTGATTTGCACATTTCACAACAGAACCCGCTTATCTGTGATAACTGGCATCTCCTTCCTGACTGCTATGATGGCTCGACATTCTCATGCTGTTTCCACTGGTGATTAATTGATTGAACGGATGAACATATAACCTTCATGGATCTTGACATTACACTCAAGGATGAATCAGACTTGTGGAGGTCCGAAATACTCCTCCTGATATATTGTGAGATTTTCCTTTTCAATTATATCACAAGGAAGCAGAGTGTTCGAGGTGTTGCCTTAAAATAGATCTACGGGTGTGCCTTCAGTTAATCAGAACCTTAAAAGGCTGGGCTCTACCTGTATGGTTTAAAGCTATTGGAATGTTATTTTATGCAAACTTCTGAATTTAAAAAGTCAGAAAATACACAAAAAATCTTTCTCTCAATATTCAGTTACTCAGCAAACAGAAATAGGTTTTCAGATGCCGACTGACTTAAAACATGAAACATTAATTCTTATATAATGTCAGACAGTGAGAAAAAAGGTTATGTTTTGTTTTAGGGAGGGTATGTAAATATCTGGTTTCATCTGTTCAAGTGAAATTTTAAAATGTGTAAAAGTCTGTTTCAAACAGCAGGAACCATATTGCAGAACATTTGAGAAAAGGTCAGAAATAAAAGCGTTAGTCTTTGACATATTTTGACCTTTATGTTGATTTAAGAAAATAATTGTTGCAAAACTTTCTGTAACTTTAGTGAAGCTAAATGCTGAATCCCAGAGGTTACTGAGGAATGCATTGGGGTTACATTCAAAACACGGAAATTCCCTCAAAGGAATTTTATTAGTAACAAACATTATTTGTTATTTTAAAGTAAATTGAGTCTGATGAAGTACAAAATAAAGTGTGATGTGTTTCCTCCTATGGTGGTTATTCATAAAATGTGAAAATATGCAAGTTTATAGTAAACTTTTTAATTGTATGTCTTTTTAACAGCTCTGTTAAGACTCTTTCAATAAATTTGGATTTGATATCATGCTGACTGCCAGCTTTGACTGCATTTGATTTAACAACATATCATTTTGACTGGCAGAGAGTCAAATAAAAATATGACAAATGCAAAATGTTGAGCAAATTTGCATTCTGGATTGATGATGCAGGCTGGAGGTCAAAGTTACAGTGCAAGCTATTAGCCCGCTGTCCAACCCCTGTTGCACAGTCCTCCCTCTTATTATTACAACACTGGTTTCACCTTTTCAGTTTAATCAATCCAGTAGATATTAAACTCTCCCAGCAGGCTGGGGGCTATATAGTGTAGGGATTTACTGAGGGATTTGCATCCTCCTTTCTGCTAGTTCAAATCTCTGTGTCTTCTCAGATCAAATTATCATAACCATCATCGGGCACAACTCCTCCGTGAAAATACAGAGCAGGAAAAATTCACTGTCAGCGATTCTGTCTGTTCCGTTCTCAGAAATATGAAATATGGTTATTGTGCAGTGCTATGCAGCAGAATTACAGCATTATGATGTGGAACCAAAACCATTGTGGAAAACATGACTTATTGTCAAATAGCTGTGTGATTGACATGAAAATGATATTTATTCATTTATTTCTGTGGCAAATGTTATTTGACCTCAGTAGAAGAAATAGGTATTTGCATTTATATTGTAAAATAAAAGGCGAATTATTCATAATTAGGTATTTAAGGTTCCAGACTGGTAGCAGAAGGTCAAATTCATGTTTTTTTTTTTAATTGCATAAGTTATTCGTGTGTGTGTGTGAGCTGAACACTCTTCATAATACAGAGCTAAACTCAACCCAGAGGCAGTGTAAAAGTTTTCATATGAAGTTACTTTCATCTGTTATGGCGTATTATATATCCAGCTTAAGACATCATCAAGGGGCTTAAAACACCATTGCGTGACTGGCTGTGATGGTGTAAGGCTGAAAGTAAATGAATGTAGTGCAGCAGGCCCTGGGACTTGATAAACGTGGAAACCCTTTATTATTATTTATCTTATTTTAGACCCCTAAGCCAAGAGCAGACGGGGTGGGTCAGTACAATGTCCAGATTGTTCCACACTGCACGCACCTTCATATTGGGAGAGAGAGATGAAGGCTTCAACCTATAGCGGCACCTCTGTACATTCTGGTCTATAAGCCCTAAATATGGCTAGTGTGGGAAAAAGAGCGTTTTTCTTCCTCCCAGCTTCTGGCTGCAAGGGAACAGGTCAAATCCTCTGCCAGGTGCCCCGGGCTATTTTTCCTCTTCTCTCTCTCTCGCTCTGTCTCGCTCACTCTCTTCCTCTCTTCTTATTTAAGCATCTCCACACCAGAGAGTAAAATCTCTTTCAGAGGAAGGAGGAGGGGAGGGGATGTAGAAACTGTTTTTACTTTGCGTCTGTTGAACCTTTGAGGGCAGAAATAATTAAGATCAATATAAATGAAAGTTCAGGATCCCCCCAATATTTGTTATTTCAAGGTAATTAGAGTCTTAGCTCTTGAGTCAGTGAAGATGTGCCGACATACAGTAACATTTTAGTTTGTCTGATTTTTGAGCAGGGTTGGGCCTTGTTCGGATCAGTCTTTATTTGTTTTTCTAATCTCTTTTATTATAAATCAATCAGGAAGTAGGTAAGATTTTTTATTTTTGCATAGAAGTGAGTACAACACATCCAGTTTTACAAGCAAAATCAAAACTTATTAACACAGTATATTAAAACAGCGATGATGCTGATGACTATGTTGGTAACTATTTGTATTAAGTAAACACCATAAGAACTGCACTGCATTACATTCTAAAATGATAAACAAATTGCTGCAAATCCATAAAATACACAAAACAAGAGTAAAAGATCAGAGCCAGGGTAAACTGAAACTTAAATTAGCTGAATAAGGAAGATACAAACAATTTATTAAAATAAAAACAACTGGTGGTGGGATTGCAGGTAATTTAGAAAACAGTTTTTTCTGCTTCTGTTAATTATTTAGTTTTTGATCTCCTGGCTTCTCTCAAAGCATTTATCTTATTAAGGTATTTTCTTTATATTTTGTATAGAACAACTTTAAAGTACCAGATGGACAAATTTGTTGGTATGAAGTCATTTTAATATCATTTTAATTTAATGTTTTTGCATAATCTCACATAAAAAAAAAAATATTCCTGTAATTCAACAGGAAAAAACAACACAATGTTGTCATAATTATAGGTACCCCTGCTGTTAATAATTTCTATAGCCCTCTTTTGACCAGAGAACAGTACTTTGTCTTCTGAAATAACATTTGAAAAGGCTGATTCCTCTTTAGATCATTCCTCTTAATCAGACCATGACCATAGACCATCTCTTTAAATGATCCAGAGTTCTGGGTACTCTCTGATGCGCTCGTTTCTTCTGCTCATCCTACAGGTTTTCTTCAGGATGTGGGTCTGGGTAGTGAGATAGTCATGAGAGAAGGTGGATTTTGCATCTGGTGAAGCATTTCTGTGCTGATTTGGCCGTAATATGTTTTGTTGTTATGCTGAACAACCCAATCATGACCCATTTTCAGTTTTCTGGCATCAGTTTCTTTTATGTATTTTGTTGAATTCATGCAGATGCCCTCTAGCAAAGTTCCCAGCACATTTGGAGGAGAAACAGGCATCACAGATCATCACAGAATCACAGATCATCTACTGTATTGTAAAGTGGGCATGAGGTACTTTTCCACATATTCATCCTTTGTTTCACTTCAGACCCACCTGGAATGTTTGTTACTAAAAGATTCAAACTGAGTCTCACCCGACCAAACCACACAGTTCCAGTTAAGGTTTCAAAAGAGTTTAGCAGACTCCACCTCTATACATTTATGGTAGTAGGATGGAAAATGCTTTTCTTAGTATCACCCTCAAACAACCAGTTTAATGGTTGTTATGGTGACCTTTAGGCTCCAGTTCCTTAACAGCTCGCTTTGGGAATTTTCTTACCTCAAGATCCTGCTCATTGTCTTTGGTAGCAACATAGATACGGGTCCTCCTCCAGCCTAGTAGTTAGGACGAATGGACCTCTCTGTCATATCGTTATACTCCATGGAAAATTAAACTCTTGGGGTCTTATAAGATCATAGAAACTGTGCTCAACCTAAAAAAAATTAAGTATACATTATAAAATGCTTCAATTACATTGATTTTATTAGTTTTTCCGGACCATAAATACTTAAGATGGAATTTGTTCCTCTCATAATAAATGTACTATATTTTGTTTATTATTATTCAGTGTGTTTATGCTCCAGCAACACTTTATTTCTGGATTTTTTTCACCAATACCATGGATGCCAACATATTTGTCCCTCTGTCTCTCCATGGGTTTGTTATTACATGCATGTTTTTTTGTTTTTTTTATCATATCACTGTCTCTTGTTTAAAAAAGAGTAATAAATGTTTCATTAGATGTGTAGCATGTCCTATATCTTTAAGCATAGATGACTATGACTAAATGAAAAAGCTAGCCTTCAATGAAAAGATTAAGAAAAAGACCAAGAATAAATTGTGGCAGTGAAGTTTTTTTTTCCTCTCAGTAGTTTCTGAGAAACCATTACTATTTCAAGCACCTCTGGCCAGAGTGACACCAGTTCATTACACCACCAAAGCCCTCAACTCTTTCCTGCAGCACTCTTCAAAGGTCACCTTGGGGAGGATTCCACTATCCACCAAGCCCAGCAGACAACACCCTTCCCATCATGCCATTGTTCAACCCAATTCCACCTGGAATGGATAGAAGAGGATTTGAGGAAGGCTGAGAGGAAATGTGCATGTGTTGAAATGGCACAGTGTGAGAGTTTGTGTGCGCAACCAGCTGTCCTATGGTTCTTGATGGAGGGCTGCAGCTGCTTAGACAGCAGTTTGCTATTAAAGATTGTGAACTATTTATTTAAAGGTATGGAATGCAGCAGGAGACACATGCTTGCTCAGATCCCTATTTAGTCTTTCATTTAGGACTTAGTACTAAAATATTTAAGAAATGAAAGAGCATTGATGAAAGTATTTAGATCAAATGTCCACTTTGGAGTTTTATCATTTGCCATTTAAACACTGTAATGTTAATATAAATCAGAGCCAGGGTGGAAAGATGGCGCACAAGTTTAAATTGAATCCAAACAGGTTCAAAATTGTACATGTAGGGACATAACACAGCAGGCATAATACGTATTGAACATGTAAATTTTTTTCTCAGTAAATACATTTCAAAAATTTGTATTGGCAGGAAATTCACACCAGATATCAACAACAACCTACGTTATAAAGCATAGAAAGACAAGAAACCAGCTGAAATCAGTTAGTATTTTAATATCAACTGATTAGATGGCCTATAAAAAGGTTTCTCATTACAAAAGTATTACAAAGAAAGGCATGATTGGTAAATTTATGTATGTAGTCAAAAGAGAAATCGTAAAGGTTGTCCAAGAGCCAAGAGCACTCATGGAAAGTGTCCAAAAGACCAGGAAATAGCAGGTTCAGCTTTTCAACCACAATAGCCTCCATGCACATTCTCTGCGCAATACTCCACTTCTGAAGAAAAAGTACATTGAAGCTGCATAAGATTTGAACAAGTAAGTAAAACACTGGAAGAATATAGTCTGGTTAGAGGAGGCCACAGCTGAACTCTTAGGATCATCGCATGGACCATGTTTGGAGGAAAAATGGTTCTCTACATCAGCCCACAAACATTATGCCAAAACTGAAGTTAGCAGGTGAGAATACCGTGGTGTGGGCTGTCTTACAGCATCTGTCAGACTTAAGAATCTGAGGGTAGAGCGAGAGTGGGTTTCCAAGCAAAATGATTGTCCAAAAGGCACAGACCAAAACTCTTCACTGGTTTCAGAAAAACAAAGTATAACTGCTAGAATGGTGCAGTCAATCATCAATTGAATTTGTATTCATTTGAAAATCTGGAAAGAACTGAAGATCAGAGTACATAGAAAGGACCCCTAGCACCTTCATGATTTGAATACAATTTGCGTGGAAAATTCAGTAAAAAACACCTGAGCAAAACATGTGACTACAGGAGACACCTTGAAATTGTCATAACCAGTATTTATTACACTTCTGTGAGTATGCTCAATGCTTATTTTACCCACAGTACATGCATACTGTCGGGGTCTGGGAGTTTCTGTTTGTTTTGTTTTTGCTTGCTATTTACTTTGTTTAGTCCATAGGTGGCGTCGGAGCTCATGGGTGCAGAGGTGACAGGTGTTCCTTATCTGCTGATTGCTACTGGGAGCATTTAAGCAGGAGGCTGCCAGCACTTCACCACCTGAGTGTTAGCCAACAGTGGTAACAGACTCTCCCCAAAACTTAAGTCTCTTATAAGATTTGTGTTTTCTGAGTGCTTGGAATAACCTTTTTGCAGCCTCCTCCTCAGGTTGCTTTCAAGCCCTGGTTCCGTTTCCAGTACGATCCCTGACTTCTGGATTAAGTGTCCTGATTCTTGGGTGAAGAACCCCCTGAGTCGAGATTCAAGCCTCCAGTTACCTTCTCTGGACAAACTCCAAGCTGGCAGCTTCCTGGTTCCGCGATCAATCGGCCCTAATCATAAGCGAATCCTGTTTTATCCATTCCAACCTAGTTTGAACATGTGTTTAGGATCACTGTCCTGCTGGAACATCTGGTTGTCTCCAAATGTCAACCATCTAGCTGTTTTGAAGTAACATTTTATAATTTGGAGATGGTTCCTTTTCAGTGTTCCATCCGCGTCATGCAAAATATTATCACTGGTGGAGCCTCAGCATGATGCTACAACCCACATGTTTAACAATTGGTACACTGTTCCTAGGTTTAAAAACCACACATCAAGTCCTCCAGACACACCTTTTATCATTGTGACAACTGAATCTTTGTCTTGTCTACACAGAGGATTTTTTTCTCAGAAGGCATTTGGTTTGTCCATGTGGGCACCTGCAGACTGTTTAGTGCATGTGCTTCTTTCCCAGTCTGTGCCGAAAGGCCTTTTAGTCTTGGTTCTGCTAAACCTGCTTCACTGTGGACGGTGAAACTGGTGTTCCAGTGGTTCAGGATCAGGTGTTACATCATACTATTTGACTTTGAAGTTATGAACTACTCTAAAAAGCCAACTCCATACCAGGAAACCAACCAATTAAAATTAACTTAAAAAAAACAATTAACTTCTAATAAAAACAGAAGACAAATTTCCAACCGGAAGGCAACAATGGCTACAAAATGCGCTTTGCTGAGTCTAATCTAACTAAATTAATATTAATAAGGCTGTTTGAATGTATTGTTTTAAGACTTTGTGGAGTAGAGAAAATTGGTAATAAATTGACTCTTGTGCATTCAGTTCTTGTTTTTAAAAACATTTTAAATAATGATTCCTCCCTGGAAAAAGGGAGATTAAAATAAATCATTAAAAGCCTAAAATGATTGTGACACCTATGCCCATTGGTGAGTGTAAAACGTTCATCACCACTGTATTTCAGTGGATCTGTCTAACTAACCACACATTTACCAATACTGATGCCAGCTGAGGATTCATTGAGGTAAAGAAGTGTTGAGATGATTCATGCTTTCTTCCAAACATAAATAAGTTCTGAGAAACATCATCACTGCAGGCTGTGAAGCTTACATTTCTTGTTTATGCCCCATTTACATCTACAGTATGTCGAACTGATTCGCTGTTAAGCCCACCATCTACATATCCTGTGGTGTCCTGTGTGCTGCAGTTTGGATTAACCAAAGCTGGAACGGTGAGGGGCCACTCGGTGCCACCTAAATTACAGCTGACATCCCCTGTCTCCTTCGTATGCACAAGGATGGCATGATGTCAGAGACGGATGCCTGCAGAAGCCTACTATGATGATAAATTTGGAAACAACTTTGTTGGGCTGCAGATGCTGTCTGATTGATCACCTTTTACAGTGAAGTGTGGAGAGGTGCTGAACCCAACTGCAGCTGTGGCCATTTAATTAAAACAGCCTCTTCTGTTTGGTGGGTTATTTTTTACCATGACTAATTTCAGTGTTTTGCTGCTTTTATAGTGTTTTGATTAATTTGGGGAGAATTAAAAACCTGTCAATATCTTCATGTAATTGTGTTTTTAATGAATCAGGTTCGGGTTCAAATCTCAGCCTGTGGTCTTTCTTTATGGAGTTTGCATGTTGTCCCCGTGCATGCATGGCTTCTCTCCAGGTACTCCAGCTTCCTCCCACAGTTCAAAAACATGACTGGTAATTTAATTGATCTCTCTAGATGGTCTTTTGGTGTGTGTGCGAGTGGATGTTTGTCCTATATGTCTATATGTTGACCTGCGATGGACTGGTGACCTGTCGAGGGTGTACCCTGCCTCTCGTCCAGTGACTGCTGAAGATAAGGCACCAGCTCTCCCTCGACCCTGCTAGGATAAGCGAGTATAGATGATGGATGGATGGAGTATGGCTGAGGGCTTCCACCTAAAGCTTTAAAAAATATTATATTGCATATGAAAATCAAAACAAAAAATCCACCTCCATATTTTAACTGGTAGGAAACTAGATGATTAAAACATCCTTGAAGGCTATTCAAATAAGACAAGATGATCTTAGCTCTGTTCAGCCTTGTTTGTCACAGTTTCAGTCATTTTAAACCTTTCAGTTATTGATCTCACTCTAGAGATAGGTTTATTGAATTTTCTTTATTTTCTTGTAGCCAGTCCCTGACTTGTGAAGATCAAGATTACATCTTATTTCAGTTACATGTCACAGGGAAACAGGAAATCATGGATTACTTATGAGTGGGATTTTATTAAAAATATTTAACTCCTAACAAGAAATGCTTTTTTCCTGCTAATTAAGTGTACACAAATTAAATTTCCATGTAAGATAGGCTGACATTTAAGGCCTTTTACACATATTTCCCTAGAGGTGCCAAAGGGTTCTCTAAGTAAATGTCCAGACAGGAAAGGCACAATTTATTTTTATCAATATGCAAAATGTTGAAAGTGTGGAACCCATTTTATAAAGAAAGACAAAGCATCACCTAATAGGAACACAGATGACACAAAGCTAATCCACCAAAGTGTCCACTGCAGTACTGGTGGATGTGATGATACTATAAAAAAGAAAATAAATATCTAGAGCAGATCAGCGCTGCGCCAAAGTAAAGAAATATCATTCCCAGAAGCTTTCAGAAGGATTCTCAGAAGTCTTTGGAGTTAGATGAAGGGTTATGTGGAGGGCAGCCAGGATGGATGTTTGATTTGAATAATGGAGTCAAACAACAGCGACAGAATACAGAAGATACAGAAACTTCATTCACTTTACGTCAAGGCAACACGGGCAAAGCAGAAAGGTTGAAATTCACGATACAGTGGAGCGCTGTAATTAAATACTAAAAATTGTTCAGTGATTAAATGTGTTTTGCAATAAAGCAACTTTTAAAAATACATTTTCTTTATCTGGGAGCTCTGGGAAGAATTTGACACGAGACTGGTTCACCTGGGAAAGTTGGCCGCTCCGACTGCAGGAGGATTTGTGAGTGTAGCTCTGGGGTGAATTCTGCAGAACACACAAGCTCTTATTAAACTTCCTGTTTTCAACAATAAGACCTGAGGACATGCCTGTGCTGGCATATAAGAATGAACACGCAAATGTAGCTTTTAATGACTTTCACAACCTCACATTTTCAGAGAGTTACTGAAAAGCTACGTTTTCTAAAATAATGTAAAATATTTTCTCTTTTATTGTTGAGTGTTTTCTTATGTTCTTTGGGCTCTTAAATTAGTGTTAGCTTGTTATGACAGTGGCTGTTGCGTGGCTATAACACGAAAGCTACTGATCTAGAACAGTGTCCATTCTTCAAAGTCAAACAAGCCAATAGAGGGTGTCAATCACACAGAAGTAGAGACATTATACTCATGATTAAAAATATTTTCGGGCAGATTTAGTCACAACCTTACCTATCCTGTCTTAGTTATTATACTCATTGTTACTCACTTTCCAATAAAAAAAAGCAATATAGTTGTAAAAGATCCATAACCTGTCATCCATTTAAATCCCACCTTCATCAGAACTGGCTTTCCTTATGGTAAAACAAAATAAAGCAAAGTTAAGTAAAAGTAAATGGGCTTTCCTATTGAATGTTATTGCTTCAGGAATGGGTGAAGATAGCTATTGATCTCCCTCATCCGTGGCCATTACCATTGGGATGGCAATCAGGGAGGCCAGTTGGTTTCTGGGTAAACAAGCAGTTTCTCTTTCTGTGGCAGAGCGGTGGATTGAGAGCAGAAGGAGGCTCAGGGAAAAAGAAAATCTGTTTTCTCCTCTGCTCCTGACAGTACAATTGAAAACTATCATTCATGAATGGTCGAAACATGATTGTTTCTCTTGTTGCGCCGGCCCATGAGAGCAGATATATGCCCTGGGGTCTAAGGCAACATTTACAAGAACAAACAGTGATGTAGAATGCATGAAAGTGGTCGCATTTTTTTTAAATCCTGATTTGTTTTTGCAACCTGACCATGTTTCCCTGCCTAAACGGGAAACTCAGGCAAAACATGGCTCCCTGCACCTAAACCCTTACAAATATTTCACTCAGTTAAAGTGGAAACCTGGAAGTGATGTGCAAGCATACCGTTTGGCGAGTTAGCTAGAAAGACTTGTGAATGAAATGCATCTTTCCAGAGAAACAGCTCTAACTGCAGCAGCTCTAAAACTGCCACTTAAAACAACTAATCTGAGGTAATCAGATTTGTTTTTCTTTTCATTTAGAAAAATACTTGAAGCGAATATATATTTAATTTCTAAGATGTTTGTTCCTTACAGCTCTCATTCTTACAGCTAACAGGAGGGAGATTTTCAGTCGACTGCAAAGATTGAGCCATCTACTTTCATTAACACTATCTATTCATTCTGAATCCATACTGTGATGAGTCAGGTGTGATTCTGCAGCCTCGCACTTCTCTAAATGCCATTCCAAACTCATTACCTCTGTCTCGTGTCTGGCCTTCCACTATCATGTTCTGACCTTGAGAAAATAGATAGAAAGGTGACAATTGTGTACCTGACTCTATAAAGTAAGGAAAAAGGTAAGTGTGGTTCTGTGTATGTGACCTGGAATGACAATAGAATGAGATTTGTAGTGAAAATTTCTGATGTGCATATTAGGATAGAGGATCTACCATTTGATGAAAAAGGAGAAGAGCATACAATAATCATTTCTGTCCTTCAATGGGGGGATTCCAGATAACAGGACATTAAACGGGTTTTCAGAGAAGAATCACTGTGTTTCAGGAAGACGTTTGACACAAATAAAACAGAGCATTTGTGAATATCTTAAAGATAATTTTTTTTCTGCAAAGGTGATAATTAAATATGAAGCAATAATTTGTGGAAAAAGTTTCACTGAATGAAATGAAAAAAAAAATACATTCTGTCATAAAATGGATAAAAATCAAGGTTTATCACTGAGTATTCATGAATTTTACTAAACATTTAAAATAATAGTTTTTTAGCTACTGTCTTAAAAGCATATTCACTGCTGTGGAAAAGTAACCCCTCCCCCCTTTTATGTCAAACCAACATGTTTCAGGTCATCCAACACATTTAATATTCTGTTTTTGAGGTATTCACTTTTACACTCATGGACTCTATCACCTGGACCATCATCATGGCCTATTATTTGGTAACTGGCAAAAGCCAATAACAGCAGATGACCTCTCAATCTGAGCCTGGTTCTGCTGGAAGTTTTTCCTGTTAAAAGGTAGCGGCACCTCTCCACTGTTGCCACAGGCTTGCTAAGGACGAGAGATCGCTGCAAAATCGATGACTCGATGCAATCAGCTGAATTCATACCAAATGGCATTATATGCTGAACTGTAATTGACTGTATTATATTATACTTTAGGTTGAACCGAACAGAATGTAACTGGATCAGAATCTGACTTTATGAATGAATTATTTTTAAAATAATTGGAATGATTTGAATAGATTTGTGATCGAATTAGTATTTATATAAGTGGATATAAATTGTTGTGTTAAGTGTTTAGTTAAGTTCATGTGTTGAAAACGCACCTCAATCTACTGTTTAATCCAGTCTCTTAAAGTATCTGGATAAAAACTATGTACTGTATGGCCCTATGTAATAAAATAAATTTAATCACATGAAAGGCAGACTGTGAGATCCAGCTGAGGTGTTTTTTTCAGTGACATCACCTCAGCAGCAGGATATAAACCTCATTATTTGCAGTCCATCCCACCAAAGCAATCATTTTCCTCCATATTTTACCAGATTGCCATACTGCAGCTACATGTGTACTGTCAGTGATACGTGTTTTAATAAGATGTGACAAAGATTTGCTTTGTGTCATGAATGGACACGTTAGTAATTTGAATGAAGCAGACCTTACCTTATTGGAGGTTTTCTCTTTGCTTCAGAGATTGACAAGAGTCCTGCAGTCTGTGATTAAGTCGTGTTTCCGGCTCCTCTTTGAACTGAGCTCATCAAAAAACACTGATGTTGGAATCCTCAATATTCGGGGAGTCATTCAGAGTCAAACACAATGCAAATTACTTGTACAACTGAAATGTCAACTAAAACATGCAGTGTTGCTGACCTGTGGCCACCCAAAGAAGTCATTTCATTGATTCAGATTTCCACTAATCCTTCTTCATTTCTTCACAGTCTCTGAAGTTACAGAAGTAACAGGAAAATAAAATCTGTCTGGGGACAAGTAAGAGGAAGAGTAACCTGTGGGAATTAGGTGGAAATTTCACTTTCCTGTCGATGGATGGCTAATCATAGTTATGATTAGTCTTAGTTTTCTTAACAAGACAAAACTGAATATATAATGAAAATAAGCTATAAGTTTCACTGTTTGGCCTGTAAGACTGTTTAAAATAACTGAAAATAACTAAAGTTTAAGAGCCCACTAGTGGCCATTGCTATTCTAAAAACCACAAGGATTGAGGGTACCTCTCTCTATCAGACTGATTATAACCATTGGAAAAGAGAAGGGGTCACACAGGTAGCAGAAATGGAGGGTGTGTTTGCACCTCAACCATAACTGAGCCGGTTTAGGCTAAACCTGACTCCCCCTTACTCCATCCAACAGGGAGAGGAAGGCAGTTGGCAGAGTGTTGTTTCCTGTAGCATTGTGTGAAAGGTATGTAACTTTAAAATGGGCTAAGTCAATTCAATCAAATCATATAGATTTCAAGTCAGGTTCATACATTCCAATTAATCCTAACCACTGAACAGTGCAATCAGATTTAGTTATTTATTCAAATTGGATAAAAAGTTTTTCTATCTAAGGAAACCCAGCAGATTGCATCCAGTCAGTGACTTGCAGCATTCCCTCCTCCTGGATGAGCATGTAGAGACAGTGGACAGTCACTGGCGTTGACTTTGCAGCAATCCCTCATGCTGAGCATGCATGTAGCGACAGTGGAGAGGAAAAACTCCCTTTTAACAGGAAGAAACCTCCAGCAGAACCAGAACCAGGCTCAGTGTGAGCGGCCATCTGCCACGACCGACTGGGGGTTTGAGAGAACAGAGCAGAGACACAAAAGAACACAGAAGCACTGATCCAGGAGACCTTTCTATGGGAAGGAAAAGTAAATGTTAATGGATGTAGCTCCTTTAGTCGTTTCATCTAGAAAGAAAGAACAGATAAACTCTGAGCCAGTTTTCAAGGTTAGAGCCTGAAGAAAGCACACAGAGTTGGTCACAGTAGAAGCTCAGTCAATTGCCATGTCCAGGAGAGAGAAAGGGTTAAACACTGAAAGACAGGGCCATGTGGATCATCTGTAGAGGGTGAGCATTAAGTTGTTGCCAGCAGAAGCTCGGACGATTCCCCTCTCCAGAAAGGTGTCACAGGTAAACACAGAGTCAGGCCAGGTGTAGCTTCTAGGAAGAGAAAAGAGAGAGAACATAAAGTTAGTAGCTGAAATAACAGCAAATAACGCAAAATTGGAGAGTAGTATGAGAATGTAGCGAAGAGGGTGAAAGTGGTCATTATGTCCTCCAGCAGCCTAAGCCTATAGCAGCATAACTACAGAGATAGCTCAGGATAACCTAAGCCACTCTAACTATAAGCTTTATCAAAAAGGAAAGTTTTAAGCCTAGCCTTAAAAGTAGACAGGGTGTCTGCCTCACGGACTAAAACTGAGAGCTGGTTCCACAGGAGAGGAGCCTGATAACTAAAGGATCTGCCTCCCATTCTACTTCTAGAGACTCTAGGAACCACCAGTAAAGTAAACCTGCAGATTTTCTTTTTAATAGAATCAATTTTATTTAAGAAGAATCCCATAAAGTCATGGCTGCTGAGAGCTAAGGGAATGGATGGCTCAACAGAGCTATGACTCTGTGTAAGTTTAGCAACTGTACTAAAGAGAAACCTAGGATTATTCTTGTTCTTTTCTATTAATGATGAGAAATAAGCTGTTCTAGCTTGGCGAAGTGTCTTTTTATACAACATTAGGCTATTTTTCCAGATTAAGTAGGAATCCTCTAGGTGTGTACAGCGCCATTTTCTCTCCAATTTTCAAACATTGTGCTTTAAAGTACGCAGCTCTGAATTAAACCAAGGAGCTAGCCTCCTATTAATGATTACCTTCTTTTTCAAGGGGGCTGCATTGTCTAATGCATCACACAATGATGAAGAAACACTATGAACAAAAGAATCAATTTGTGAAGGGGCAGAAACAGAATTATTGCCCTCCATTGTGCTTTTCAGTGATAATGAGGAAATTAAAAGTGGAACAGATTCTTTAAAGGTTGTTACAGCATCGCCTGATAATGATCTACTATAATGAAATGTTCTTTCAGGTGTGGAGTACTCGGTTAAATTAAACTCAAAGGTTATTAAGAAATGGTCAGACAGGACAGGGTTATGAGAGAATATTGTTATGTCTTTACACTCAATGCCATATGTCAGCACAAGGTCCAGAGAATGAAGACAAAGGTGGGTAGGTTTGTTAATGTTTTGATCAAAGCCAATTGAGTCTAAGATAGCATTAAACGCTATATTTAGGCTATCACTTTCAGCATCTACATGAATATTAAAATCCCCCACTATAATAACTTTATCTGTATTTAACACTAAATCAGATAAAAGGTCTGAAAACTGATCAAAAAATTGAGAATAAGGGCCTGGTGGACGGTACAAAACAACAAACAGAAGAGGTTTTAGTGCTTTGCAATTTGGATGAGGAAAATTAAGGATTAAATATTCAAAAGAGTTGTAGCTATTGATTGGTCTGGGGCTAATCAATAAATCCAACTGAAAGATGGTCGCTACTCCTCCTCGCCCAGTAATGTGAAAATTGTAATAATTAGTAGGAGTTGACTCATTTATAGTAACATAATCCTCTTGTTGCAGCCAGGTTTCTGTGAGGCAAAGTAAATCAATCTGATTGTCACAAATCAGGCCACTAACTAGCAATGTCTTTGAAGAGAGAGATCTTATGTTCAGTAAGCCACATTTAATTGTTTTATTTTTCTTTTCGGTCTGAGTTGTGTTTATTTTTATTAGATTTTCCTGATTTCCTCCTTTTAGATTATTTTTTAATCTATTCAATTTTGACCGTAGGCGAGACACTGTCTTAATAGGCTAATGGGTGGGTAGCAGTACAGAAACTGTAGAGAAGAGTGTTAAACTACGACCCTGCTTCCTGGTCTGAACCCTGGGTTGTCAGAGTTTTGGAGAACTAATAATTCATTCCCTTTAAGTTTTTTACATTGTGCCATGTTGTTGGCACACATTTAATTTAAATTTTTAGGCCTTTCTATGATGGATCAACATAAAGAAGTGCATAATTATCAAGAAAAAAAAAGGACATAAAATCCCCACCCCAAAAAAAGAGTCTAACACACGAATATGCTTTAATCCAAAGCATTCCATTATATGCTCTGGCTTGATGTTTAGAGCCGTTGTCCTCCTGGAAGGTGAACCCCCAGTCTCTCCAGTCTACTGCAGCCTCTAACAGGTTTTCTTCCAAGATTGTTCTGTATTTAGCTCCATCCATCTCCCCATTAACTCTGACCAGCTTCTCTGTCTATCGGAGAAGAAAAGCATCCACACAGCATGATGCTGCCACCACGATATTTCCATGTTGGAATGGTGGATTTAGGGTTATGTGCAGTGTTACATTGCCATGACACATTTGCAAGTGAACCAAAAACCTAAATGTTTGTCTCATCCTTGTTCCCTACATGAGTTATGGCAAATGGGAATTTTTAAGCCGTTCTTTCAAGCATTGCTCTCCTCTTGTCACTCTTTCCTAAAGGCAAAATTTACTGCATGCTGTACAACGAATACCTGCTGTGTCAACAGATTGTCCCACATGAACTGTGGCCGCTCTGGAGGTACTATGGGCTTCTTGGATGCTTTTTTTCAATACTTTTATTTGAATAATAATATTATTGTTATAAAAAGAATATTAAAAAAGAAAAAGGCTAATTTTATCTTGCCAGATTCCTCAGTAGCTAGCACAAAGAATTTCATAAGTAAAGACACATTTATCATTTGTCCCGATCACATATAAACGGTCCCATTCCAATGGTGGGCCATATATTCACTTCCACTGTGATACATAAAATGTTACTGCTTAATAAAACGGGGGAGAAATACTCCAAAGAACCCCTTAAAAGGTGTCAGAGTGTCAGGAGGTTTGTGATTTACACACTCAGTAAGAGGTCCAATGTAAACTTCTGCACATGTATAAACATCCACCCTGGGACATTTACCTTTCGTCCTCATTGTCTCCGTCTCATTGACATATGGCCATCAATTTTTGCCTCATTTTTGCGTCATCTCAATGCAGATTGTCTTTAAGGTCAATTGGATCTGCCCAGGCTGTAGCCTGATGCTCTGTTCGCCTTCCCTCTTCGTTTAAATTGCCACCCCAGGGGAGTGCTTCTGTTTGCTCCTGGTGCAGGCCTACGGCCATGATGTTAATTTATATGACAGATAACATTTTTGATGTGTGCTTCTTTCAAGCACAATGTTCCTCTGTGCTGCTTACAGATGATCTGGCTTTTTCTGTATGTGCAGCATTAAGATGTTTGCAAATTAATAAAACATATGTTTAGTTCTAAACTCAGTTTTATATATTTATAGATGAACAAGTTTCAATAGTTTCAAAATTGGATTCTGTAGTATCAAACCCAGAAATAAAAATAAATAAAAAACTATTTTCTCTCATTATCAGAGAAAGCACAAAAATCAACTGCCTTCTTAAACAGCTAATAACTGTGTAACTGAGGTTTTATTGATAGGACTTGAGGTACCACACTATTTTTTGCCCTTTTAAAGACAAAAGTGATAAAGTCTTCTCATTAAAGTAACTGATGTGACAATTACTTCCTTGCTTTGACCTTTGGGAGCTGTTGGACCCTCATCGTGTCTCTAGTAACAAAACATTGACAGCTGCTATTTGAAATTACAGAGCTTATCTATCATTTTGACATCAGGCTGAAGCCAAGGCCCCCTGCCACCTTTTTCTGCTCTCAAGTGTTATGTCTTCAGGGAGCCATTGAGGGTCTGGACTAACAAATAACAGCAAGCGACATCATTTGTCTGCACCACCCCATTCAGTTGTGTCGGAGTCTACAGTGGCCTGCGAAAAAATGGATTGCCTCTTGTTTTTCTCAGAAGATGATAAATATGTGTGAGTTTTTAAAATATGTTTAGTCTAAATGAGAAGTAAAATATATGTTTTTTGCACCTGCATACAGTCTGCAAAATTGAATAAACAAAAACAACTCTGGTTTGGTTTGGTAGTTTGGTCTGATTGGACTAGTTTGTTCTGGTTAGTCTGACGTATTGATTTACCATGATAGCATAATAATCCATAATGAAGGACATTCCTATTGTTTCTAAGCCAAATTCTGATGTCCAGAATTTGCATGTCCAGAGTCCTGCCTTCCCCTGCCACTCGGCTCACAGTGCACCCAACCTTCACTCTGCTCTCCACATTCAGTGGGCCCACCAGGGTGATTACCTCTTGTTGCCTTTTTGGGCTGTGCCTGGCCAAAGTCCAGAAGCCAATGTTTCACCACCAGCCACTTGTCAACGAGTGTGAAGCTGACAGGATGAGAGTCACCTCCTCTAATGCCTGGTTCTCACAGTAGGATTTGTATGCCGATTTTTGACCCGATCTTCCCTTTCTGACAAGCCCCAGCCATCTTGATGGCTCTTAAAATAATCTTCTGAGATAATCCTGCCGTGTGTGGTGTGTTAAGAGTGATCTAGTCTGCTCGGAAGGACGTCAGGACAGCTCCGACTTAAAATCAGAGATATTCAACATGTTGCATCGTCTTGCCCTGATATCCTACCGTGTAGGGTGTTCCCCAAGGACAAACGAGCAGGCAGCCTGTTGAATGTGACATATTGCCAATAGGAAAGGAACATCACAGAAACATGAAAGGAAATTACTCTGAACTCACATTTGATCTTGAGAGGGTTTGCAATCTTGTGTGTGTTTTGCTCGCTGTGTGGCTAGACACCACACACTGTAGGACTAAAGCTGTTGTACCTGCAATTTTTTTATCGTCTATTGTGAGGTTTCTCAGAATTTGAAAATCAGCCAACAATTTGAAAATCCAGCCTTGTGAACCAGGCATAAGACTGAGGCAATGGTCCTCAATTGGACAAAGGTGGATTGCTCTTTCCAAGTTTGGGGCCAATCCTTCTCATAGTCACCTGATCTTTGCAGAAAAAGGTTGAGAGGGTGGGTAAACCATGAACTAGACACTGATCAATTAAAATGTCAACACACAAAACAGTCACATGTATGTATCTAAACACCTACACCCAAGGGTGACCTAATATGCATGTATCTGGAGTATAGGAGAAAATCGAGCACAAAAAAAGTCCCTGCATGCAACAGAAAATGCATGGAAACAATTTTCCATATCCATATAAAACGATATACAGTTCTCTGTTGAAATTATACAAGCTGTGAATGTGTTCATGGATTGTTCTCAAATACTCGTACTCGTCGTGCTGGTACTCATCATTTTCCGCTCATCTGGGACCGGGTTGCGGGGGCAGCAGACACAGCAGAGACACCCCCAGACGTCCCTCTCCCCAGACACCTCCTCCAGCTCATCCGGGGGGAGTCCCAGGCCAGCCGAGAGACATGGTCACTCCAGCGTGTCCTGGACCGTCCCCTGGGCCTCCTCCCGGTGGGATGTGCCTGGAACACCTCGCGAGGAAGGCGTCCAGGAGGCATCTGGTATAGATGCCCGAGCCACCTGAACTTTCTCCTCTTGATGTGGAGGAGCAGCGGCTCTACTCCGAGCCCCTCCCGGATGGCCGAGCTCCTCACCCTATCTCTATGGGAGTGCCCGGCCACCCTACGGAGGAAGCTAATTTCAGCCGCTTGTATCTGGGATCTCGTTCTTTCGGTCATGACCCAAAGTTCATGGCCATAGGTGAGGGTAGGAATGTAGACCGACCAGTAAATCAAGAGCTTCGCTTTCGGCTCAGCTCTCTCTTCACCACAACGGACCGGCACAGCACCCCCATTACTGCGGCAGCCACACCTATCCATCTGTCGATCTCCCGCTCCATTCTTCCCTCACTCGTGAACAAGACCCCAAGATACTTGAACTACTCCACTTGAGGCAGGAACTCCCCTCCAACCTGAAGACAAGCCACCCTTTTCCGGTCGGGAACCATGGCCTCAGACTTGGAGGAGCCGATCTTCATCCCAGCTGCTTCACACTCGGCTGCGAACCGCCCCAGCGCATGCTGTAGGTTGTGGCTAGAGGGTGCCAGCAGGACTGCGTCATCTGCAAAACGAAGAGACGAAATCCTCTGGTCCCCAAACCAGACCCCCTCCGGCCCTTGGCTGCGCCTAGAAATCCTATCCATAAAAGTTATGAACAGGAACGGTGACAAAGGGCAGCCCTGCCGGAGTCCAACATGCACCGGGAAAAGGGCCGACGTAGTGCCGGCAATGCGAACCGAACTCCTGCTCTGCTTGTACAGAGACCGGATGGCCCCTAATGAAGGGCCCCCGACTCCATACTCCTGGAGCACCCCCCACAGGGCATCATGAGGGACACAGTCGAATGCTTTCTCCAAGTCCACAAAACACATGTAGACTCCCATGAACCCTCGAGTACCCTGTAGAGGGTATAGAGCTGGTCCAGTGTTCCACGGCCGGGACGGAAACCACACTGCTCCTCCTGAAGCTGAGGTTCAACTATCGGCCGGACTCTCCTCTCCAATACCCTGGCGTAGGCCTTACCAGGGAGGCTGAGGAGTGTGATCCCCCTGTAGTTGGAACACACCCTTTTTATGAAGGGGGACCACCACCCCAGTCTGCCAGTCCAGAGGCACTGTCCCCGACCGCCAAGCAAAATGTTGAAGAGGCGTGTCAACCATGACAGCCCTACAACATCCAGAGACTTGAGGTACTCAGGGCGGATCTCATCCGCCCCCGAAGCCCTGCCACCGCGGAACTTTTTAACCACCTCGGTGACTTCCGCCTGGGTGATGAAAGAGTCCAACCCAGAGTCCCCAGCCTCTGTTTCCATTAACAGACTTGGGCCTGCCAAGTCTGTCTGCCAAGTCCACCAGGTGGTGATCAGTGGACAGCTCAGCCCCTCTCTTCACCTGAGTCTCCAAAACATGTGGTCGAAGGTCTGATGATATGACAACAAAGTCGATCAGTGACCTCCTGCCACGGGTGTCCTGGTGCCAAGTGCACTGATGAACACCCTTATGTTTGAACATGGTGTTCATTGTGGACAATCTGTGACTAGCACAGAAGTCCAGTAACAAAACGCCACTGAGATTCAGATCGAGGAGGCCATTCCTCCCGATCACGCATCTCCAGGTGTCACTGTCGTTTCCCACGAGGGTGTTTAAGTCCCCCAGCAGAATAATGGAGTCCCCAGGAGGGGCACTATCCAGCACCTCTGACAGGGACGCCAAGAAGGCCGGGTACTCAGCACTACCGCTCGGCCCATAGGCCGAAACAATAGTCAGAGACCTGTCCCCAACCCGAAGGCGCAGGGATGCTACCCTCTCAATATCTCTCGACCTCCCGCACAAGCTCAGGCTCCTTCCCCTCCAGCGAGGTGATATTCCACGTTCCTAGAGCTAGCCTAAGCATCCGGGGATTGGGCCGCCGAGGTCTCCACCTTCGTCTGCCACCCAATCCTCTTTGCACCGGTCCCTCACGGTTCCCCCTGCAGGTGGTGGGCCCACTGGGGGATGGCCTCATGTCTCTCGTTCGGGCTTGGGCTGGCCGGGTCCCGCGAGGAGCAACCAGGCGCTCTCCGACGAGTCCTGACCCGAGGCCTGGCTCGAGGGTGGGACCCCTGCTCCGCCGTACCGGGCGACGTCACGTGCCTCGATTTAATAGTCGTCATGAGGGGTTCTTGAACCGCTCTTTGTCTGACCCGTCACCTAGAGCCTGTTTGCCATGGGATACCCTACCAGGGGCATTTAAGCCCCTGACAACATAGCCTCTAGGATCATTTGAGCACTCAAACCCCTCCACCACGTTAAGGTGACGGTTCAAGGATGGGGTTCCCAAATATAGATCTATATTTTGATTTATTGATTTATCGGCTGGCTTCTCAGTTCAGGGTCAATGCAGATGTAGCACTAATCCACAGCCCACAATCTAGATTTCAAATCTATATTATTATCTAGAACCCGTTGAAATTTATTTGAGGGAACATATTACTGAAAACAATGAACAGAACTGAAGGAGGCTAAAAACACAAAAGAAACAGATAATCATAACAGTGAATGTTTGGGGAAAATGTCTCTCTAGAGGAATTGAAGAAGTTGCATTCAATGTAAGACACTGACCTGCTCCCACACACCAGCACTGCAACATGATAATTGTAATCTAACATGTTGCTTTATTTTGCATCTTTGAACAAAGCAAAAACACACTGAACTCATTGGCTAACTAACTTGCTGGTATCCAAAATGTCCAACAGTGTCTGCATTATCAGCCCTCATCTTTGGCTTCTCAGCGCCAATCACTAGTTTATGACCTTTGCTTATTTAACTGGATGTCCAAAGTAAAGACATCATCAGCAACTAATCTTTCTTCATGCAATAAATCAAAATCTGTAATATCCTAAACAAACTGAACTGTCAAACTCATGACCGTCCTTTTCTTTCTTGCACAAGATGACCTTTTCTTTTCACTACTGAACTATCCCAGGTAATAAAAGCTTCAAAGTCAGATGCTAAATGTGTTTAGATTTTAATTATCACCCTGATCCTCTTGGCAAATAACAGTACCGATCAATACAGGCGACTGGGAAATATTCCATTTGGAATGCATATTGGGGATTATCACAATCTCCATCATTGTCATTGTCAATTGAAAAATCAAATTACATGTGATGATGAGTGGATCATGCTGTGAGAGGTGTGACAGATGGATATGGATGTGGAGAAATGTAGAATGAAATGCTTTAAGATCTCTGAGTTTGTGATTCAGTGTTTGCTCCTTGTTCTTCCCTTATTTTCCCTGTTAAAGGTATACAGATTTATTTGTGTTTTCTTTCAATCTGCGGAAAGATCGAGGAAGCAAAAAGGATACAAGTAAGTCAGGATTACATTATTTTCTTGCAAAAAAATATCATGTTATATTATGTTAGAATGTTTTGTGTAAACCAGACTAAAGCCATTGGTGTGTTTCGATGGACATAAGTATTTGAAATAAAAGGACAATTGGAATGCATCGTGTGAACGCATGATGTATTCCAATTGGTATATTTGGATCTGATTCAGCTGAATATAAAACAAATTGTGTTCCGAATGAGAGTGGTGGTTTTTGCTGATCCACAATCCGAACCGCATCCATCAAAACACTTTGTCTCATTCTGTTTGGGGCAAACTGACCTGAGTGCACGTGTCTCCTATGTCGACATCACACATTTCTGCCTTTAGTGGAAAACCTTGTAGAGATGTTAATTTTCTCCCGCTCCCTCGTCCCGTAATGCAGGAACAGCAACATCGTTTGTTGCTGACCCTGTAGCTCATTTGTGGAAATCAGTAACGCCTCAACTGCTCTCAGAGCCTGGCTCAGGACCATTCTGGGCGCTCAGAACACTCAGAACCCACACACCTCTGTGTTTGTGTTTAGCCCAGGCAGAAGGACAGCCTCTTCTGTGGTTGTTTTAGTTATGCGCACGTCAAAGTGCTGCTATTCTGAATGTACATCTAAACGTAAGCATGATCAGATCATTTGACTTTGTGCCCATAAAAATGGTGTATTCAGATTTTTTTGTTCAATCCAAACATATTTGAATCATATCAGGAAATTTTGTGCATGTAAACATGGCTAGTGATAAATCCTGTGTGATAAATCCTTTAATGGAGTCCAGGTAGCCAACTCTCCCTCAAACCCCCACAAAATACCTCAATGGACATAACTATAAGCCTTCTCCAGATCCAGAAAAATAAGTAGACCAAACAACTGAACTTCAGTAAATCTAAGGCGGGTAAAGCTCTGGTCCATTTGGCTGCATGCCCATGATGAAAGTCATACTGATACAACTGATCAGATGCTCCTTTCCAACTCCCTATAGTACGCTTTCTATGGGAGGCTGACAAATATAAGCTTTCAATTAATGAAGCACAAGCTATGAAAATCTATAGCTATAAAATTGAGACCACTGCCCCAGGCTGCGACTCCTCAGGTTTTGTCTGAGCATGAGCTGGAGTGGTTTGTAGCTCAATGTGAAGCTGTCAGGATGAGAGTTAGTGTCCCCTAAGTCTGAGGTCATGGTGTGGATGACGGACGGGCGGATGGCTGGATGGACGGACGGATGAATGGGAGAATAAATGGATAGATGGACGGATGAATGGAAAGATGGATGGACGGACGGATGGATGGATGGATGGATGGATGGATGGATGGATGGATGGGCCAGACTGACCAAAATAGAACAGAGAACTACACAAACTAAAGACATCAACTGTAAATGCAAGATAGTTACCTACATAACGTAATAACTACAACATCCAACAATAATTGATTGCTCATCTAAGGCTCAATGCTTGGAGCGGCTGCCATGGCAACAAGACCTATTGTGATTATTGTGCCAATAAATATCTGCCTAGTTGGGGGGGTCATCATAGACTGTATAGAGACCGTTTAGCCGAAGATGGTCAAACAATAGCTCAGAATCCAAAAGGAAAATACAGACGCTGTAAAATAGTAGTTTAACTCATCCACTGTTTCACTCTTCACCCAATACAGACGTCACATTTGCAATGAACTTGAATAGCTGACATACCTCAGAAACTCAAAATAATTTATTGTTTTACTGAATGCACTTCATGTCTTCATGTTTAGACCCACATAAAAAACATTTTTGGAGATGCCAACATATGTGGGAACATAAGAAACAGTGTGACAGCTGCATCACTACCTACTCACTACCACTTACATTTTGTTTTGCATTTTGTTTGAGTGTATATGTTTGAGTGTATATTATATATATATAATTATATATATATATATATATATATATATATATATATATATATATATATATATATATATAATCCCTGTGTATTATTTTTTGCTGTTCGTTCAAAAGCCAGCTGTGGTCAATAAAGACTCAAAAATAACTCTGAGGGATAAACAAACATTTAATGTGCTTCTCCAAACTTCAAACTCTTGCTGACCTTTTACCTTTGTGACAAGAGACTAAGTAAACTGCACTTACGCTCTTAAGAAAGTTTATAAATGCTGCATGTGCACCAGCTGTTGCCTTTGCTAATCAAGCCCAGCTAGAGAAAACAAACTGCCTTTAATTTCAGCTTATGACTTGTGACTTGTGAGAGGTTACCTCTGTAGTTCACCAGAAAGGACACATTCCAGCAAACATACCAACTAAAGAAGATAGTCTGTTTGCAATTTGTTATCTCAGTGCTGAACTCAGTCAGCAACTTGTTTAGCAGCACTAACAGAGCTGTATTATTTTGGAGGTTAAAGTTTCTCTTAACAAATGCTCTATTATTTTCTACTATTGGTCTTTTTAACTATGGATCATTAAGTTCCTGCTATTACAACAAAGTTATGAAAAACAGTCACTATTATTAACCTATTGTGCACGTCCTGATTAAGAGTCGGATTAAAAGATGGCTACAACTTGTGTGATTATGCCACTGGTCCTTCTATGGTTCAGTTAAAACTAACATTGTTTGGCTGATTCTGGCTTTGACAGTACTTAGGTGTCCCATCACTAAGCCCAGTCCCTCCTGTTTGCATAGGATGCCTGAACATCACCAAACTTTCCCAACGCGTAGATAGAAACAGCAAATTATAGGAGAGGAATCTAAATATGCAGTTAGTTTGGAGCAATTATTTTATGCTTCATATTCACAGACTTAGCCCTTAAGCCCAACAAAGTAGAAAATAGATTCCTCTTTCCTGACTGAGTAATCCATTAATTTCTCATTCCCTCTTTGCATTGCCCAGTGGCATGTCTTGTCTCGGTGATTTCTTTTACCTCCAACAGAGCTTTGGGAAAATATGAAACTCACCTTCTCATGCTGCCCTAGCCTTTAGCTATAGTTCGAGGTTTGTCAGTTTAGACAGGTTTTATTGTTGTCCTAAGAAGAAAAGAAAAAAAAAAAAAGTTTTTAGTTTTTGTGTTGATGCAAACTATGGGAGAAGAATGTGGTGCAAAGCTGCATCCACAGTTTATCTGTGTGCATCTACCACAGGAAGGATTGCAGCCAATTGTTGCTTAACCTAACATTTAAACATAACCTGTGGATTAGTGTCAAAGAATGGAAACAACCTAAATCATTGGCGCCAGAGACAGCAATAATTTGTTGTGGTCTAATTAATATTAAATGACACTTCAGTTTTCCTGGTCTGAGTAAGTTAATGGCTCCTTTTATCAAAAAGACTTTTTGAGGACAGAAGGGTTTTCTTTATCTGTACGTACAAAGCCACTGACTCTTTGCAGTCATTTGTTGTTGATATTTGCTTTGAATGATCCGTCCATCAATATTCTATACTCCTTTTTATCCTTGCAGGGTTGCAAAGGGTTTGACACTTTTAAGAGTATGTCTGAATCTGTCTGAGATTTGAATCTAGAACTTTCTTCTTATGAGGCAACAATACTAACCACTGCTCTATCCCGCAGCTCTATTCCTGAATCATCTGAATGAAAACATTTTAATCACAGTTTTACACTCCAGCCCAGCAGATGGCGATAATGTGCTTTTTTACCAAATGGCTATTTGACACAGGGACACAACGTTCTATCAAGTACCTGTCAGGAATTTCTGTAAAGCGACTAATGATAAAACTATTAGTAATAGTTTTATCATCATGCATGGATAGTCAGAAAACACACAATCAAACTCCTGAGCTGCACCCCGCTGACATTGGAGGGCAAAGTGGACCACTGCTGATTGGTGCAAGTGCCAGAATTCATGTCAAGCAGACCTCGTTGAGTGGATTGATGAATTATGGTTTAGGGACTTGGATTATTGAAGATATACAGTGTCTAGGAAAAGTATTAATATCCTTTTTTCATATTGTTATGCCACAGTCAAATACTTATGTCCCTTTTAAGGGGATTGATAGACCAACACAATTAAAATAAATTTAAAATATGAAAAGTCTACTGCCTTCAGAATCACCTTGTTAATAAATAGAATCTGCCTGTTTGTGAGTATAAATGCAGCTGTTCTGTTTCTGGCCTCTGAAGTTTGTTAGAGAACATTAGAGAACACAGCAGACAGGTATGGGAGAAACTTGTGAAGAAGTTTAAAGCAAACTTAAATTCTAGAACAATATCCAAAACTCTGAACATGTCACAGAGCTTTGTCCAATCCATCATCTGAATCGCAGGTGTATCTGCCAACAGGACAGTTATGCACTACTAGGGATTTAGCCATCCAATACATTTGGCTTCATGAACTGTTACTATTAGGTTCTAGGATGTCTAAAGAGTGAGGATTCTTCAACTGAAACTGGAGAGTTAATGTCTCAACGTGAGGATTGCTTTGCAGATTATGTTGCTGATCACTTTCTGGATTCACAGATCTGGGAAAAAAAATACTTCATTTAGAAATAGTTTGCACCAAATATTTATCAAAATTTTAGAATAATGTCCTTAACTCATGTTTTAATATTTCTCTGTGGAGGGCCTCTAAGTGTTTCAGTTCTCAAATTAAACTAGGAGCAGACGTCCAGCGGCATCAAAGGAGAAACCTTTACCCTGTTGCAGTGCATGAGCGATCGATGTATGGCCAAAAAGTTAAATAAGTCCCATTTTTCATAACTTCACACAATGATTGTGCTGAAAGCAAAAATAACAGCGTGTGCTGCGGCTTGATGTGAGTTCGTTTTTGTCCCACCCTGAGTTGAAAAGTGTGGTCCACATCAAAGCCTCCAAACATCTGGTTCTGGGAAAAGGGAAGAGGGCAGGTGGAAGCAAGAGGTCCTCATTGTAGCAGCAGGGGAATGTCAGAGGGGAATGAGGGGTTATTGGCAACACAGAAACCTTCACCACACTGCAGGGAGAGTAATCAGAGTTTATCCTGAATGAGTGTTGGAAAATTAGCATGACCATGAATCTCAGCAGGTTTAGTTGTTGGGTCCTGACTTTTACCAAGCTGATACAGGCCAAGGAAACAGTTTCTAACCCCTGGGTTTGTGTTAAAAACTAAACTACTCAGTTTATTTACAAGATGGCTTAAACAGCCATCTAACAAATAAACTGTTTTTAAAAAGGTTTTTTACTGGGAGCATGTTGATTTAGCATTTTAAGGAAAACAACGTTTCATAGACAGAGATCCCCTGCTGGATCTTATGATTTGATTCTGTGTTTCACATTTTGATGCTTTGTCAGTAACCTTCAGCATTAACATGCAAGCTCCATGCAGAAAGATCCAAGTGCAGGATTCAAACCCAGAACCTTCTTGCTGGAAGGAAACAATGCTACCAACTGTGCCACCATGCAGCCCATGCCAGAGAAAGGAGGACTAAATATGTGAGTTGAGCAAAACTGGACTGGGTCCTATGTTCCTCACAGCACACCTCACCCTTTATGCTGTAGTCCGATGACCTTGGATCATGTATGATCCGCGGTCATGCTGGGGCTAGCTGGTTAAGTTGACCGTCATCATTACGTCTGCTTGGGAGCTGAGGCAGAGGATGTGGCTGTTTTTCAGGCCCAGGCAGGATATCTAGTGGGAAAATCACATTTCACATTTCTAGCAATAAATTGTCCATTTAAAACTTTTTCCAGACATGAGCAAAGGTTTAAAGGAATATTCCCCCAATATTCAAATGTATGGCCAGAGGAGTTCTAAGGAATAACCTCCTCTCCATTTTTATCTTTTTTGTCATTGCAAAGTACTTTTTTCATCATGTAAAACACTTTTTAATTGTGTTGTTGCTAAAATGTGCTATATAAATAAACGTTGCCTTCATGACCAGCTTCCATGCGTTTTTCTTTGCTGAATTATTTGGAAACCAGTAGTTTTCTCAATATATGGCTCAGGGATTTTTCTGCAGGTGTACAGAATACAAGTAAATCCCTCTAAAAACATTAGTGAAGAACACTGAGAAAAACAAGATGCACTTTGAGTGTATTAGCTGTACATGGCAACACTCGGTGGCAGAGAGCTACCAAGACATTACAGAGTCAATTGTGCAAAAGCTGGTTTGTTATATGAGTGAGTTTTATCAGTTTAGATCCTGATTTACAATGAAACAGCAGAAATAAACTTAAAAACAGACTGTGGCATTTTAATTTTACGTGAGTTTGATTGATTTTCAGACTTGCTAGTTTTGTTAGCAAAAGCAAACCACTTTTAATGCCAAAACCATAAAAGACAAGAATTAAGAGCTCCTGACTAAAAATAAAAACAGTCATCTTACACCTGTGTGATATCTGGAAAATGAAAGATTTGCTCATTTCTCCAGCATTTGTTAACATATTGTTAACATTTTGTGGCACTAGTGGTCTTTTTTCATTAGTAGCTTGACAGGAAGAAGGGCAGAGAGAGAAGGGGAATACAGTAAATGCCCCACGTTGGGAATCAAACCAGGTGTTGAGGACTGTAGCCTCTGTGTAGGTTTACCTGGTCTACCGCAAAGCATTGCGGTGGACAAAGGTGTTCTTCGTTTAGTCATTAGTGTGCAACGAGTACAAAGGCTTAATCATTATCTTTATATGCCATGATTTTATAGATAAATCTGTTTTTATTTAAAAAAGTTTTTTTGCTTTATTAATTCAAAATAGATGAATAAAATGCCACAGCTTATTGGTTTTTATTTTCAGTGTATTTTCTTTTTTTTCTGTTTTCAGCTTTTCTTCTCCTATTGGTTCTAAACTGATTTGTGATAATAAATATGTTCAGCTTCACGTTGTTTATAATTTTCAGATATTTCCTTTGTTAGTTTTGGTTCTCGTTCTTAATTCTTCCTTAAAGATACAGCAGATACTGCCACAGACCTGTTGATTATTGGTTGTTTTCCTGGACGGACTACTAGGTTATTTTTAAGAATCATTTTGTTGTTTTTGTTCATTGTCTTGCTGTCATTACATAAACTGATTTTTCTGTGCCTTGTTTACATATGCTTGTGACTGATAAGAAATAAAAAAGGATAATTACATATTGAGTAATTTAAACAAAAACATCTACTTTAGGAATCCAAGAAGTCTACACAGACAAGTGAAATTGAAAAGGGGTTTTACTCTGACTCATGCTTACAGGTAATGGAGCACATTTAAACTTTTTTAGGCTTGCAGATTCTTATAAAAGTCAGTCATAATTTAAGTCGTATCTGATTTTTTTTGCGTGAAAACTGCACAGGTAAATAATGTTTTTGGATAATTTTTTATCTCTGACTTATCAGAGGAAATATTCAGACAAACCTTGTGAAAAAAAGTGTGTGTTTCTGTGTGGGTGCTGATGCATATAACCTCTGCAACCATGGCCAAGTCATCCTGTGGAAGATTGCTGGCAGGCCTGAGGTCAGGGGTCACCCCTCTGAGGGAATAATCCCTTTAAAAGGTTATCTGGGGCTCAGTTTGGTGCTATGGTGTGATTTCAGTTTGTAATTGTGTATGATTGAAATAATATATAATATCAAACAAGCTCTCAAGGTCAAATTTTTCCCATGGCTCCAGATTTTTCCCTTCTGTGAACACTTCTGCAAATGACTACCATGTTCATCAGCAATTACAGTTTAGAGTGACTTCAAGGATTTAGGACATCAGAAGGAGATATCCACTAAAGAAAAACACATAATGTCGAGCTACTGTAAATTTCATTTCGGTAAGCTGAAATGTAAATACAATTATTGTCAAGGTGCTTTTTATAGTCTCCTCTGAGAAATGTACAAATCCTCCAGTCAGTTCCATAAAATGACATTCATGCCTTTTCTTCTATTGCCTGTTTGTTGGTTATTTGTGATTAGAAAAGAGCTCCATCTGCTTTACTGGAGCTTGTAAGTGTGCTTTAAAAGCTCTTCTTCTTGTTGGGTGAAAGCTCAGCTAAATCCATGCAAGCCTAATGTTTATCTGATTTGAAAATAATTACTCAAAAGTGTTTTTCTTAATCCTAATAATTAGAACACAAAAAAGAGATCAGTGTCACTGTATACGGCGACGTCTAGCGATTGACTTGCTGGTCGCTGTAAGTTTCAGGTGAGGATGGGAGCGGATAAAGGTTAGATTAGGTCTAATCCAGAGCAGCAGCAGCCCTTAATCTGTTATGATACAGGGATGATCACTTAAAAAGGTCTGGATCCAGGGCTCTGCCTCCTGGTTGGGAGAGAAGGCCCGACTGGGACCCGTCTTAAAACCTGCTTAGTGGCACTGTGGTGCCAACAGCTGTGAGCAATTGGTGACATCCGTGGTTAGAGAGCAAGAAAGAAGGGTAGAGAGGGCATAACACTGAGGAAGACATCTTCATATCAATCCATGTCTGGGTTTCCCTAATGATGCAGGACAGGACTTAGGAGGGAAACCTGTTGTTGGCCAGTAATCTCAAGATCAACAAGCAGGTTTGAAACCAGGGCAGTGAGTTCACTGTGGCACATCAGAGATCTGCAAAATGAAGCCCAGAGTGGCATTAAGGGCCCAAATGGAAAACAGCTCATCTTGTTAGAGCCCTGGAGGCAGGAGACTAGCAACCCGATGATATTGGACGAAGGAGGAATTCAGTCTGCTCTTCAGATTGTATTATCAAACTCCAGTGGGATAGGAGTGCAAGCAAAGGGAGGATTAGGCGAGAAAATCTGCATGGTTTGGTGAATTAGGGTTGGAAAGAATGACAGGATGGCATGTTGTGCAGCTGGCATCTTTGTTATTCTGAAAGAGATGATGCCAAGTAGGGCAGTGATATGTGACATAAAGCCATTGTTAACGTCTGGTAATGTCAGGTGGAATCTGTGTAGATATAAATCTATTTTTGTAACAGTATAAACAACATTTGCAGGTTCAAAATTATTTAATAGGACTTATTATATGTAAATGTTTACAGTTCAGTATTTTTTGAACAGGTCGGGCTAAAATGTGTTTCGTAAATGACATTTATCATGTCTTGTATTGATTACATATGTAATGACACACCCAGAACAGCATCACAGACGTTACTTTTGCAGTTTATCGGATACTGAACCATAACCAGTAATTAGGTGCATATTTACCAGCCTGCTTTATATGATAATAGGCAGATGAAATCAATTTACGCATATGTTTATCGACATTTTTTAACAGTACTATTGATTGGCGCAGAAATAACTCTTAATACCCAGATGTTTGAAAGAACCTCGTTATCTCACATGCTGGTTTTCAACTACGTGACAGTTGAAATGAACCTGTGGCAGATGACAACAGTGAAGCACTGTTTATTTTGTTGCCATGTAAGACTTTGCATCCATTGATTATTGGTCATTTGAATTTGACGGATCCATCAGGAGAGGATGTCACTCAGATCCAAGTTAAACAAACTGATGCATGTTCTAACTTAGGCTTTAATCACCCAATTTATATTCACTAATATGACATAGTGTCACATCCTATTCAAATGACCTGTTTAATCTTATTATTGATGTCAGTGGGTTGACTGTGCGAAGTGTAGTTTCACACAGACAATTCATTACAACAATGACAAAAACTGCTTTCTTTTCTCAGGCCTCCATAATAACTCAGTAACTGTTGTGGAATATATATATTCTGGTAGAGTTACATGATTTAGGACAGAAAATGAGACAGGCATCTCAAAAGAAATTAAAACAACGTAAAAGCAGAGTCCATTTAAAAAAACAACCATGTGTTTATTTACATAATAAAATAAATGCCATGTCAAAATTATGTCTAATCTTTTCAGTAATCAGTAGAAATATCGGCGTTTCAGCCATCAAACCCTTTTTATATTTTCTGAGCAGCTTTTACGAATGTTTCCTCTTGTATTTTGATGATTTATCTTTGGTTATGAGCTCAAAGTCTTTGAAGCAGGAAGGCCTCCTTGCCATCACCCTAATCTTTTTTTTATTTATTTTTTAACGTGTCCTGTCCAGCAGAGTATCGCTCAGAATTGTTGTCTGAGTGCCAAGAAATTGTCCAACAGATTTACTTTCACAAGCAGAGCATCACAGCTAATGCTTTAAAGCTCTTCTTGATATTTATAAAAGAAACTTTATTATAAACTTATTTGGGAATATTTCAATTGTTACGGACACAGAGACTGAAATGAAAAGGAAAAAAGAAGCTCAAAAAAGAGAGAGATGGGGGAAAAAGGGGAGAAAAGGAGGAACGAGTGGAGGAGAGAAAGAAGGATTAAGAGGATACAAGATTACACCCTGCTTGCTTATACACATGCAGCTGTTTTTTTTTAAAACAAAATAGTACACGGTAATTCTGAATGTAAAATGTACTTAGTGAGAGGTGCAGCCCAATATAAAACATCTGTGTATCTGTCAACACCTCAAGCTTAACACCTGTGTGTATGGGTGTGGACGCGCTTTTGTATACAAGGTTTCTCCACAAAAATATGCAATGGCGAGTGTGAGGACCCACAGGCCTGCCCCATGGTCCCTGGACGAACACTGAGGAGATCCAAGCCACAGACATATAAAGGCCCCCCAAAGCGCAGGGACCGCAGGAGAACCACCGCCGGGACTACCGCAACCCCCCCGGAAAAGAGCAGTGGAGAGTCCAAGGGAGCCGCAGCGACAAGTCCACAGGCCCCGCCGGCAGCCGTCCACGCCCGAGCAGACCCCGGGACACACCACCCCCCAAGCAGATGCCTGACAGAGCCCAGGGGGCCAGGCCCCGGCAAGCAGCCACCGGGAGTGAGCCAGCACACACCAAAGCACCCGGCCCCGGACAACGAGAACCACAAGTACACCAGCGGGTAGAGACTCCAAACACCGGCAGGCGGTGTGGCGGGGAGGAAACTGATCCAGGAGAGGGAGCAGTCCAACATCCAACCTGTCGCAAGAAAAAAAAAAAAAAAAACAGGCACACAGTCACAATCACCCACTCCCACCCTCATGCATACACATAAAATCACTCACACCCAACGTAAGGATAAACAACAATGGACGTCATACACTCACTCACACTCCCCATGCATACTCTATACTCCCAGGTCCAGGCGCCGGTACCCCCTCGGGGCAACCAGCCCCCGGACCCAGGAGGTGGTCCCCTTCCCTCCTGGGGCAGAGGCAGGCAGACAGCGCCAGTACTGCCCAGACCCGGGTGACCCCGGCCCAGCTCCCGCACCCCCCCGCCCCGAACCCAGTCCCCAACAACCCCCATCCACCTCCGGAGAGGGGGCTATGTACAAAAGAGGGGTCCACATGGCCCAAAGCAACCCACCAACCAGGACGGAGCAGTCCCGACCCCCCAACGAGCTCCAATCCCAACCCCATGAGTCTCCCACCCCCAGTGAACCCCAACAAGAACCTCCCCACAGAGCCACCCCCAACAAGGACACCGATATCGAACACATCCCCCCGAACCCAAACAGCACGAATCCCCACCCCCACAGGGTCACACCCCCACAGGTGAACTCCGTGGCCGAGAAGCTGATGAAGCCACAGCCACACAGCTCCACACACAGCCCCACTCTAAGAACCCCCACTGCACCCTGCTCCCCCACCACACAGTGCGCTGCAACGGCAAGGCAAGGGCCTCTCGCAGTGCCACCCTGGTGCAACAGGGCAGACCCGACCCACCACCGCACCCACAACCAGACCCCCGACCCCACACCATGACAGGACAAACTCATCCACCAAGAGGGCCCAGCCAGCGGCAGGCACCCAGGCAGAAAAGGGACCGCCGTCATTAACCGGAACCAAGACAAGGAACCAGAAACCGAGCCGGAACCACCCAAGACCAAACAACGTCCCCAACCATTCAAGGCCAACCACCCATCCCCACCCCAGAAGGAAACCTACACCCACCCCAACATTCGAACAACTCCCAGAGCACATAAGACATTGGACACCCAGGTTGACCCCGCCCCATCCCATCCCGCAGACCCTCCTCCCCGCCAGCAGAATGTGCTCCTTGAAGGAAGGAGCACCTGCAATGAGATGGGACCTACCCACCAGTTTCAGAGGCCCTTATGCCCACTGATACACCAAAGGTCCCCAAGCCAGGGCCGGGCCCCCGGGCATGCACAAGCCCAAAACCCCGGCGACATACCCGCCAGGACCCAAGACCCCCAAGGCCCAGCCAGGACCCCAGCCCAGGGGACGATACGCCCCAGGGACCCCGAGCCCCCGAGCCCACCCCAGACCCACCCAGGAGCAGCACGGGCACCAGGTCAGTGACGTATGTCCGTCAGCGCAGGCCCCCCAAAAGCATCGCATGCAGCTACCAGATGTCCCCCCCAAGAGCCACCAAAGCCCCACCCCGGCCGGGACCACAGCCCCCAGCGCCAGACCCACCAGCGATCCCAGCCCATCACCCTAATCTTAAAATCCCTTCACAGATTCTTTATCAGACTCAAGTCAGGATGCTGGCAGGGCCACATAAAAATAATACAATTACTTCCAGTAAGAAGAAACGATAAAAAGCCTGCCAAGGGTCTGAATAGGTATGGGGTAAACTATAAACATTTGCATTATGTAGCTTTTATTTGATCTGGACTTTTTCTTTAAAACACGTCAGCATAAGTTTAACATAATATGTTTAAACTCCTGGGTTGTGACCAAGGCTTTATTTAAAAGGCAGGGCTTCTGATAATAAACTAGATTAACACCTTTTTCTCCTGCAACACGGCCAGCTGTTCAGGCACTTAGAGATAGCAGGCTTCATTGTGAGCAGCTTCTCCTTCTATAGCTTGTAGAATTAAGTCCCTCAATATGATCTTATTTCCTGGAGGACATAGATGTATTTTTGTGGCATTATGGTAATTTTCTGTAATTAAGAATCTAATCAAAGCATATGCTAAAATGGGCTTTTAATAAACACTCAAGCTGCTGCTGACAGAGGACAGGGAGCGGTTGGGTTACGTGAATGATATTAAATTCTTGCACGTAATAAAAAAGGGCAAGAAGAAGAAGAGGAGGAGGAAGAGGAAACCTAATGCAGCATTGTTCTTAATGCAGTAGGGCTCTCTGTTTGGTTAGTTTCTAATGTTCATGAAGCAAACCTGTGTGTAGGATTTTGTCTATAAATCTATAAATGCCTTGAACACAGATAAATGAATAATAATGGTTCCTTACTTACATTGCACATATTGTTTATATCAAATGAATCCCAAGCTTCAGGACAATACGGATGATGGGGTCTAATTATATTAAGGCTGTTTTTTTCTGATTTACAGGACTGACTGAATTGCACAGGAGGGCATGTGCAATCTCTTTTGTCTGGGTAGAGAAGAATAAATATCCCAGTAAATCCAGAGTGCTCGAAGGGCCGGCGCTAAAGCCGCTGCTCTGTATTCACCACACTGTCTCTCTTTCTCTTTAGTTCCACAAACCAGGAACTTTCCTCCTTTCTGCCTCTCACAGGAGACAGAGCAAATGAAAGAAAGAAGAGAGGGGGGCAAGAAAAAGGAGGGAGGGAAAAAATGAATCGGGGCTGGCGTTTGATGTGTTGATTGGGTGAGGAGCGAGGACAGCAGCTGTACTCGGGACCATCTCTGGGGAGAGTAGGCTTGATAGCTAAATGAAGACCTCTAGTGCTTTCTTGTTAGCTGCGATGGATTCTGCACACAGATGAAACACAATTAGTCAATGGTGGCAGCTTTAGGTGTCCACCGATCACAAGGCGCAAGTGAGAGCTCCTCTGGTTCGAAGCCATTGGCAGTTAGTGCCCCCAGGCTGTGTCCTCGCCCCGCTGGCCTTTCCAGGCCTCTTTACCACTACAGAGGAGAAAAACGAAATCCTCAGCTGAAAGCGGCTTGCTGATATCTCTCGTGAAATGATCCCTCTGGCATTTCAGATACAGCTGTGCACATCTGATTAGTGTGAGGCAGGCATGGTCCACTTTGGCGAAGAAGTACTGTCTCTTAGATCTCAGTGTCTTTGTCATCTGACACATTTTAAAAAAGAGAAAAACATTCTTAATAGACTAACAGTTTACCCATCCATCAGGTTTAAAATCCATCATGTCTGTGGAAGCTCAACTGCATACTGACAAAGAAAGAGATTATTTCAGCTCCTTCTTATGTTAAAGTGCAGCCAGACTTGTACTTTGTAACAGGTCATTTGGAAACAAATAGGACAGCTACTTGCTGTTGCTATTCGGCATATGTGTTATTACCCCTTTCATATGTTTTTCTCCACCATGAGAAAACAACTATTTAAAACTGTAACAATCTGTTTTTCTTTTTGTCTGTGTTTGACTGCTGCTCCATCCATTCAGTTTGTCCTCTTCCCTCATCTGCTGCTGCTAATGCCACTGGAGCAATGCAACATTGGGAAGTTTGTGCCACTGCATGATGAAGCATTCTATTTATATTAAAATGAGCCAGCTCCTCTGGGAGATATAGAGGGGAATGGAACAACAAACATGAAGGTTTAGAGACGAAGCACGGAGGGAACTGGTGACAGCAAAAATGGCAACTGCCTCATCCAACATGGCCCTAAGGACCTCAGGAAGAGTTATAATACAAACGGTGGCATCTAGAAGGGCCTTGTGGGTGTAGTGTATACACCGCTTGAAGTCATAAAACAACACCCACAGTAATAAAGTAAATCCACAAGCCACACCACGCTATCCTCTTAAATTGCTTTTCCTAGGAGTTTTTTTAATGCATTGACCACTGTTGCAATAGAATTAACTGGCCTGTGATGGATTGTTGAAAGATCTGATTAGTGTAATATTGTCTTATCTTGTCATCGAGGGCTGTTGGTTATCATTTATGTACCTCAATAAGATAGATAGATAGATAGATAGATAGATAGATAGATAGATAGATAGATAGATAGATAGATAGATAGATAGATAGATAGATAGATAGATAGATAGATAGATAGATAGATAGATAGATAGATAGATAGATAGATAGATAGATAGATAGATAGATAGATAGATAGATAGATAGATAGATAGATAGATAGATAGATAGATAGATAGATAGATAGATAGATAGATAGATAGATAGATAGATAGATAGATAGATAGATAGATAGATAGATAGATAGATAGATAGATAGATAGATAGATAGATAGATAGATAGATAGATAGATAGATAGATAGATAGATAGATAGATAGATAGATAGACGATATGCTCTGAAAACAGGAGTTAATGAAAAAAAATATTGTTCTTTTTAACAACTTGCCCTAATAACCTATATTATCTCTCAATATGGTAATAAAGGCCTATGGGCAATAACAGCTTGGTTTCCTTACTCTCACTAAGAGCCAGTGGAGAGAATGGACCCTGGTCCTGCAGTCTGTCTACTTAATTAAGCTCAGGGGTGAAGGCGTTATTTGTGGGAAAGAATCCAATTATTTTTTTTCTCCTCATTGCTCCCAAAGAAGAAAAGGGTTTGATGATGAAGATGATGATACCACTCAGACACGAGATTGCCACTTCAGGACTTAAGAATTCACTCTTTGCACCTTGCTTGCTCTCTTTCCTCCCCCAAATTAGCCATTTCCAATGAGTCAGCCCTCAGAAAAGATGTGGTATTTTACTAGTTGTGCAATGTGATCATTACTGAATAAGAAGAAAAGCAGATAAGATATATTTCAGTGTTTATCCTATGTTTCTGGTGGGAAATTAAACCAAAAGAAAGGTTCCAAAAGGATAACCCGTCCAATTGTAGCTTCAAAGGCAAAAAGGCTTATAAAAAAACAAAAGAACCAATTAAACATTTCTGAAACCCTAATTACTAAAGAGCTGAAAACACTCTGTCTCAGATTAATAGATGACCTTCTTTTAAAACTTCTCCCTGCAGTTAGTGGCCCCACGGTGGAGTCAGTGAACCTTGCTCTGAAAGAACCAGCTCAAACAAATGTGACGGTATATCTAGAAATATTTTACACAAGAAGTACTTCAGTAAATGCACATGTTAATATATATATCAACATTAACTACAACAGATGATTATCTTCTGTTGCCATATTTTGTAAACTAATACCGGGGTCATGAAAATTATGTAACATAGGAGTTCACAGAAGAATAAAACATAAAATCTGATAGATAACAGAGAAACTTTTCCTAAGATACTGTTTCATGTTCTAATCCTCTGGCTGTTCCCAAAACACCCCCTATCAATAAAACTGTCTGTGTGCACATCAAAATGTTCACTTATTTCCAGAGCCTTGTAAAAGTATTTACTTGCTTAAACTTTCCACAGTTCTTCATATTTTGTCAAATAACAAATATTTCCATGTGTTTTATTAGGATTATATATGGCCGACAACACAAAGTAGCCCTTAATTGTTCAGTCAAAGAAGTGAATCAGTGTTAAAATCAGTGTCAACATTATTTGGAAAATATAAACCTGAAAAGTGAGGCTTACATTTATATTCAGCCCCTTTCTGTAATTTCATCCCAGTATAAATGTGGCTGTTCTGTTTTGGCCTCTGTTTGTTAGAGAACATTAGAGAGCAAACAGCATCATGAAGACCAAGGGACACAGCAGACAGGTCTGGGAGAAGGTGATATAGAATGTTAAAGCAAGGTTAGTTGTTTCTAAGACAATATTGCAAGCTTTTAACATCTCCCAGAGTTCTGTTCAATCTATCATCTGAACATGGAGAGAGGATAGACCAACCACAGACCTACTAAGACATGGACGTCCACCAAACTGGGACACATGGGCAACAGCAAAAAGAAGTAAAAGGCTCTAGTCAGACTGCTCAACTGATTATTTGGCATGCCTGAAAAATGCTGTTAGATAGAAAACCGAAGCTGCACATCACATCACATCACCCACTGTAAAATATGGTGGTGGCAGCATCATAATGTGGGGATGCATGAACTCAGAAACGGTTTAATGTGACAGAGGAACAAGAAAGACTCTACTCTTTCATTTAATGTAGGAACAGTGTAGACACCAGTGAAATTTGTTTAGTTTCTGAATGAGTCTTACTGTGACATGTGTCACATTTAATGCTAATGGTTTATGCCACCATAAATGTCTGAATTGTGTCCTGCAGAAAACCAGAAGTCATAAATAAATACTTCTTCACTTCTTTCATATCAAGTCTGATAGTTTACATGATGAAATCTTAAGATTTATGTAGTAGAAAACAGCCAAAGCTGCAACTGAACCATGTTCATCATATGTTCTGAAGTTATTGGAAATGTATAAAAAACAGTAGACCCACTAACAGGTTGTAACTCAACTGACAGCCAACTGTGTTATGTAGCTTTGTATTTATTTTCATGTAGAGAAGGTAAATGAGATCTGAGCCCTCGTGACACGAAGGTTTCATAGAGATTTTTATTTATTTAAAAGAATCATAAAATCACAAAATGTCCTCTTACTCCGTAAAGATAATGATTGAATTCTCAGTTTTTGCAAAACAGGTACAGCAGTTGGTTGAAAAGAAAAACCTAAAAAGGAACCGTGCTGGTTACTGCTACAATGATTTTTCCAATAACAGTTTCAATTTCCAGATATAACTAACAGTAGCTATGTTTATATATCTTGATTTGGGGTTTATATTGAGAAGTGTGATGCATTCAAGGAGGCCCTTAAACAGTTGTTTTGTTTTAATGCTTTTCCATTAATTAGCACTAACACTCACATAAGTGTTTGCATTCACAGTTGTTGCCCAAAACAATTCAGTTATTTCCAACATTAACACACTTTCAACAAAAGATGCCTTCTTGTTCTTCCCTAACATCATCCTAAACTACTGACAGTATCACAAGTGACATATTTCCCAGCTTCCAAGCTTAATTGGAGTTTTTGTCTCAACAAACCAGAGCTTGTTTGATGTGACTGTTTGTGAGCGATGTTGGTCAAAGACAAACTCCGTCATTAGGCACTTTCATGTCTCCACAGGGAAAGTCAGGGCCCCCTAATCTCTGCCCAGGAGAGCTCACCCTGCTCTCCCCTCCTGAACTTTATCTCACTGTGGGTCACCTCCGCAGAGCCGCTCAGGAGAGGCTGCTTCTGCCATGCCTTAATCCCGGAGAGTCGATAGATGCTAGCATGGCTGGAGGCCTCGGCTTCACACAAGAGCCCCAGGGAGGGCTGCTCATTTCAATAAATGTAAAGTGATGCTGTTCACAAGCAAACAAGAAAGACACACACACATCCGTTTTTATCCCTGTTTGCACATACCCACACATGTGATCCAGAGCTCATGTGTACGCAGATGCGATGGTGGAATGGTTGTCCTGAGGGCAAAATATAGGAGAGCGATGCAGTGATGTAGTTAAATGATAGGCAAGCGAGTGGAACATTTGCTCACTTGATGCTGTCGATGCGTCGCTGCTGCCCTGATAAGACCTTATTTACATTTGTCAGGGTGAAATTGATTTCTTTTTTGCCCTTTACAGACTGCTCAAATTGCAGAGTAGATGGAAGCTGTGTGGCACGCTTTAGAGAAAGAAGAGAATGTCTGTCAAAAGTCTCATCGATGAACTCGAAAGAAAGCGAAGAATCTGCAAAATAAAAAAACAATAAACCAATTTTCTGTTATCTTAAGTTATACACTCCAGCATGTTTAGATGTCTGCAACCTTTACCTAAATGTGTGTGACTGGGACACGTTGATGTTTGTGTTGGATATGTGTGTGTGCAGATATAACTGTGCCTTCCCGCACGTCCGGTTGTATGCATTTGTTCCCTACGTGTGTCTATGTGTGTTTTCATGGGAGGACACAATGAAATGGGTGGCTGAGCCGGTCCTCCCACCATTAAAGCACTAAATGGGCGGCCAGAGGTCCCAGGGAGTGTGTGAATGAGGAAGGTTCTCCAGGGAGGTGAAGGTCAGTGGGTTTCTGATGGGATCGTATGATTAAGGTCAGACCTGACCGCTAATGGAACTGTGCGTGGCGTAGAGATGGGTGCCTTACTGTAACAGGTTAAGTTCATAATTCTACTTTTAAGCGACGGAGGTTACGATAAGACACCAAAACGAAGTTACTGTAATTGCCAGAAGTGACCTGCTTGCTTCACAAGTGGGTAAAGAGGTGATGGTGTTAGAGTTTTCACTGGATGTCTGTTGTTTTGTAAAAATATATATATATATAAAACAACTGATTAAATAAATATATAATATTTTACTTATTAGTAAACAAGAACAACAAAAGCAAGAAAAATGTATAATCACTGGAAGAACCAAAATCCTGTCAAAAAGGTGCTGTCATTAGGGAAATCAGCTCAGAAACATTGATTGATTGAACATTGAACCTTTACTTTATTGATACTGTAGGCTTTTTTAGCTGATAGAGTAGCACCCCATTGTACTTTATCTTGTTTTTTTTATTTCTGCCCTATAAATAAAAACAATCAAAGAAATTATGTAAAAATATGTTCCATGCTTTTCCAAAGGACTGGAGCATTGATAAGCTACATCGATACTGTATGAATATAAATAAATAAATTTAGCGCTATAATCTGATAAAATATCTTTGTGAAAATGAATTCTTTACTTTTCTGTCAAAACGTTGTGTATCACAAATTGAAAGGTTCTGCATATTTATCAAGTTAAGATTTATTTATCTTTCATCAAAAATAATACAGCTTAAATTAAGAATGATAAGAAAAACTAACTGACACTGTAATCGAGAATTTGTATTTGTTCTTAATTACACTCAGATCTGTTTCCATATGTTTTTTTGTTTTTTTTGTTTGTTTGTAGGTGGACTGACTTCTCCCTGGGAAGGAGAAATCAAGAGGGCTGATCAAAAAATCAGAAAATGCCAAGGAGTAAAGAAAGAGATACTAGTTAGACAGCCAATAATAAAAAAAATAGGTTGTTTTTTATTTTTCTGCCACATTCTTTAGACAAAAGAGACCAAGAACATTAGTAAACTATCTTTGTACATACAACTTCTTCTGCCCAGAGCTGATTTCAAATATATTTTATTATACTATTGGATAAAAAGGCAAGTTCACATTAAAGGTTTACCACATTAATCAAAAGTTAAATATGACTACCAGTGGATGTTTTGAAAACTTTTGAGTAACTTCATATAGAGCACTTTGACATTCATAAACACCATTCATTTAACCAAATAAATTATTAGAATTTATCCCAAACTGTGGAATAGAGCTATATTTCATTTAGCCCAGTCACACATTCTGATCAAATCCAAATTATATATAGAACAGGATAAAATATGTTAATGTGGTTACCGTGACAGCATCATAAAATTTTAATAGAATGTAAACAATGCAATGATATCTCTACAGATCTGAGGGGCACTACCAATGAATCCATCAATAAAACATCATCAAGGGGTAATGACATTCCCAATGATGTTCCTCTACCGCCATTCCTGTGTCGCTGTTTAACTCGACTGACTGACAGACGTACAGGAAAATAGATAAATCTGACCTCCGGTTCTAAGGGTATTTCACTTATTGCTGCCAGACGGGCCCAGGACCAAAAAAGTGTTTATTAAGAACCCCCCCTCCACCCCTAAAAAAATATATTAGAGGTGGTGCTCCTTGCCCATCTCCCTCAAATCAAACTCTAAAAGATTATTCCACATAATTATACTAAAGGGCAATTGGTTGATATGTGGCAGGGTCGGAGGTCGTGGCCTGGTATAAGCAATCTGTAGGCTTTGGTTGGCAGGCAGTAATACGCAACCAGGCGTCAGCCTCTAACCCTATTCCCCAGGCTGATTGCTACCTGTCACCTCCCTTCAACTCATGTAAATTGTGTCTGCTTTCTGTGGGAGGGGGTGGGTGTATGTGTAGATTTTCCTGTGCTCTGTGTGAATTTGTGAATACAATCCTGCCTCAGTCTATACATGTGAGCATGCATGTGTGTGTAAGTTAGGGCCTGCGACCAGTCTCTGCTGGTGTCGTCCTGCTGCTGCTGTTGAACGGTAATGGTTTCTGGGGGAAATCAGGAGAAGATACTTTCTTGACTCATCTCCTTTAATGGCGTATCCTCCTCGGGCTAAAATTGAACAGTCCTGACATGTCCTGCGGCGGCCAAGGAAAATTCAATAAATCATGTCGGCCAGCATTGTGTCGTTTTGTTGGAGATGCAGAGTGTAAATATGTGGCTGTGGCATAACGTCTGGACAGGGCTGTGTGTTCAATGTTCTTGGTGAAAGTTGTTTGAATGACACCTGCAGCACTGTAGTTTGAAAAGTGTCACCCTGTAGTACTTTTTGATCTAACAGCCATTGGTCTGTCATGCGGTGCTGATACCAAAAAATTTAGGTCTAACAGCATAAAAAAACACCTTATTTTCTCCTCAACGAAAAAGGCAACAATATCTATGAATTCTTAAATTTTTTTTATTCAGGAAAAAACATACCCTTTTAAACATATTATTTGAAACTATTTGAAATATTTAAAGATCTATTTGTGTAATTACCAATACAATAAATCCATTACTAACACAATGTCTTTCCAAGATTTATATTTTTTATAATACTATTTGTGGAAAGAAAAAAAAATTATAATATTTTTATATTATTTATTGTAAGAAGACATTTGATGTGAATTGGGTCTATATCAATAAAGTGACTTGAATTAAATTATCAATCCTAATATGTTTTTATCATCTTTGCAATAGTATTAGCATATTACTCCACCTGTAAAATAGAGAAAAATAAATGTAAGAATAACACACAACCAAAATCTAAAAACAAATGACTAAATCAATTTTTATTTTGTTAATTAATTTTTAGCATTTCTATATGATCTGCTTTCAGTCCCCACTTAGGGTAATAAGGGTAATACACATTTTTTATTGAATTTATATGTATCTAGGCTGTCATATCATGGACACAGAGGTGCAAAGATGAAATAATGAAATAGACAATATGTACTGTATTATTAATAAATTCATATTGATTTTTTCCTCTGGTGTCAAACACAAATGTTTCATTTTCTGAAAAAAAGATGTATTTGAAATGGAGAGTGTGTGATCCCCCCCCCCCCCTCACACTCACACACACACACACACAGTCTCAGTGGAGATCAGAGATGAATTGGGGGTCCCTTCTTGGCTCTGTGTCAGTTTTTATATCACATTATTATTCTCCGGGTTATAAATTCTGGCATGTTAAGATCTTTGACAACAGCGAAATAAAATTCAATCAATGAAGCCTCTTCTTTCTGTGCGTCGACTCTGCCGGCAGCTTTGGGACACACTGATAGTTCCTAAATCACAGCCAATGGGATTCTGCATAATTGCACACCGGCTGTGTCCATGTTTGGGGTCACGAGCATTGGCCATGAGGCTTTATGAAGTTAATGTGAACGGCAATATAAAACGCTGCTTCATAAAACATTACAGCGCTGACCTATTGCTAAACAGGGCGCAGGTTTATTTATGAAGGCGGCTGCTTGCTTTGGTCTGTCAGAGTTCTGGTGTGGGGTTGGTTAGGGGTTGGATAGGGGTGGGAAGGGGGGGGGGGGGTTCTTCTCTGCAAAAATATTTGTCTCTAACACCTCAAGAAGCAACTGGAAAATTGCACCAAGTAAACATTGAGAATTCCTTCAAATACAAGAAAGCAGACCATTATTATAGCCTGTAAATGTGGTTGTCATAAAACCTGATAATTTACTGTGGTCTTTACAAATTTCTCCAACATCATTCACTTCTATTTAATGTATTCTGTTCTGTATTTCAGTTTGTCATTAATAATACAATCTTAGTTAATAAACTCACTTTGTGTTGGTTCTACAGAGCTATTTCCCAATCCTACTTTTTTCGAGTGTTATTTCATCTTACTTTTTCCTTTTGCTGTATTGTATCCTTAGCACTCAAACTCACATAAGTGTTGCATGTATCTGTTACCACAGCTTTTTACTTAAAGTGCTCTAATAACACAGCACTGTACCTTGCGGCTTCCTAAGAATAATTTCAGATTTCATTCATACATTTTGTGTTAAATATTCTCACAGTGATGTGCCTCTTCTCCATCTGTATGCAGCAGCTTGTCGGACTGCTGATTGCTGTGATTGATCATTATCTGATGGCCTCTTGATTAGAATGCTAATGAGGGGATGGTCGTCCTCCCTCCTCCGTGCCTTGTCTTTGAAATGAGCTGAATGGAAATGCAGTAATAGAAATGACATGGACGATGTGGGATGGGTGATCCCCCAGTTAATAATTCCAATCCGTTAATCAATGGTCCGGTCGATTTGCTGGCATGCTGAATGGTGACACGAAAACCCAAAACCAAGTTTGTGTCAGCATCCGGGGTGAAAGGGATTGTGGGAGATGACAGGGATTTTTGGGGACATGTCTTAAGTGGACTAAAGTGATTATCTATTTTCAGTTTTTGAATTCTTTTGGCTTCTAAAATTGTATTAAAAAATATAAACCACATTCTTTACGCCAGTATTCTGCTGCTCTGTTCACATGGTTAGATGAACGAGGGAAATAAATGCTTTTTTTCCAGGAGATGGTTTCATCCCAGAGAGTAGGTTTTTCTTAGGAACAGTGTGTGCAACAAAAACGTATTAACAGCATAATAACAAAAGATTATGTTCATCTGGGGCTAGGCCCTCTGTTTTCTCACCAGGCACTGACTGTGAAGTCTTTATTCTGTGAGTCGGCAGCACACTGAACCCTTTAAAAGGTTATTATGTTCCCTCGCCATGGCAGCACCGGCCCACAGAGCTCCGATATTGTGACGAGGGTCGCCTGTACCACATTAGAGCCAATAAATGTGCGTTGGCACTTCCTCAATTTAAAGTAAAGCCCCTTTTCTCTTCCACCACCCTTCTTCATTCCTAATAGGGTATTCCAACAACGCATCTAATAAGTTGTGGGATATATGCTGTATAAAAGGGCTGAATATCTATTTTCTCTGTCTGTTATCATCTGGTAACTATTACTTTACATTAAATTTGCAACGTAAGTATTACACATTTTTAAGAAATTTTGTTTTATTTTTCTTTGAGATGTTTTATGGTTTAATGTTTTTTAGTGTACAGTGTTGTTAAAAGAAACCATAGTCCCAAAATATAAAAGAAACAGACATTAAAATGCTTTAAGACTGGTGCTCTTATCTATTTTAAGAGTCATGGTCAGAGCATCGAAACACAATATAAACTGGGTTATTCTCTCATGCCTATCATGGGAGCTAATATCAACCTCAGGGATCATCTAAAGCCCACTGGGTCCACAGAGGACTCCAAATTCAGGAGAATCTCATGTATGCGTGTGTTGATTTATTGTATATTCTGGTCAACAATATTGTGGGTTAAAATACAACGCTTTGAAAAAGTATTCACACCCCTTGTTTTCACCCCTGCTGTGTCCAAACTTAGAATCACCTTTTGCTGCAATTACAGTTACAAGTCTATTGTTAAAGAATGTCCCTAACTGGACATTTACAGATGGACATTTTTACCCTTTCTTCTCTGTGAAATAGCTGAAGCTCAGTCAGACTGAATGGACTGAACCACTCTCCCAGAATCAAGTCTTTTGCAGCCTCTTGCAGGTTTTCTTTAACGATTGTACTGTATTTTACCCATTTCCTTCTTCTATCAACTTTGACCAGCTTCTCTATGCCTGCTGAAGGAAAGCATCCACACAGCATGATGCTACCACCACCATGTTTCATGTTGGAATGGTATGCTTTGGGTTATGTGCAGTGTTAATTTTCTACCACAAAAGTGTTTTCATGTATGCCAAAAAGTTCAACATTGGACTTATCTGAGCAGAGCACCTTCTTCCACGTGTTTGCTGGGTTCTCTATATGTCTTGTTGCAAATTTGCAAAACTGCAAATGGGACATCTTACTGCCGTCTTTTAATATATATATATATATATATATATATATATATATATTTTTTTTTTTTATGCACTACTAATAGTTGTCCTGTCAACAGATTCTCCCAGCTGATATTGGTGGACCCATTCATTGTTTTCTTTTACATCAAAGTTATTTGTGACTATCTGCTGGTCTATTACATAAACTCCCAATAAAATTCATTGCTGGTTGGTTATTTTAACATGAGAAAATGTGAAATCTTCAGGGGTATGAGTACTTTTACAAGCCACTGTAAGTTCTATGCAATGAACAACAAGCACACTTTCAGCTCTTTGCTGAGTGTCTGTAAGTAATGAAGAACATCCTCTGAGGGCAGGACAAGCACTTTCAACAAATTATTGTGATTGATTGCCAACTAGTCTCTATGGGATGCTTTAACTTTTCAGCCTTACAGAGAAAAGGTTAAATGAGCGACAGATAAATGGAGGATGCAGGAATGTATTAAATGAACCAAACCCTTAACTACAAAACTGATCTCTTCTTTTAAACCAATGCCTGATCTGCATTAAATCCCAGATGACATAACATTGATCTAGAGGCAAATGCAGAACAATCATTAAGATTATTTTAATTCCTACCTTACAACTTGCATGTTAAATACAGTGATTTGATTTAATTAGGTGAGTTTTCTGCCGCAGTTTCTATGAAGCATTATTATTGTTCTAAAAGGTTTTGGGTGGTTACCAGTTTACCAGGACTCTTTACAACAGTCATTGGATTTAAAGAGACCATAAAACCTGAGTACATGTCCTTCCTTTTTACAATTAGCATACATGATAGTTTAAATAGCTCAGCAGAAGGACTTCAGATGTACTCATCTGTCTGAGTCAATTAACAAAGTGCTATAGCCTGCCTACTCCAATTGCCCCCTCCCACCAAGAGTGACAAGACATTTCTGCCCCTCCACCATCCCATGTTGCAATTCATCATTCCTGCCTTGGTCTACATGCCTTTTTTAAACACACATTGATTTAAGTAGTAACCAGATTAAACATTAACAGGGGAGCCTCAGCTTGTCACGAACAGAGGGGGCAATTAATAGAGCGGTAATGGTGGTGGGCAAGATGGGGGGACAACAGATCGCTTCGACAGTCAGTGGCGTGCTGGCTGTTGTGATACCACCTGTTCCCTGTGAGGGGAAATGAAGTCAAACCTTGGCACCCCGCTGTGAGACGCTGATTGAAATTTACAAGGCTATACGCACGCCTCTGACAACAATGTCGGCTCTGACACTTTGAGGAAGTCCAGATGTGTAAAGCATTCTTCAAGCAAGGAGCTAAAAGCACCCGAAAGGCTGTTACAGCAACAACAACACATTGATGGGTTTTTTTAAGGACATGTATACCCTTTATGATTAATTTGAACAATTTATTTTCAGGTCTAGATATCAGAGTTAAGCTTTTAAAGGACTCACACTTTTTATTTAGTTTGAACCAACATAAAATACAACCTCTATAATGATTTTGACAGTAGTTTATTTTGCCATAATTATACACATTTGAGTAGTGAAAGAGTGAAAGAGAGGCATTAAAGAAAACGCCTCTTGTTTTTGATGTGTTGCCTTTTCCATCATTTACTCTCTCTAACAAAGCTTGACAAGACTAAAGAGGCCTGTTTGTTCTCCTTTATCAGGCAGGCAGCTCCTGGCCTCTTGTATTCAACACACACTACAGTGGAACCAGATGTCCTTTTGCCAGCGGCACAACTTTCAAGTTGACATGGTCCCCCTGGAGAATGGGGGATGGATCGGTGGCAGGCAGAATTTGTGACTAATAGCCGGTTTGATGTGACAGGGCCCCACTGTCTGGGGAAATTGAAGCGCTCTCAGTGTCGATACCTTTTGTGTCTCGCTCAGTTGTAGGTTATTGTTGGCCTGGCCTTGGGGACCAAGGGCCAGGCAGTTTACATTGCAGACACTACGTGGTCAGCACCAACTTTTTTATTGTGGCTATTGATCGGTGCTGGGTACCCCGCTGTGGCTAATTTGCTTGTTAACATAAATTTGTCAGTTGAGCGAAAGCGGGGACACGGGGGTAGGCGGGGGTTCAGCAGCACTGAAGTGTCCCAGGATTTCTTCCCTCTGTTTTGCCTTGATCTCCGTAGCATAAGCCCAAACACTTAGGTCAAATCACCGTTTTTGTTTGGCTGCTTGTTCATCACTAGTCCAATAGAGGAGCCTATTTATTAAACAACTAGTTAATCTGTCATTTAATCAATACAGCTTTTCTTTTCTCTCCGTCTGGAATTAAACACGAGTTAAACACAAACCAGATTTAATGACCTTTTTATGGGACACACTCAGCCAATGAAATTAACACCAGAGATTGTCCTTTTATACCTATAAGTCTGTGTAAGCTATTAACTTCAGAAAATATCATTTTAAATGGCAACACATGGCAGGGAGTGGGGCCACACACTTTCTGCTCCCACATTCACTTTCATATGTCAGAGTGCGCAGGAATGCCGTGGCTTTCTAACTAACAACAGGCTGAATTTATCCACGGGAGAGCGAGAGACAGACACAGGGGCGGAAAAAAGAGCAAAGGCATGAATTTTATATTAAATTCCTTTGGCTAATCCAGCTTGCTGTTCGGTCCAGGTTGAGTTTAGGCAAAAATATTAATAATGCATTGAAAGGAGCTTATTTTCTTTCTGCTAGAACAGGTTTTATGAGACTAGTACTTTCTCAAGTTATGCATCTTGGTTATTTGTAAGCACCCAATAACTAAGCAGGTGACAGTTCATTTTATGAGATTTTAAGCCACCTAAAGCCTGAAATCGCCCAAGGTTGGATATCCTCATACGACAAAGAGATGGTATGAAAAGTAGGTAATGAATTGATGGAATATTTTCATCCTGTTTCTTTGCATCTTTACATTGCTGCTTCAAGTTCTTCTTTAACCTTTTGCCAGCCAGTTTGTCAGCTTTCAGTAAACAGCTGCTTCCTTATATTCATACTTACTGTAATTGTGGAAGCAGGCTTAGATTATGATGTCTGACATTTTAACATTCATTAAATATCAAATATTTTCAACTATTACCAACAAATTTGGGTTGATCTTTTAAGTCTTCAAAAGAACCAAGTGGATTTGTCGGGTGCAGGTTTGCATCGTTCTACAAACGCAGTAATGTTCTGGACTCTGACTGCGAATGCAGATGCCTTAGCTGTCGTTACCTCATCTTGGTGAAATATAATTTTGGTTTTGGGAGCTGCCGCTGTGCTGTGGTAACAGGGAAGCTGTCTGATATGACGCAGTGTCTGTGCCCCCCAGCACCACAAATGTGCATGGAATCATCAGAGGCACCCATCTGTGGATGGTGTAAGGTTTCCCAGCATGCCACAGCCTCTGAGAATAGGGAGGAGTGGCAGACATGTTGGCGATGGCCAAGGGTGACATCAACAACAACTGGCCCATGATACCATAGAAACTTGAAAAATATTTCTGTTTAGAGTAATCCAGAGGGGGTAAAGCTTTCATTGTTGTGGCAGGTAAAACATCTATAGAAATACTGAATGTGTGTATGTTGTTATTGAGGTTTATTACCCTTAATTAACATCATAACACCAAACTCAGTTTTATTTCTACACTCTTTAATCACAACTGTAACCCAAAGTACTTATCAGGCCGAGACATACAAAGAATAAGCAAACATTAAAAGCAATATTAATAATTCAATTCAGTTTTATTTATATGGTGCCAAGTCACAACACGTGTCTCAAGGCACTTTACAAAGTCATTTGTGTCCAATCATACAGGTTGCAAGTCAGGTTTGTACATTCCAATTGATCCTAACTATCAAACAGTTCAGTCAGATTTAGTTTATTATTCAAATTGGTTAAAGGTTTTTCTATGTAAGAAAACCCAGCAGATTGCATCGAGTCTGTGACTTGTAGCAGTCACTCCTCCTGGATGAGCATGTAGCGGCAGCTGACAGTCGCTTGTATTGACTTTGCAGCAGTGGAGAGGAAAAACTCCCTTTTAACAGGAAGAAACCTCCAGCAGAACCAGAACCAGATTCAGTGTGAGCGGCCATCTGCCATGACCGACTGGGGGTTTGAGAGAACAGAGCAGAGACAGAAAAAGAACATAGAAGCACTGATCCAGTAGTACTTTCTACAGGAAAGAAAAGTGAAACATTAATGGTTATAGCTCCTTTAGTGGCTTTATCTAGGAGAGAAAGACAGCTAAGCAGATGAACTCTGAGGTGAGCGTCAAGATGTTGGCAGCAGCTACTCAGCCAATGTCCCCCTCCAGGAAGGTGCCACAGCTAAACACAGAGCCAGGTCAGATGTAGCTTCTAGAAAGAGAAAAAATAGAGAGAGACTACAGGGTTAAAAGCTCATTAAGGGCTTTAAATGACATGTCCTGGTCCAAAATAACACCAAGGTTTTTACTTTATTACTGGAGGTCAATTTAATGCCATCCAGGTTAAGTGATTGACTAAGCAGTTTCTTTTTTAAAGACTCCGGTCCAAAGACAACAACTTCTGTCTTGTCTGAATTTAGAAGCAGAAAATTTAAAGTCATCCAAGTTTTTATGTCTTCAAGACCTGCTTGTAGTCTATTGAACTGGCTGGGCTCGTCAGGATTTATGGATAAATAAAGCTGGCTATCAGCATAACAGTGGAAATGTATCCCATGCTGCCTGATAATTTGACCTACTGGAAGCATATCTATATATAGTAAAGAGAATTGGCCCAAGCGCTGAACCCAGTGGTACTCCACAATTAACCCTGGAGTTTAAAGATGATTTATCATTTACATGAACAAACTGGAATATTTCAGACAGATAAGATTTAAACCAGCCTAGCGCTGTTCCCCTGATCCCTACAGCATATTCCAGCCTTTCTAAGAGAATATTGTGTTTGACTGGATCAAATGCACCACTGAGATCTAACAGAACAATAAGAAATAAGAAAACTAAAAATTAAATGTAAAACTAAAAATTATTAGAAGAAGATTAAATCTAATTGTTCAATAAAGCTTTTTTGAAAGTGAGACAGATTTGTAGTTTTGCCTTTTGAAGCAGTCAGATACAGGGACCCAGATATAAGGAGCTTTTTTTACAGGAAAGAAACCTGAAAACTGACAGATCTGCTTTCCAATCTGAAAACTGAAAACTCCTGCATCCTGCGAGCACACTGTTCTTGTTGGCTGGTAATATATGATTTGTTTGAAGCAGTATGAAGCTAGGCAACTGAGGGATTTTTTATGTTTAATGTTGAAATGAATGTGATAATATTATATGTTGTAATAATTCTAAAATATGCTAAGAAGTCAGAAAAGCTGAAAGACACATCCTTGTTGAAGACACTTCAAAGCTTTCAGGAGTGAAACTAGGTTTCAAGATAATTTCAGGAAGAGTGAGTTTATGATTTTTGATTCTCTTCAGTTTTTGGGACTAAGAATGATCCGTTTTACTTGAATTCAGAGCTGACTGTTAATAACGTAGCAGTGAAAGCGATTCATTTCCTGAAAGCATAACTTAAACGAAGCATGTATGAAGAAACTGGAACCAGACCTAGTGCTGAGCTCCGAAGAACACCATATTTCACTCTGGAAACAAATGAGGATGAATTGTTGTCATTAACAAACTGGAATATGTCACAAAAAAATTACTTAAACCAAATGAAAACTATACCCTTGATTCCGATATGTTCAGATCAGTGCTGTAATATTTTATGCTTATTGTGTCAAACATTGCACTGAGATCAAGCAGGACCTTGAATGACAAGAAAATTGTCAGAGGCAACTAGAATATCATCTACTGATTTAATTAAAGCAGTTCCAGTACCATGGCACTATGCTCTGATGCCAGACTTAAACCATTTGAATAAATCATTGCTCTGCAGGCGGGTTAAAACTTGTTTTAGAACCATGTTCTCAAGGATTTTGGATATGAAGGGAAGATTAGAGACTGGCCTGCAATTAGACTCAACATAAAGATTAAGAGATTTCTAGACAAAGACTTAATAATACCTTGTTTAGAAGCCTGAGCAACATAACCAATTAAAAGTGATAATTTATTGTAACTGAAAACAAATGGTAAAGAGAAGTCCAGTTAAAATGACCTACCTGAAAACGTATTTCCTTTCAACTAATTAGACCATTTCAGCTCTAATTTTTAATAAACGTATGTTTCAGCGTGGAAACATTTCCAGCATCTTTCACAGAGGTCATCTCTCCAACAGGATACAGTACTAAACAGTATCTACTTGAATACTGCCTTTAGGTGTCTGCGCTCCTTGACCTTCGCTCAACCCCAACCCAGCCATAACCCTGACCTTCATCTGGCCTCTGCCCTCTAAATTTAACCCTAACACCAAGTCCTCCCGGCCTGTACCCTTCAACCTGATGTCCCATGCCTCGAGGGCACATCTGCTTTGGGATCCAGCCTTTAAGGGAGGAAAATAAAGTAAACGAAACCTGAACCTCTGATGAAATCCACTTAATTTCTCAGTGATCAGCTACTGCAAGACAAATGTGGATCTGTCGTCATTGAGATGAAATCGACAGCTGCCTACAGCATCCTACCCTTAAGAACATGTTAAGTACTGAAAGATGTGATTGTACTTCATTGTTTTCTGATTTCTAACGCAATCATGAACCTGTCAAGCATAAAAAAGAGTTAGGGTTTTGCAATTACATCCACAACAATTAGAGGTTTTGTCTGTAAAACATAATTGAGTTTTTTTGTGAATCATTCCTTGTATTTGTATTTAATTTGTTTTGGTATTTTCATTGCAGAGCCCTGAGACTGATGAAGATGATACATTTCAGTTGTATTTAAAATAAAACAGCTTTTTATATGTTTTAATGCTAGTTGGACAGCAGGACTCACTAAAATAACAGTAGCAACAGCAATAAGTCTTTGCATTTACGATTTTAGCTGGATCCGTCAAAAACTGGCCCACTGGCTTGTCCTGAACTTGGTGGTCTTTTTGATACATGGGCCTGTGGACTGGCCCAGAAGCAAGAGAGCAGGGATAAATTTCCCCTCCCTTCTTTTCCTTTCCCTGTCTCAATGTGATTCCTAAGCTGGGGCTGTACTTTTCTTCCCAGCCTTCAAATACTCCCCCTGCAGCATTTGGCTTCAGTTCTTTTGCGCTCTAAATCCCTGGTCCTGGAACTCGCATGGGCCGAGTTGCATTGGGTGGTCACAACTAATGTGGTTCAGTGTATTGAGAAATGCCCTTTAAGGAAGCGATAAGAACACTATAGCAGCATTAAGCTGTTATCCTGTATAAAATAAATTCCTTCTTTCTAATGCAGATGCTGATTTTTGTATTTGATAATTGTTCACTTGTAAAGTTCAGAGTTCAAAGCTTCTGGCTTTCTGTCTCTGTTTTCAACTTCAGTGTCTTCAACTGTAATGAAAGCAAAACAGTTGAAAAATCCCACATTATTAAATAAAACATGTCAGTGATCAGGGGCCAAATGCTGTCACGCCATGAGGGGCAGAGTGCACAGTGATATAACTCATATTGTGTTTGGTTCTGATTGTTTTAATTTAAACAAAAAGGAATCAGCAAAGTAGATATCGCTTACTGAGGTGTATTGAAAGATACTTGAGCCACTAAACAGTTATGTTAATTTGTTTCTTAGCATCTGCATTAATAAAGCACAACAAAGACATGACATTACTGACATATCTATCCTTTCACAACATAGTGTTCTCGTTCTGATCAGTAAAGAATGATAATTTAATGACAAAGTTATTGCTAATGCTGGCACAGTCTTGAGTTCTTCTAAATTCACCTCATATAATGTTTGTTTTGGTGTCATTTTAGCCAATTTTATCAGATCTTAATGAAGTTTCTATGTAGCACACAAAAATCTGAATGATCACACACTTGCACATAGTTAGACAGACCAACGAGCACTTTGGGAAGGTAGGCTTTAGACTATGGTTGGACCTGAGCCTATACAGATATTGGGCTGAACCATTTCAATGCATCTTCAATATTAGGGTGAATATAACAATGTATCAATAGAACTTCACTCTAAAAGGATTTCACTGAAAATCCAGGTAAAAGAAAAAAAAACATATAATTTCTATCATCTAGTATGTTGCTTATACAGTTCAATTCAATAAACGTTAATAGCAGCCACTACCAACAAATACCATTTTAAGAAATACAGTTAATATTAACATGAAACAAAAATTTGCCATGCTAATTTCTCAGGACTTTTTGTTTTATTATTTGTTTTAAATTAGTTATTTTTAAAAAGTAACTAAACACCAATAGTTCATGGAAGCTGAGACAATAACTCTGTCAATCTGTAACTCTGAATATGGCTCCTTTATTTGAGAAGGTTATATGCAGCACCTGCAACTACATTTTTTCATACCATGTTATAGAATTAAATAAAGTGTGGAGGAATTTCAACTTTTAGGTGCAGCTGTGCATGAAACAAAAGTAAATTTGGGTTTAAGATGTTCTATTTCAGACCACCTTTCATTGTGGAGTCAGAAATAATCCTCACATCTGTTTAGTTTCTTGTAGTTTTTGTCAGTCTATGTTTGAATGTTTTTTTTTCTTCTTTATTGGGTCCTGTTAGGAAGAGTAGCACTGACAATTGTTGTCTGAGTGCCAAGAAAAAGCCAAAAACAATATATATATATATATATATATATATATATATATATATAAATTACTTTGGGATTATTTTAAATGTGTTGTGCAATCAGGATGCCTATATTATTTAATAATTTATTAAATAACCATTCAGTCTGTCGAGTATTGTCCTTGGAATGACAGCCCAATGTTGAGGTGATATCAGAACAATAGATGAAAGAGTGACTCGAGCTGGCATTATTGAATAGCAAACTCTGCACACAATGGGAATAAATTCACAACAACCTCTCCTTAAAATATAAGAATTCATTAAGAGCTGCTGTAAACAGTGTTGGCGAAGCACTGCTTCCCCCTCCTGGCAAACCGTCCGACGCCTCAGGAGGGGGAAGCAGTGCTTTGCCAACACTGTTTACAGTGGGGGTAGGAGGCTGTTGACCTCGACTGAGGACATTATCGGGCGGTGGAAGGAGTACTTCGAGGATCTCCTCAATCCTGCCATCACGCATTCCCTTGTGAAAACAGAGGCTGGGGACTCGGGGTTGTACTGTTTCATCACCCAGGCTGAAGTCACCGAGGTAGTTAAAAAGCTCCGCGGTGGCAAGGCTTCGGGTGGATAAGATCCGCCCTGAGTACCTCAAATCTCTGGATGTTGTAGGGCTGTCATGGTTGACACGCCTCTTCAACATTACGTGTCCGTCGGGGACAGTGCCTCTGGACTGGCAGACTGGGGTGGTGGTCCCCCTTCATAAGAAAGGTGACTGGAGGGAGTGTTCCAACTACAGGGGGATCACACTCCTCAGCCTCCCTGGTAAGGCCTAAGTCGGGGTATTGGAGAGGAGAGTCCAGCCGAGGAGCAGTGTGGTTGTCGTCCCGGCCGTGGAACACTGGACTAGCTCTATACCCTCTACTGGGTACTTGAGAGTTCATGGGAGTCCACATGTGTTTTGTGGACCTGGAGAAAGCATTTGACTGTGTCCCTCATGATACCCTGTGGGGGGTGCTCCAGGAGTATGGAATCGGGGGCCCTTTATTAGGGGCCATCCAGTCCCTGTCCAAGCGGAGCAGGAGTTTGGTCCGCATTGCCAGCACTAAGTCGGACCTGTTCCCGGTGCATGTTGGACTCCGGCAGGGCTGCCCTTTGTCACCGGTCCTGTTCATAACTTTTATGGACAGGATTTCTAGACGCAGCCAAGGGCCGGAGGGGGTCTGGTTTGGGGACCAGAGGATTTCGTCTCTTCTTTTTGCAGATGACGTGGTCCTGCTGGCCCCCTCTAGCCAGGAGCTACAGCATGCACTGTGGCGGTTCGCAGCTGAGTGTGAAGCGGCTGGGATGAGGATCAGGTCCTCCAAGTCCGAGGCCATGGTTCTCAACCGGAAAAGGGTGGCTTGTCCTTTCAGGTTGGAGGGGAGTTCCTGCCTCAAGTGGAGGAGTTTAAGTATCTCGGGGTCTTGTTCAACCCTACAAGCCTCCCCTGCCCTGCCCCATGAACCCCAACGTGAATTTCCCCACAGGGCAACCCCCAACCAGGACACAGATATTGAACACATGCCCCTGAACAAAAATGCCATGCATTCCTTCCTCACAGGGGTACAACCCCACAAGAGATCTCCACTGCCAAAAAGCAGATGAAAACACATCCACACAGCGCGAGCCCTGCACACAGCAGCGGGGCAAAGCACCTCTACCGCAAACCTCACCGCCAGACAGTGTGCTGTGACACCAAAGCAATGGCCCTGCGTGATCCCAACCTGGCCACCGTACACAAGGGCAAAAGAGCAAACAACACCAGGTCCCGTACCCATACCGGACCCCCTGACCCCACACCAAGACAGAATCAACTCACCCGCCAAGTAATCCTTGGCAGGCAGCGCGCACCCACGCCCGACAGCCCCCAATATGCCCCCACAAACACAAAAACACAACATAAGCACCACTGCAACATTAGCCCACGGAGAACCACCAACCAGCTCAGCTCTACCGTCACTGCCAATCCAAGTGCCAGTGACCCCACATGCGAAAAGTGACGCAACCCCCCTCCACCACCACACACGCTGCAACCACTCTGCGATACCCCCTTCCACCACACACACTGCAACACCACCACCTGCTGCACCGACAACTCCCTCCCTTGCCTTTAACAACCACAACACTATTGACTAATGCAGCTGTTCTGTAAAGGCATTAAGAGAGACAGAAGAGCATCATGAAGACCAAGCACAACAGAAAGGCCAGGAGTCCATCATATGAACATGAAAAGAGGATGTGCCAGCTGCAAACCAACCAAGACATGGATGTCCACCTAAACAGGCTGGGCAAGGAGAATATTAATCACAGAAGCAGCCAAGATGCCTTTGGTAACTCTGGAGGAACTGCAGAGATCCAAAGTTCAGGTGGGAGAATCTAGCCACAGGACAACTATTTGTCCTGGACTCCACAAACCTGGCCTTTAAGGAAGAGTGAGAGATAAAAGCTATTGTAGAAAGAAAACCACAAGTAGTCCTATCTCCAGTTTACCACAAGGCAAATAGAAAACACAGCAAACATATGGAAGAAGGTGCTCTGGTAAGATGAGACCAAACTCAAACTTTGTGGTCAACATGCAAAACAATATGTGTGTGAGAAAACATTATCCCATGCATTCCTTGGACAAACATTCTGCAAAGATAAAAAGATGAATTTAAAATAAAAATCTAAATGTCTACTGATGGTATCCAATATAATTAGGCACATAAGTATAATTTAATAAAGCAAAATAATGATTTATCTGAATTAGTTTTTCTGTGAAGGGTTTAGCCTCAGTCTTCTTTTGCTTGATAGAAATTTCAAACATCAAAAATGGTAAATTATATATGGGATTTATTTTTATATATTTAATTTATATTTTTATTTTTCACTGTTGTTTGCATTATATCTAATTTCGAATTACATTATAAAACTTAAAAAATACAAAACTGATTGAAAAGTAAATGTTTTATTTCATTACATTTAATTTCATAGTGCATCAAATGGTGCTACTGAGAATAATGTAGAACATTACAAATGTTAGATATTACATTGCATTATTTCTATTATCATCACTTTAAGCACAAGAGAATTGAAGACTGCTTTAATGTTCAATGGATGGAAACTTTTCAAGCCTTTTCAGTTTGAGGTGTTTTAGTTTGTAGGATTTTCCTGTAAGAAACAAATTTGTTACTACCTCTGATGAAATCCATTTGACACTCGACACCAAGCACGTCATACGTAGCAACAGCAAGCTCTGAAAGCACCCATCTTTGCTTTTGGTGTATTTCAGGGACTGTGTTTCTGCACCACATGTGTTGTCGTGATCCAGAGGTATTTTGGCTTTGTTTTTCTGTTTCTGTGTGTATTTTGACTATTCCTTTGCTGTTTATTTTCCTCCTTAGGTCTTGCTTTCTTAAGTTTATTTATCTGTGCTGGTTATTGTTTGGTGTTTTACTTATTAGTTTATTCTTTTGTGTTTAATTGCAGCAGTCTTTTTACATTAGACATTATTCCTCTTAGATCTCTGTTTATTTTTTCCCCTATGTTTTGTAGTTTTCTTGTATTTCTGTTTCTGCTCTACTCTGGTTTGTTAGTCGTTCTCCTTCAGCTGCTGTACCTTCTCTCTGCCACAGCTGCTCCTTATTCCACCTGATTAAAAATAATACAATTCTAGAATTGCGCCACTCAAGGTGGCAGCAGGTTGGAGTAGCTCTGTTACTTTTGATTCTGATTTATTCTTTTTTGGGAACTATTCCTCTTGTGGTGGATACAGTTGATTTTTTTTGGACTACTGTCCACTCCGGTGTCGGATGCTGTGCAGCTTGGAGGATTTTTCTTGATACTTTCTAATTTTGAACATTTGTTATGATGCATTGCCAGGGCAACGGGGTTGTTTCTTACAACCGGGAGCAGCTGATTAATATCTCAAAAGCTCAAATAATACTTCAACTACAACCCCAAATCCCTGATGAGTTGAAAAGGAGACGCCGTGGATGCAGAGCAGGAGCTAAGAGAAGAGAGAAGGAGGAAGTTCAGACCATCTCTTCCGTCGATTATGATGGGCAATGTGAGATCGTTGGGAAACAAGTTGGATGAACTCCAAGCCCTATAAAGGACCCAGCCAGAGTACCGGGCATGCAGTATCATGTGTTTTACTGAGACATGGCTGCAGGATCATATCCCCGACTCCAGCGTCTCTCTGCCGGGCTTTTTAACCATACGAGCAGACAGAGACTTAAAGAGGAGCGGCAAATGTAAAGGAGGTGGACTGGCAGTATTTGTGAACAACAGAGGGTGTCATCCAGGACATGTTACTGTGAAGTGTCAACTCTGCAGTCCAGATATTGAACTGTTGGCAGTAAGTTTTTGTCCATATTATTTACCCAGAGAGTTCACCAGTGTTATTTTGGCAACAGTTTACGTTCCACCTTCCGCTGTTGCCGACACTGCATGTGATGCCATCAGCTCAGTTGTTGCTAAGCTACAGAAACAAAACGCCAATGCTTTTGTGGCAATTTCTGGTGATTTTAACCATGCTTCACTCTCTGCTACATTTCCAATGCTTCAACAGTTTGTCAGCTGCTCTACCAGAGAAAACAAAACATTGGATTTGTTTTATGCAAATGTCAAGGACTCATACATCTCTACAGCAAGACCTCCGCTAGGCAAATCAGATCACAATCTTGTTTTTCTCTGCTCGAAATATAAGCCCCTTGTTCAGAGGCAACCTGTAATAAAGAGGACTGTGAGAAAACGGTCACAGGAAGCTGAAGAAGCTCTGCAAGGTTGCTTTGAGGCTACAGACTGGGACGCACTGTGCCAGCCACATGGAGAGGACACCAATGCCATGACTGAGTGTGTAACCGACTATATAAACGTCTGTGTGGATAACATCATCCCCACCAGAACCGTGAGATGCTTCCCCAATAACAAACCTTGGATCACCAGTGACCTGAAGGACCTACTTAACAAGAAAAAAAGAGCCTTCAGAGAGGGAGACAGAGAATTATTGAGGAGTTTACAGAAGCAACTTAAAGTCAAGATAAGAGACAGCAAGGAGGTGTACAAGAAGAAGCTGGAGAGCAAGCTCCAGCAAAACAATATCAGAGATGTGTGGACAGGGATGAAGAAGATCACAGGCTTCAAGCAGAAGGATGATCAGACTGATGGACGTCTGGACAGAGCCAATGAACTGAACACATTCTTCAATAGGTTCAGTTCAGAAAGAAGTTCAGCATCCTCCTCTTCTGCTCACAGCCAAACAGACATTCCACCCTCCTTTGACCCACAGGACCCACAGCTGTCCAGTTACACCTTACATTTTTTATCTTCCACCTCAGCCCTAGACCCTTCTGCTTCTACATGTTTGCCATCAACCATATAAGAAGATGCTGATGCTTCCTTTGCTTCCCCCTTCCACCTGTGTGTCTCAAGAAGTCAGGTGAAGAGACAACTGGAGAGACTGAATAGGAATAAGGCTGCAGGTCCAGATCATGTCAGCCCTAGAGTCCTGAAGGCCTGTGCAGAGCAGCTCTGTGGGATTCTGCAGCACCTCTTCAACCTTAGCCTGGCCCAGAAGAAGGTTCCGGTGTTGTGGAAGACCTCCTGTCTTGTTCCGGTACCAAAGAAAACTCACCCATCAGTCCTCAATGACTATAGACCTGTTGCCCTGACATCTCACATCATGAAGGTCCTAGAGATACTCCTGTTGGCCCACCTGAGTAAGCAAACAGTAAACCATCAGGACCCCCTTCAGTTTGCTTATCGCTGTGGAGTTGGAGTTGAAGATGCCATCATACACCTGCTTCAACAAACCCACTGTCATCTGGACAAAGCCAGCAGCACTGTGAGGATCATGTTCTTTGATTTCTCCAGTGCATTTAATACAATCCAACCTGATTTGCTTTGTCAGAATCTCAAGAAGACTCAGATGGAGGCCTCAACAATCTCCTGGATCAAAGACTACCTGACAAACAGACCACAGTTTGTGAGACTGAAGGGTTGTGAGTCTAACCAGGTAGTCGGCAGCACAGGAGCACCACAGGGGACTGTACTCTCACCATTCCTTTTCACTCTGTACACCTCAGACTTCCAGTACAAGACAGACTCCTGTCATCTGCAGAAATACTCGGATGATTCTGCAGTCGTGGGGTGGATCAGAGATGGACAAGAAGCTGAGTACAGGATGGTGGTGGACCACTTTGTGGCATGGTGTGGAAACAATCATCTCATGTTGAACGTGACTAAAACAAAGGAGATGATTGTAGATTTTAAGAGAAACAGGAATAAGTCAAACACTATTTTTATCATGGGAGAAGAAGTGGAGGTGGTGGAGGAGTATAAATACCTCGGTGTTCACCTGGACAACAGAAACAGACTAGAGTGGAGATGCAACTGTGAAGCTTAGGTCCTTTGGTGTTTGCAGCAAGATGCTGCATATCTTCTATAAGTCTGTTGTGGAAAGTGTGATCTCTTCTACCATCATCTCCTGGGGAAGCAGCATCGGAGCCAGGGACTTAAAAAAGCTCAACAAGCTGATGAAGAGGGCTGGCTCTGTTCTGGGGACTCCTCTGGAACCTCTGGAGATCATTGTGGTAAGACGGATTCTTCATAAAATGAAGAACATTATGGAGAACTCTGAGCATCCTCTTCATGAGACTGTCCTACAACAACAGAGTGTCTTCAGTCGGAGGCTTCTTCAGATCTGCTGTAAGACGGAACGCTACATGAGATCCTTCCTGCCCACAGCCATCAGCATCTACAACGGCTCTTTGAAGAAACCTACATAATATGAGCTACAACAACATTTAATTTCCCTTCGGGATTAATAAAGTATTTTTGAATTGAATTGAATTGAATTAACTCTTTTGGTTTAAGTGCCATTTCTCTTACCCTATCTCAGTTTATCTAAGCTCCTGTTTTCTCATTGCTCTCTTCTGTATCCTTCCAGTACAATGCTCTTTATTCCTCTCTGTTCAGCCCAGTGTTTGTCCGTGTTCCATGCTCCCTTTATTTTGTGCTTGCCTGTACTTTTATTTTTTGTTATTAAATCATTTCACTCACTATTCCACTTTTCCGGTCCTGTCTGGTTTTAGGTCTATCTCCAACCTCACATATCATGACAGGTGTAGTCACTAAAACATTTTGGGTCATTATTATGTGTGGATGAAGGTCTTCTTTAAAAAGACACTGTTTTTAATGACATTTTTGGAATGGACAAATAAAACATTTTGGATAGACTCTACAGTCATGTATTTGATTAGCAGAAGTTTGCCATTTTATTTCATTCCACACAACTAAGTTTACCCTATCTCAATTATTTTTTCAGAATTTCCTTTGAGTACAAGTTGAATGTGCACACTACTGTGTCATCTCAGGGTCAGAAGATCAAACATTCAATATTAGTTAAATTTTTTTATTCTTCCAAAAGTGGTGGTAGTTATGGAGAACCTAAATGCAGCAAAGGGGAGGGGGTTATATTTATGTTTAGGTTATTATGTTTAAAAATACAAAATGACAAAAATCAAATCCAAGGTCCAAAACTCCAGATACATTAACTGAAGATCATAATACTAAATAAATACCAGGAATATGGATGGAAGACAATGGTGGGCAGAATTACAGCTGGTATTGAGCATTCAAAAAGAGTGAATTGCAGAACGACAAACACAGACCAAAAACAAATAAGCAGTACACAAATAGAACACAAGATACATAAGATAGAATCAAAACCTACTGGGAAACAAGGAAATGACAACATGAAGTTTAGACAAAACAGAATAGAGAGGGCCAGACATACGGAAATAAAAAAGGAAGCAACTAATAAACCAAAAACAACTCTAAATGCAGCGAATTTTTCCACCTAAACATGATAAAGTCCAACACATGACATCCATGCATTATTTAAATATTTTGAGCACTATTTAGCTTACAATAAAATTACCAAGAGAGGTGAATCATTAGGTCTAAAAGAATAATCTCAATGAACTAAATTACATAGAGAAAATGAAGGCAGAAAGCTAAGAAAATATGCAAGTAAGATTTAAAACAGATTAAAACTATGATCCACTTCAGGTCAATTTATTCTCAAAATTACAATCAAACTCCGTCCCATAACAGTTTAATTCAATTAAATACAGTCACTCGTTATCTTAGTGTGTTAAAAATAGCTAAAGAACCTTTCAATTCAGATATAATCCTGGCTTTACACAGGCTGGTATGAAACGGCAAAGAGAAGGACTCCCTGTTAGCAGAAATTATGCACTATGCATGTTCTTGAAGGACTAAGGCTTCAGGAATAGAAAATAAATAATTACAAACTCATCCTAATGTCCGTCTCAAATCAGCGACTTTATGAAGATTAGTTGGTGACACCAAATTAAATCTACATACACCTTTTCTTCAACACTTAATACAGTTTAGAATTCTTGTTTTCTCTTTAGAAATACATTTTATAAAGTGTTCTAGTATTTTTGAAAATGGAACTTTCATCTGACAACACCCACTGATTTATTTGTGGTGATAGTGTGCTATTTCTGCAGGAAAGCCAAGGTTTAAAAACAGACCATCTACCTGCAAGAAATTCACAGAAGCTGCACTGGTCAAAAATAACACTATGCTGAAATCCACCATATTACTATATGACAGAAAAAAAAAATGAAGCACATTGGGCAAATGAAAAAAAAGCAGGCATACTTTTGGCACCTTTCTTTAGGATTTACCTGGAATATGAAAGGATTGAAGCTACACCTGGCTTGACAGACACTGTGCTACTTTACTAAAGCTTATGTGCCAACTTTGGCACTGTATTATAAAACTGAAAGAGATGTAGTGAGAACCTGATTCCTCAGGATAGACAGTGAGAAATCCCTGGTCGAAGCACATCAGATCTTTGGCTTCCTGCCTCCAGGTCCTACTGAAGCACCACCAGGCTCTACTGATATATAGATGATGCCATTCTAGGTTAGAAAGGCAATTTCTGTAAAGGTATGGATTTTAAGTTCTAAACTCAGCGTATTATTTGTAATTTCTTAAAGCACAAGGAACTGCTTCTCCTTTTGCAAGGCACTATCTTAAGAGTGAGAATTTGTACAGATTTGTTTGGGCTCATTTGCAGTGAAGCCGTTTATGTAGATTACTGAAACAATCCGTTATGTCTCTGAAAATTAGGTACCAATGACCTCAACTTATATACGGTCAAAAGACTTAACAGGACTGATAATAAGTGCAAACGGTTGCACAGCAGGTTTATCCTGTCAGAAAATATAGCACCGCTTCATTACTTCAGCTAACAAAGAAAATATTTGTTTTACAAAAATGTGACACATTATTAAGAAATATAAAAAAGGGAAAAGAAAGCAACAAAGACAAATGCATTTATTTCAGCCAGTAGATGTAAAACATGTAGTTGAACTGTGTACCGCCTTTTGATTTATATTACATCTTATATATGCTAAAAATAAAAACACTATTTGTGAAAGTTATAAAATAACTGTCGGGGTTTGGTAGTCTGTTTGTTTTTTGCCAACTGTTTTCACCTTCTTACCACTAGATGCCGCCTGAGCTCCGGAGGTGAGAGGGAGACAGGTGCTCGTAATTTTCATCAGATTGGAAGAGTATAAGAGAGCAGTACGCCAGCACTTCTACGCCTGAGTGTTTGCCAATCGTGGCTCCGCTTCAGTCCGGTTCGGCTCAGCTCAGAAGAAATTGGATGGCCCCTAATAAAGGGCCCCCGACTCCGTGCTCCTGGAGCACCCCCCACAGGGCATCACGAGGGACACAGTCGAATGCTTTCTCCAGGTCCACAAAACACACGTGGACCGGTTGGGCAAACTCCCATGAACCCTCGAGCACCCTGTAGAGGGTATAGAGTTGGTCCAGTGTTCCACGGCCGGGACAAAAACCACACTGCTCCTCCTGAAGCCGAGGTTCGACTATCGGCCAGACTCTCCTCTCCAATACCCTGGCGTAGGCCTTGCCAGGGAGGCTGAGGAGTGTGATCCCCTGCAGTTGGAACACACCCTCCGGTCACCCTTTTTATGAAGGGGGACCACCACCTCAGTCTGCCAGTCCAGAGGCACTGTCCCCGACGGCCACACAATGTTGAAGAGGCGTGTCAACCATGACAGCTCCGCAACATCCAGAGACTTGAGGTACTGAGGGCGGATCTCATCCACCCCCAAAGCCCAGCCACCGCGGAGCTTTTTAACCACCTCGGTGACTTCAGCCTGGGTGATGAAAGAGTCCAACCCTGAGTCCCCAGCCTCTGTTTCCACCAGGGTGGATTGAGGAAATCCTCAAAGTACTCCTTCCACTGCCCGATAATGTCCCCAGTTGAGGTCAGCAGGCTCCCACCCCCACTGTAAACAGTGTTGGCGAAGCACTGCTTCCCCCTCTTGAGGTAGCGGAGGGTTTGCCAGAATCCCTTCGAGGCCAACCGGTAGTCCTTCTCCATGGCTCCACCGAACTCCTCCCAGGCCCATGTTCTTGCCTCTGCCACCGCCCGGGCCGCGGCACGCTTGGCCTCACGGTACCCGTCAGCCGCCTCAAGAGTCCCACAACCCAACCACAGCCGATAGGACTCCTTCTTCAGCTTGACAGCGTCCCTTACTGCTGGTGTCCACCACTGGGTTCGGGGATTGCCGCCGCCGTGACAGGCACCATAGACCTTACGGCCGCAGCTATGGGCAGCAGCATCAACAATAGAACATGGTCCACTCGGACTCTATGTCTCCAACATCCTCCGGAATCTGGTCAAAGCTCTCCCGGAGGCGGGAGTTGAATACATCCCTGTCCAAGGGCTCCGCCAGACATTCCCAGCACACCCTCACTATGCGCTTGGGCCTGCCAAGTCTGTCCAGCTTTCTCCTCCTCCAGCGTATCCAACTCACCACCAGATGGTGATCAGTGGAGAGCTCAGCCACTCTCTTCACCCGAGTGTCCAAAACATGCGGTCGAAGGTCTGATGATACGACAACAAAGTCGATCAATGACCTCCTGCCTAGGGTGTCCTGGTGCCAAGTGCACTGAAGGATACCCTTATGTTTGAACATGGTGTTCATTATGGACAATCAGTGACTAGCACAGAAGTCCAGTAACAAAACACCACTCGGATTCAGATCGGGGAAGCCATTGCTTCCGATCACACCTCTCCAGGTGTCACTGTCGTTTCCCACGTGGGCGTTGAAGTCCCCCAGCAGAATAATGGAGTCCCCGGGAGGGGCACTATTCAGCACCCCTGACAGGGACACCAAGAAGGCCGGGTACTCCGCACTACCGCTCGTAGGCCGAAACAACAGTCAGAGACTTGTCCCCAACCCGAAGGCGCAGGGCTGCGACCCTCTCATCCACTGGGGTAAACCTCAACACGAGACAGCTGAGCTGTGGGGCAACAAGCAAACCCACCCAGCCCACCGCATCTCCCCGTGGGCCACTCCAGAGTAGAAGAGAGTCCAGCCCCTCTAAAGGAGATGGGTTCCAGAGCCCACACTGTGCGTGGAGGTAAGCCCGACTATTTCTATTCGATATCTCTCGACCTCCCGCACAAGCTCAGGCTCCTTCCCCCCCAGCGAAGTGACATTCCACGTCCCTAGCCAGCCTAAGCATCCGGGGATCGGGCCACCGAAGTCTCCACCTTCGTCCTCCACCCAATCCTCTTTGCACCGGTCCCTCAAGGTTACCCCTGCAGGTCGTGGGCCCACTGGGGGATGGCCTTGTGTCTCTTGTTCGGGCTTGGCCCGGCGGGTCTCGCGAGGATCAACCCAGCCACCAGGCGCTCTCCGACGAGTCCCGACCACAGGCCTGGCTCCAGGGTGAGACCCCGGTTCCTGGCAATACTGGGTACTGGGCGATGTCACGTGCCTCGATTTAATCGTCGTCATGAGGGGTTCTTGAACCGCTCTTTGTCTGACCCCTCACCTAGAGCCTGTTTGCCATGGGAGACCCTACCAGAGGCATTTAACCCCTCCACCATGTTAAGGTGGCGGTTCAAGGAACGATCCAATAAAGATGATAAAATTCACCCTGGTGCATTCTTTTCTTGCAGACTGTCCAGTTCTGAGTGTAACTACGACGTGGGAGACAGAGAACTGCTTGCCATAATACTGACCTTAGAGGAGTGGCGACATTGGCTGGAGGGAACTGAGCATCCTGTATTGGTATGGACTGATCATAAAAACTTATCATACGTTCAATCTGCCAAACGCTTAAACTCTCGCTAGTCCCGTTGGTCTTTGTTTTTTTCTCGTTTCAATCTCTCAATCTCCTACAGACCTGGTTCAAAGAATCAAAAACCCGACGCCCTATCCTGTCAGTTCTCTCTGGATGATAGTGACAAGCAGGCTGCACCCATTCTTCCCCCAACTGTACTATTGGGGCTCTTACGTGGGAAATGGAGATTATTGTTAATCAAGCTCAGTTAAATGAACCTGACCCCAAGACTGGGCCACCAAACCGGACCTTCGTACCATCTACCGTCTGAGCGTGTCTTATCCACTGGATTAATTCTGCTAGTTATCTGCCCACCCAGGAGTCAGTCGAACTGTCACCCTCATATCTAGATGGTTTTGGTGACCCACCATGCATGAGGACATCAAGGACTACGTGAAAGCATGTTCAGTTTCTGCCAGAAATAAATCATCCAATCGACCACCAGCTGGTCTGCTCCAACCCCTTGAAGTGCCTAAACGCCCCTGGTGCCACATCACTCTTGATTTCGTCACTGGGCTTCCTAAATCCAAAGGTATGACCCCTCAGAAAACTCCTGTCTGCTTTTCAAACGGCCCAGCTTCTCATTAAACACGTCTTCCGACTTCATGAGATTCCCCATGACATCCTCTCAGACCGCAGTCCCCAGTTCATGTCCAAGGTATGGAAACAGTTTTGTTCTGCACTCGAAGTCAAAGTATCACTCACCTCGGGTTACCACCAACAAACTAATGGACAGACCGAAAGAATGAACCAGGAACTAGAAGTCACTCTCAGATGTTTTACATCATCCAATCCCTCTGAGTAAGTCTTCCCTCCTCTTTTCGCATACATCCCACTTTCCATGTTTCACAGTTGAAAACTGTGTTTTCCTGCTTGTTTTGCCCTCTGGCCAAACCCCCTCCACCCGCCCAGGACTTCCAGGGGCACCCGGTTTATACGGTTCGACGTATCGTGGACTCCGGTCGGCGGGGTAGAGGCTGGCAGTACCTCGTCGACTGGGAGGGCTACGGTCCAGAGGACCGTTCTTGGGTTCCCCGCTCTTTTATCTGCGATCCGTCCCTGATTATCGTACTTCTCTTCCTTCTTCTTCTTCTGCGCCACCAGGCGGTGGCCGTTGCGGGGGGATGATGTCGGGGTGTGGTAGTCTGTTTGTTTCTTGCCAGCTGTTTCACCTTCTTACCACTAGATGCCGCCTGAGCTCCGGAGGTGAGAGGGAGACAGGTGCTCGCAATTTTCAACAGATTGGAGGAATATAAGAGAGCAGTCCACCAGCACTTCTACGCCTGAGTGTTTGCCAATCGTGGCTCTGCTTCAGTCTGGTTCAGCTGATTACTCGTCTGAACTGATCTCCAAGTCTCAAGATTTCAAGAGAAGTTTCTGGATTCCATTTCCAGCTGGCTGATGCTCATTCTCCTCCCTCCTGGCGTTAAGATCAAGTGAACCCTGTCCACCCTCCGACGTGTTTTCACCTCCAAGTCCGGCATCCGGAATTCACCATCTCAGTAAGAAAGCAGATCTCAGAGAAACCTCATCATTGTACGTTATGTGAAGGATCAAGTGATTTAAAGTCCAAGCAGGCTCTGTGCTCATCGTTCCGACCCCGCTCTGGCCCCCTCCCATGCAAGCTCCTCCGAATCTCTCAGTAAGTCAAAGAAAAATCACCTTGTTGTAAATATGAATCTGAGAATATTATTTCATATTTCATATTTAATATTAATATTTTAATATTAATATTTTAATATTTTATCAAATAATATTTCAGTCTGTTGAGGATTGTCCTGTGAATACCAGCCCATTAAGGCGATGGTATTAGGACAGAATAGAAAGGTGTGAGACGAGCTCTGGCATTATTGAACAGCATAAACTCTGCACATATATGGAATGAATTCACACAATTTCTTAAAATACAAGAATTTATTAACAAAAATAAGTCAACTCAAAGTCAAACATATTTCAATCAACAAACTCTTTACTTTGCTAAAACAATCCAACTAAACTAACAAGCAGAATTAAAGAATAATCAAAACTAATGGGCTATGTACAATATAAACAAGTTGATTAAAGATGATTAGAAATCATGACCAAAAAGAGTGATGCAACATTACCATGCAATGTTTATGTTTGAGAACCAAGGATTATCTTGAAGAATCTGGAAGTGAAGTTAAGTTAGTTTTGGAACTAACTTAGGAAATAATCAGCAAACGTTTAGACAACCCTTCACAATGCAAGATCAGATAAAATATTATTTTAATAAAATAATGTTTTAAATAATGATCTGCCAAATAAAACCAACCTCCTGGATGACTAATTCTCAACTGTGTCTAATTAACTGCCTTTATTTATTGAAATAATATTTGAAGAAATATAATTGAGCATTTTGGAAAAGAGCCAAATCTTTCTGGAGAAATGGGTCTTAATGGTGTTTACTTAGTTATCAACTCTAGTAAATGATGTTCAGGGACTATTATCCACTAGCTTGAAAACCAACAACCTTTCTGTTGACTAGCCATAATGCTAGCACACACGTGTTCTTACCATTAGCAGTTAAGCTAGCAAGAAGCGGATAGCTTAGCACCAGAATCAACACATACCTTTAAAATACCAGGGTTAATAAAAGGGTTAAAATGCATAAGCGCGGACGGCGCGTTATGAGCGATCTTCTGTTTAAAATCACCCTTCAAATAAAGCTTATCTTAACTTTACAACATACAAAGAACACAGAACCGGCGCGTGCTGTAGCTAGCCTACTAGGGCTAAAGATAGCCAGGTCCCACAAAACAAAACTTCATTACATGACAACGTTTAGATAATTTCATCCTAAACCTATCTGTTAATCTGCCCAAACCTAACCTCTGACCATGTTGAGGGAATGTTGTCCAAGGGCGAAGTTTGAAGAAGGTATCCAGTCAACAAGCGGTTGGCTCGGTAGCTAACCTCTGCGTTCGCTCTGTGAACAGAAGAGTTAGCTCCGGAGAGCTGGTCGGCTCGTTCGGTCCGTCAACCAGCTGTTCGTTACCGTAACACGGTGATGCGGGCCATAGTCCTTCCTTCAGACTCGTTTTGTAGAAACAGCTTCTCCACCAGGGTCTCTCCTCGACACAGTTTTGCTTATGTGGGGCCTCGAAGAGAAAATGTAAGCAACTCTTACACCTTAATTTCCCCGTTCATGAATGAAAATACCGGATACACAGACAGTATTTAATTCTACTTAACTTTGCATATGATCGATGATCGTATGGCTTTGGATCCAGTTGAATTTATGTCTTTTTGCCAGCAAAAGACATCAGCGCGCTTTCCTCTCCTATCCGGTCCCTCTGCAAGGCCGCGTGGAAGAGAGCGATATGTGGGAAGGGTGGGTGTCTTATACGGGCAGTGGCATCACTGGGACGTCCTCTGCTACCCCCCTTCCCCTATCGGAGTTGTGCTATATTTTGGGTAATGGCGCCACAGGAAGTCCGCAGTTATCCCCTTTCCTGGCTGCACTGGAAGAAGGTTAATGCACTTTATTTTGAAAAGTTCCAGAAAAGTCTGTACCGGAGTTTTAATGTGGAAATCCATGGCTGTAGGTCCCAACAACCTTAAGAAAGTCTGGTTATTGTTTTGCCTTCAACTTACCAAACTATCTCTCCATACAGTCGGTGTGATCCAGTTCTGGTCCCTGTTCACATTTACTATCCATTAAAATAAACTCTTTAATTTTTTCTCTGTCTCCTGAGTGTTCTCTGCATGTGGGTCAAATCGGTAAACAAAAAGATGACAATAACTCAGGAAACAAATACATATATCAAGAAATGCAAGATATTTTCACCCAGTGACCAGCAAAATCCACTCAGTCTTGGTACAATGTTCTTAAAAATAGTACAGTCATGTACTGGATTTCTGCATTTAAAACCACAGAGGCATATAACCCCTGTAGTCAAAGAATAGTTATTAAGACGTGCATTATTACTGCTTCCCTATCTCCTTAGTCTTTGGACCCAAAAAGTGTGAGAGAAGCACAAGCAAGGAGCATGGTTATTCACAACAAAATTATAGCATTTTTATAGTTTCCTTTGTGAAAACCTATAGTTTCCAGAATATTATGCAGTTGTTAAGAAATCATTCTCATACATTCCTTGTTTGTTTGTCTTGATATAGTTGTGAGAACATACTCTTGACAAACGACCAACAATATGTGGACATTTTCCGTTGTGAGGACACAATGTAAATTAATTTACCTTTAAAAAAACCTACACGTGTGTGTGCGTGTGTGTGTGTGTGTTTTTGTTTTGTTACATCATGAGGTCGATTTTCTGAAAACACACTACGTTGTGAGGACCCACTATTCCTTGTGGGGAACAAAGCCTGGCCTCCATGGGCGAAAATGCTGTTGTTGGGTTAAGAGTTAGGTTTAGGACTAAGTTGTGAATTAAGTTTAGGGTGAGTTTAGGCCATATAACTAAATGGAAAATGAAAGGAAGTCAATGCAAAGTCCTTATAAGGATAGAAAACCCCACGTGTGTGTGTGTACTAGGTATTGTTTTACAGCACAAAAAAATGCATACTAAGTGGGATTGTCATTTGAGCTTAGGTATGAATGTGTTTCCTTCATTATGATTTTATCTTAGTAAACAGACAAACAGGAAGCTTAAATTATACAGAACAAATCATAATGGCAGATTTTATTTGAATGTAAAACAAAGAAGCCTTTTATATTAAGACTATTTAAGTCCCAAACAAACAGTCTTGTTTTCATGTTTCCCTTTAAAGATCATAAAAAAAAAACTTTATACGTCATATATATCAAATACATGGGCTAGGACAATAAGACTCTTTGTGGTGTTGGTGAGAGCAACAGTCTAACAATCAGGGCCAAACCCATCAAATAACAAAAAATGTAAAGTGTTTTCTTTTTTTTTTTTATTGCGATAAAACTTTTTATGCATGTGCAGAATGTGTTTTTGTGACATTCGATACCAGTTTCAGTCTCTGTGTTTGTACATTTTGCACATCCATGCATGATTTCCTCAAGGTTATTTCAGCTTCCGTAGCTATTTCTTCTAAATAGCTAAGGCTATTTGGAAGGCAAGCCATAGTCGGTTTGAGGTACCTAAATTTTACAAAATGGTGATCAATAAGTAGCAACGAATTAAAGGTAAAAGTAACATTTATAATTGAATTAAAATGCTAAAACAGCTGGTTTGAATAGAAGACACACTATTACTGTTTGTGTCAGGTGACAAAACCTTTATGTTTTATGTGTTGTATGACAGTAAGACATCTTTGCTGATTCTGTTTACTTTATAAATCATGAAAAACACTGATGTAGTGAAAATAACCTCCTGTCTTATGAAAATTCACGCTCCATCATGCATAATGCAATGCAGGTGTGTGAAAACTTTGAGATCTTCCTCTAGCTTTTAATAAACACAAGGTAGGATCAGCAACAATCAAGCAGATGATGAGAAACAACCTGGCAGAAGGCTTTTTTTCAGTCTCTGAGGAGATGCTAAAAGATTGGAAGAAGAGGAAGAGGCCCTTCATTGGCCTCCCCTTTTTTGATTATGTTCATTTCCCTCCATTCCTCACCACTCCTTTCTCTGCCTGTTTCTCATGTCCCTCCATCACAGTCCACTTACTGTGTGCTCCTCTCACTCCCTATATCTATTTTCCTTCGCCCTTTACTCCGTCTAAGAATTAAAGACCTTGTATCTTACAAACCATACATTTACCATATTCTAAAAAAATAGAAAATCTGGGTCAAGTAGCAGTGATGCATTGCATAAATTAAGTTTAAAAAAACCCAACCACACAACACACTTGTCTCTTTTTAGGGAGACTGACTGTTCCCATATGCTGCTGGTTGTTTCTGCACAAAGAGGACATACACACATGTAATCCCTTTGGGTTTGAGGCGACACCGTCTTTTCAGCGGGTGCCAGCAGAGCTTTCGCTCTCTATGACTGACTGTACTTTGACATCACAGGGAGTAGAGGATAGAGACTCCCTCCCAATGAACAGTTAGATGGAAAATCCATTTAAACAAGCTGAGTCATAGATGGAGGGGGGAAAAAAACTCAGCTTTTTAGAATGAATTATTAAAGAATCTACAATATATGGATGGAAATGTGGATGCCTAGCCTGGAGATAAAATCTAAATTTGTAAGTTGTAAGTTGGCAGTCACCAATCTGTTGTGACTACTGAATAAAACTAGTGCTGCACAACATATCAAACTGCAGTCAACATCACAGTATCAACATGTGCAATAATCGCAAAGCACTCCTTGAATGCAATATTTTCTGGGATATTTTATGTTAAGTACAATGCATTCATACTTTGCTTGCAATGAATATGTTTGCCCAGTGGGATGGACCCTCACCACCCTGTATGTCCACACCTCATATACATCTTAGTGATTGCAACAACACAACATATTGAGCAGTAGGGACAATGTGATGGAGAAAAATAAAATAAGCAAGGAAAACATGGGTTAATCAAGGCAAGTAACTTTATTTATAAAGCACTAATTATATTGTTACACTAACAACCATTTTTGAACCAATGAACCTCACACAGACACCTTAGGAGAAATAAGCACTGAACATGTCATTGTTTTTTCTAAGAAAATACATTTCTATTGACAGAAAATTTACATGAGATATTGATAACAACACAAGTAGAAAGTAAATTAGTCCATAAATTAAGTAATGTCCAAGGACGTGCAATTATACAGGAGGTGAGTATTGTACATGAAGAAATGTATAGAAAGCCAAGAAATCACCTGAAACTGTCAGTATTTAGAAAGCATTAATGCTTAAATGTGCAAATCAATTTCAGCTGGTTTGAGTGCACGCATGTATGGTTGTTTGTCCTCTGTGTCTCTGTGTTGCCCTGTGATGGACTGGTGACCTGTCCAGTGTGGTTACCCCTGGAGATAGGCACCAGCTACCCTCGACCATGCAAGGAGGAGCAAGCATAGACAATGGATGGATGGATTGTCACGATCTGCCATTTAGTGTTTTGTATTTCTTTACTTTTGCGTAGACAGGGGTTTTCTGTTCCTCCAGGTCTTTAGTTTACTTTTCTTGTTTCTTCATAGATCCTTGGTTTCATGTGTTTGTTTATATTTCCCTTTTGATCTGTTTTCCCAGAGTTTTGTTATTTAGTCTAGTCTCATTTTGCTCAGTTCCTCATGTCTGTTTTCCTCCACTGTCAGGTCTCATTAGTTGTAATTAGTCACATTCCCCTCATTCTCCCTGCAACCCTGTTCCACACCAGTTCCTTGTTTCCCATGATTACTCCGTCCCTGTGTTCATTGGTTCTCCCTGTATTTCCCGTTTGTATTTAAACTCTCTAGTTTTCATTGTTCCCCGCTGGTTCCTCTCGACAACTACCCTGTTATCTTCCCGACTTCTTCCTAGTGGTTTGTTTTCTGCTTTGCCTCCTGAACCTGTTCTCATTGGATTACCTGCATGTACTCAGCACTCTGCCTACCTGTCTGTAAGTCTTTCATCAGATCATTAAAAACTTCATCTACCCACTACGTGGTCTCCTCGCCATGTTCTGCACTTTGGTCCAACCTCAAAACCCTCAAATATGACATGGATGGCCTAATATTAACTGATGGCCTATAAAAAGGTTTGTCAAGAGTTGAACTATTAGTAAAAACAAAAAATACATTTACAAATAAGTCTTACTGTTGCAAAATATAATAATGGTAATATAATAATGGTAATTGTTACAATTACATTTCTAAACTTCTGAGTGTTTCATTTAGGAGCCATAATCCCAAAGAGGAAAGAACATAATTTCAGCATAAACCAGCCACAACCAGACAAGCCTTGTATGATTTTTGACAATGAATCAAAAGAAAAATCAAAAGAGCCGTTGAAGATCTAAGGATCACTCAAAGAAAGTTTCAGAAAACCTGGAAGTAGCAGGTCCAGTTTTTCACCATTTGGACAAATGACCCCTTTAAGGTCTGAAGACAATTTGTGTGATAGAACGAGACCCCTGAAGGTGTGATGAGGTATCTGACCACACCCTTAGAGTCCTGGGACACCATGAGTCAGCATTGTTTGCCCAGGACATATCAGAGAGATTTAATTTGAATTAAGACCAGAAGAATTTGGAGGCTAATTTAGCACCTCAAACTTGTTACTTTACTCCTCAAATCATTTTGGCCAAGCACACTTTCTTACTGAAAGAGGCCAGAGCCATCAGAGAATATATATTACCATAAAATAGTAAACATTGTCTGCAACAATATTTAGGTAAGTAGTGAAAGTTAAAGTAGCATGTACATGGATGGAAGGACCCAAGGGTTTACAGCAAAATGTTTCCCAGGGCATCGCATTGCCTCTGCCGGCTTACCTTCTTTCATTAGTGCATCCAAGGTGTTTGGGTTCCTCAGGTAAGCAATGCACATTGATCTGGACTTCCTTCAAGGAAAACCTGATTAATCGCACCTGGGCACCTTCTTACCTTGCTGTCTGGTCCAGTTCCGATGCCCATAGGCCCATAGTTGTTTCTTTCGGTGGATGACAGAGGTGAGCTTGGACATCCTGACTGGTTTGCAGCTGTGCAGCCCCATCTGCAACATCTGCAACAAACTGCATTGCACTGCAACTACAGGTCCTTCTCAAAATATTAGCATATTGTGATAAAGTTCATTATTTTCCATAATGTTATGATGAAAATTTAACATTCATATATTTTAGATTCATTGCACACTAACTGAAATATTTCAGGTCTTTTATTGTCTTAATACGGATGATTTTGGCATACAGCTCATGAAAACTCAAAATTCCTATTCCTATTAGCATATCATTAAAAGGGTTTCTAAACGAGCTATGAACCTAATCATCTGAATCAACGAGTTAACTCTAAACACTTGCAAAAGATTCCTGGGGCCTTTAAAACTCCCAGCCTGGTTCATCACTCAAAACCCCAATCATAGGTAAGACTGCCGACCTGACTGCTGTCCAGAAGGCCACTATTGACACCCTCAAGCAAGAGGGTAAGACACAGAAAGAAATTTCTGAACGAATAGGCTGTTCCCAGAGTGCTGTATCAAGGCACCTCAGTGGGAAGTCTGTGGGAAGAAAAAGGTGTGGCAGAAAACGCTGCACAACGAGAAGAGGTGACCGGACCCTGAGGAAGATTGTGGAGAAGGGCCGATTCCAGACCTTGGGGGACCTGCGGAAGCAGTGGACTGAGTCTGGAGTAGAAACATCCAGAGCCACTTTGCACAGGCGTGTGCAGGAAATGGGCTACAGGTGCCGCATTCCCCAGGTCAAGCCACTTTTGAACCAGAAACAGCGGCAGAAGCGCCTGATCTGGGCTACAGAGAAGCAGCACTGGACTGTTGCTCAGTGGTCCAAAGTACTTTTTTCGGATGAAAGCAAATTCTGCATGTCATTCGGAAATCAAGGTGCCAGAGTCTGGAGGAAGACTGGGGAGAAGGAAATGCCAAAATGCCAGAAGTCCAGTGTCAAGTACCCACAGTCAGTGATGGTCTGGGGTGCCGTGTCAGCTGCTGGTGTTGGTCCACTGTGTTTTATCAAGGGCAGGGTCAATGCAGCTAGCTATCAGGAGATTTTGGAGCACTTCATGCTTCCATCTGCTGAAACGCTTTATGGAGATGAAGATTTCATTTTTCAGCACGACCTGGCACCTGCTCACAGTGCCAAAACCACTGGTAAATGGTTTACTGACCATGGTATCACTGTGCTCAATTGGCCTGCCAACTCTCCTGACCTGAACCCCATAGAGAATCTGTGGGATATTGTGAAGAGAACGTTGAGAGACTCAAGACCCAACACTCTGGATGAGCTAAAGGCCGCTATCGAAGCATCCTGGGCCTCCATAAGACCTCAGCAGTGCCACAGGCTGATTGCCTCCATGCCACGCCGCATTGAAGCAGTCATTTCTGCAAAAGGATTCCCGACCAAGTATTGAGTGCATAACTGTACATGATTATTTGAAGGTTGACGTTTTTTGTATTAAAAACACTTTTCTTTTATTGGTCGGATGAAATATGCTAATTTTGTGAGATAGGAATTTTGGGTTTTCATGAGCTGTATGCCAAAATCATCCGTATTAAGACAATAAAAGACCTGAAATATTTCAGTTAGTGTGCAATGAATCTAAAATATATGAATGTTAAATTTTCATCATAACATTATGGAAAATAATGAACTTTATCACAATATGCTAATATTTTGAGAAGGACCTGTAGAACCAGAACTAGCATCAGCTTCTTCATTAATTTGAGCTACAGTATATTGTCTCTTAGACCAGTTCACACAGAATAGTCTTTGTACCCTATGTGCATCATTGAACCTTGGCCACCACTGACCTTTTGTCAGCCTACGTTTTCCTTTCTTTAACCACTATTGATAGATCCTGACCACGGCAGACTAGGAACACCCCACAAGAGCTACAGTTTTGGAGATATTCCAATCCAGTTGTCTAGCCATCATACTTTGACCCATATCAAATTCAGTCAAATCCTTACACTTGCCCATTGTTCCTCCTTTTAACACATCACCATCACAGCTCCCATTCTAAATAGTGCATGTCAAGTGGGATCCTTGGGTCAGGTATTTTACTTTTATCATGAAGGCTCTGCCTTGTTTCTTTTATATACATTTAAGGATTAACTGACCTCCTGGGAATTCCATTTCAGTGATCTATGAGTTCAGCCAAGTAATTAGAAACATTTTAGCCAAATTAACCTAAAAGTAGGTCAATGCATCGATTTCAGTTTCAGGTAAACTTATTAAAAGGTGAGATTGAGTAATGTTACTATTGGGTCATTGCTGTGATATTTGAGTTGCTGTAGCATTGATTCTGCAGCAGTGACACAAATATGGAGCATCCATGCCATGTGTAAGCAGTGGTGGTCATGGAGTGCAATTTTGTCTTCAGCAGTATCTTCCTGTGACATGAAATGGCTGATATGCAATAGTGTGAGCATAACCTGCAACATTTTCATGACACTATCTATTTCACAAAATTTGTTTATATGTGTATATAATTAAACAAATATATAAATATAACACAGGAAGGATTATACACCCCAAAGTATTTACAGTCAATGTTCAGATCGAATTATGAAAAAATGGGGTAAGCAGCAGTTCAGAAGAAACAATCTGAAAGTTGAGTTTAAGCTTGGATGTTCAGCATAGTCTGTGGCAACATGTAATAAGCATCAGATGAATATAAAATGCACAACATATTTGCCATTGCAGTTGAATTAGAAAGACAAACCATTAAAGATCATGAGTTTTTGCAGTGAGCATGGTGCCTTATGAATCTCACAGATCCTCTGATGATAAAACCCAAAGACTTTCTCATTCCACGTGTCTACAGTTGAGACATCCAAATCCTTCTGAGGGATTCCTAAACAATCAAACTTTTGCTGAACCACTGACATCTCTAAATATCCTCACAATTGTGGAGCAATTTTACAAGCATTTAATACAAACACAAACAAATGCTTTGACCTTTGTGTTAAAGTTTTTGGAGTGGTTGGTCCAGCAGCCATGATGTGCACACAAATGAGCTGCAAGATGATAATCTGTAGAACCACAAGCAAAGTCAGCTCGCAATATTAATAAATTGAACTAATAACATCAAATATGTCATGAACTATATCATATTGTTTCTCTTTTTATTATGTTTAATGGCAATAGAGAAAAAAGACCATAATGAAATATTTTTTTAATGTTCTTTCTTTTTTTTTTTATAAACCTTAATAGCTAATAAATACATTTGAGCACAATAGAAAACACATTTTAACACAAGTACTGTAAGATATAAGCCTTTTAAAATTCAACACCATAAAGTTTATCAAAATTGTTCCTTCTAAGAAGTATGTGTTCCATGATTGTAAAAGAAAGATCTGATGAAATTCCTTTTTCATGGGTGGAAAAACAAGATTATTTATGGTGTTGTTTTCGCTTATGTATTTCCCTAATTAAAGCATATTGGCTTCCAAAGGCAATAAAGGAAACAAATTGCTTTGGCATAGCTGTGGCAGTTGGAGGACAGATTCTGCATATTGGCAGATAAAATGAGATGGGATTTGAAGTCTTTGAAACTACATTTGTGCTTCAGTCAATGTTAATGAGGCCAAGCAGAAAGATATCACCATTCCCAAATATTTAGTCTGTCATTTTATGGTTATACTTTATGTATATGTGTATACTTTTTTTTTTTTACTTTTGTGGTTTATGGTCTTGGAATGAAGTTTACAACTAAAGTAGTTATTGCTGTGTATTAAAAATAGTTACCTCTGGGATACCACATCTTTGATAAATATAATGGTTTTTAACAGTAGTCCTCTCATTCCTTTCATTCAATAAATTATCATTTCGTTATATTCTAGAAAGAACACAGCCATATTGTCTTTTTTAAAACATTTGTTTAGTTGAACCTGCTTTTTTATTTCATGTGTAGCATGTACATATTTCCTGTGCAGTGGTGTGAAAAACATGTGTGTGAGCTCCACAAAATATGGTTTCAATAGTCTGACTGTGACAGTTTGAACTGGGACCCAAAGGAGAAACCACAAAGCATGCCTTCCTCAAATAACAGCAAGGGTTAGCAATTCACTGCAGAGATAATGGCCTCTTTGAAAACAATCAGGCTTTCCCCTCCTGTATTTTGGAGGGAACATATGTTTGTCTGTCTCTACTTCTGTCAACACCCACCACTACAGTGGCAGAGACCAAAGAGAGCTCTGCTCCTCATGTGCCGAGGGTGGGAGAGTTCCACTGTCAAGGATGGCTGATATAACGACTCATTTCACAGCAATGCATCTGTGCGGTTATGCCATAAACATGGTCAGGGAGGAAGACATTTGTGGTGAGCATGAAAACGAGGCAGACAGACAAAAATAAATGTAAAATAAATGCTAAAGAGTTGAGTTGCTATCTCTAAATTGGTTAAAGTTTCTATTTAGAAAACCAAACTCTAATTCTTGACCTCTTTTTGCCCTCAAACTACAATTCTACCCCTTTCTATTCTTCTAGGAGTGAATAGTGAAACCAGATGTTTTTAACAGATAACAAATGTCAGAACCAATAGCTGCCTGAGCACCTGGTATAGTACAGACAAAGAGACTGGCTCTGAACAAATGAGTACAGATTCCTTTAACTCTTCCCCATATTACGTATTCTTCAAATTCCATTGCTTTAGTTTATTACAAGATAAAAAAAAGTAAAAAAAAAAAAACATTAATAGTAGGCAAATGTTTTTCTCATAGACTTAACCAAAAAGCAACACTAACGTCACCGTTTTATGAACAATCAGGATAGGCATTTGTGCATGGACAAGTGATTGTTCAATAATAGAATAAGTAGAACAGTATAACTATATATACTGGTTTTAACAGATACAAGCTAAACATAGTTACTAATGTCCATTTCATTTTCTCTTTTATGTCACTGCATTAATGTTTGAATATATTTAAATTAAATGTCCTCACTTTCTATGAAAGATTTCATACATTTCACTAGTTTGTTTTAAATTATTTGGTCTAATTAATAGGCCATAAAATCACAACGAAAAAGGATGAGGTGAGGCAGGCAGTACCTGTGCCTTTCTGAAGAGAGCACACTTGAGCAAATGGGTTTGTGATGTTTTTTCGTCTTCTATGCAGACTGGAAGAAGGTAAACACTCACTATAAATCACAAAACCTAAAAACAAAATCTAAAAATAATGGACATTTTTTTTTTTTTTTTTTACGTGTCCTGTCCGGCAGAGTATCGCTCAGAATTGTTGTCTGAGTGCCAAGAAATTGCCCAACAGATTTACTTTCACAAGCAGAGCATCACAGCTAATGCTTTAAAGCTCTGCTTGATATTTATAAAAGAAACTTTATTATAAACTTCTTTGGGAATATTTCAATTGTTACGGACACGGAGACTGAAATAAAAAGGAAAAAAGAAGCTCAAAAAAGAGAGAGATGGGGAAAAAGGGGAGAATAGGAGGAAAGAGTGGAGGAGAGAAAGAAGGATAAAGAGAATACAAGATTACACCCTGCTTGCTTATACACCTGCAGCTGTTTTTTTGTTTTGTTTTTGTTTTTTAACAAAATAGTACACGGTAATTCTGAAAGTAAAATGTACTTAGTGAGAGGTGCAGCCCAATATAGAACATATGTGTATCTGTCAACACCTGAAGCTCAACACCTGTGAGTATGGGTGTGGACGCACTTTTGTATACAAGGTTTCTTCACAAAGCTATGCGATAGCGAGTGTGAGGACCCACAGGCCTGCCCCATGGTCCCTGGACGGACACTGAGGAGATCCGAGCCACAAACATCTAAAGGCCCTCCAAAGCACAGGAACCCCAGGAGAACCACTGCAACCCCCCCAGAGAAGAGCAGTGGAGAGTCCCAGGGGAACCACCCAGCAGCGACAGTGCAGAAGCCCCAGGGAGTCGCAGCGACAAGTCCACAGGCCCCGCCGGCAGCCGTCCACGCCCGAGCAAATCCAACCATGGACCCAGAGGCCAAAGACCCCGGGACACACCACCCCCCAAGCAGAGGCCCGACAGAGCCCAAGGGGCCAGGCCCCGGCAAGCAGCCCACACCAAAGCACCCGGTTGCGGACACCGAGAACCATAAGTACACCAGCGGGCAGAGACTCCAACCACCGGCAGGCGGTGTGGCGGGGAGGAAGCTGATGCAGGAGAGGGAGCAGTTCAAGACACAACCTGTCGCAAAAAAAAAAAAAAAAACAGGCACACACAGTCACAATCACCCACTCCCACCCTCATGCATACACATAAAATCACTCACACCCATCGTAAGGATAAACAACAATGGACGTCATACACTCACTCACACTCCCCATGCATACTCTATACTCCCAGTTCCGGGCGCCGGTTCCCCCTTGGGGCAACCAGCCCCCGGACCCAGGAGGTGGTCCCCTTCCCTCCTGGGGCAAAGGCAGGCAGACAGCGCCAGTACTGCCCAGACCCGGGCGACCCCGACCCCGGCCCCGCAACCCCTATCCACTTCCGGAGAGGGGGCTATGTACAAAAGAGGGGTCCACATGGCCCAAAGCAACCCACCAACCGGAGCCGCCCCAGGACGGAGCAGTCCCGACCCCCCAACAAGCTCCGATCCCAACCCCATGAGTCTCCCACCCCCAATGAACCCCAACAAGAACCTCCCCACAGGGCCACCCCCAACAAGGACACCGATATCGAACACATCCCCCCGAACCCAAACGCCACAAATCCCCACCCCCACAGGGGCACACCCCCACAGGTGAACTCCGTGGCCGAGAAGCCGATGAAGCCACAAAAAAAATGGACTATTAATGTAAACATGAGGTAACAACTGGTGCTAAAACCTTGTTGTCAGAAAGATAACTCACTCTTGTCTGAGTGAAACACTTGAACCCTGAGGAAGGTGATCTTGGAGTGCTTGGTCCCTCTGCAACTGCGGCACTGCAGGAACATTCCCGTTAAAGTCGGCTGCTTGAGATTAACTTGGATACAACAAGGCGACACGTGCATCTGAAATACATCCTTACTAGAAAAACCATCAGGAATAGGATTTTCCTCTTTAAGGTTATCTGGTTATTTTACACTTACAGATCTTTTAAAGTGCCTGTGACACGCTTTTGCCATAAATGCAGAAACTGAAAGAAAAGATCTTAATATTGATGGAATTGGGCTGAAATTGACATTATGTTAGCATTAAAGACTGTGACACAAAATAAGCATAACTCGATGTTAAATTTTGTAAGTCCAAACTCACCCGGAAATGATGTCTACGGGGGAGTCTCCGGTCATTCACTGTGATAAACTGTTCAAGTAGAAGCTGTTGGGGCCATCCATTTTGGTCGCACATTTTGACATGTGCAGCTCAACAAACGTCACAGCTCTGACGTCACTGGGAGCATAAACCAGCTGAGATGCAGAGTTTCGTGGCCATTTCCTGCCTGTCTCACAGGACAGTGCAAAGGAGGCGCATATCTGGTGAGACAAGAGCTAGCAGGCGAACCTTTGCTCCACAAGGCCATTCCCGGAAGAGCTTGAAAGCTGGAAATCTGTCTGATACGAGAAGATCAGGAGATTTATTTACCGATCGAAGACCGCACCCACACCCGGCGCAGGTGGAAACCCACAGAGGTTCTATGTCCAAAGAGATGAGTTTTTCTCCTTGTGTATGCAGTCGACTAACGGTTCATCTTTTCCCCTCCTGGAGGTATGCGAAATTACCGTTTTTTTCCTTTAATTTGATCACGGACGCGTGGTCCCCCTCCCCTCCTTTTTCTTCAGACCTAATCCATCCTCAACCGGTGGAGAGCAGAAATCCACGTCAAAGTAATTTCGTTCTTTTCATATTAAATCGGATAGGTGCATTTAGAGGTCTGGGCAGGATGAGGCAGTTAAGGTGATATAGGATCACCAGTAGTTAATCTAAGGTATTAACTTATTGCATGCTATACTAATTGAATTATGTTATGCTGAGCTGTATTTTTATTTGCTGCGCAAGCGCTGCTGAATCGTGTGTGGTTAATGTTTTGTCCGGCTGATCTCAAATCCGCCAGGAGTTAAAAGCTGGACTTTTAAAAGTTTTCATTCAAAGCAACTGCGGTCTGGGCCTTGCCCGACCACTCTTTGTTCCAGTTTTATTGCTGGAGATTTTCCACTGAGTTTCCTCCTCAGAGTTTATTACTCTTTGTCAAGATTTAGGGCGGTCAGCTGGTTGTGGCTAAAGGGGCGGGGCCCCACCGTTTTATCAGCTGATCGCTGTGATCGAGACATCAGCATGACAGGAGGACTTCTCTTTACTTTTAACCCAAAATACACATTTTGTCCTTAAAACTACTGGTTTGATCTTCATAGACACTAAATGCGCATATACAGGGGTTGGACAATGAAACTGAAACACCTGTAATTTTAGTGTGGGAGGTTTCATGGCTAAATTGGACCAGCCTGGTTGCCAGTCTTCATTGATTGCACATTGCACCAGTAAGTCCATTGGGAGCTCCACAGGGTCAATATACACGGCGGGGCTGCTATAGCCAAACCTTTGGTCACTCATGCCAATGCCAAACGTCGGTTTCAATGGTGCAAGGAGCGCAAATCTTGGGCTGTGGACAATGTGAAACATGTATTGTTCTCTGATGAGTCCACCTTTACTGTTTTCCCCACATCTGGGAGAGTTACGGTGTGGAGAAGCCCCAAAGAAGCGTACCACCCAGACTGTTGCATGTCCAGAGTGAAGCATGGGGGTGGATCAGTGATGGTTTGGACTGCCATATCATGGCATTCCCTTGGCCCAATACTTGTGCTAGATGGGCGCGTCACTGCCAAGGACTACCGAACCATTGTTGAGGGCCATGTGCATCCAATGGTTCAAACATTGTATCCTGAAGGCGGTGCCGTGTATCAGGATGACAATGCACCAATACACACAGCAAGACTGGTGAAAGATTGGTTTGATGAACACGAAAGTGAAGTTGAACATCTCCCATGGCCTGCACAGTCACCAGATCTAAATATTATTGAGCCACTTTGGGGTGTTTTGGAGGAGCGAGTCAGGAAACGTTTTCCTCCACCAGTATCACGTAGTAACCTGGCCACTATCCTGCAAGAAGAATGGCTTAAAATCCCTCTGACCACTGTGCAGGACTTGTATATGCCATTCCCAAGACGAATTGACGCTGTATTGGCCGCAAAAGGAGGCCCTACACCATACTAATAAATTATTTTGGTCTAAAACCAGGTGTTTCAGTTTCATTGTACAAGCCCTGTATGTTTTTATTTTATTATTATTGTTAGGTAGTCATTTTTATTCCTTTTGTGTAGAATGGTGCTTGTTAGTTAGGTGAAGGTTTTTGGACCAGAATAATGGTATATCAGGATAATTTGGCTTCAGTAAATCTTCATATATATAATTAAGAGAAGCGTTTGTGTTTATTTCGTGCAAGAGTCATTTATCTGTCAAAACAAGGTTGAAGTTCCCCCACCTTCGGTGAAGCGGTTGAATAAACAGTGACAGTTGGTGGTTTTGGTTAATAATTTGTAATTATTAAAGAGCTTTGAGCTCATAATCACAACATCAGAGGACATCTCTGATTTCTATTCGTAAGTAATGGTTTTTGGTTAAGAAATTAAAAATTTTTGAAATTATGATTTTAAATTATAATTCTTGATGAATATTAATTAATCAATCATCATAATCCTTACAAAGCCAAGTTGCGTTAAAATGGTAAAACGGTGAATTGCTGGTGGTGGCAGCAATACTACGACAGCAGCCGTTAGTCTGCACTACTTTCCTGAAGCGACGAGGATCACAGCTACCTGGATCAGAGCTGGAAAACTAAGGAGCGAGAGATGGGCTGGTCCCATCAAGCACAGCCAGTTGTGATTGGAGGACTTTTGACAAACTACTTCGAACAACAAACCTCTGAATTCACTTGAGAAATTTATGTCAGAGGTCAAATATCTGACAGATGAAGGAGAATGTTGAAGCAGAGTCTATAGCCTAGCTGTTCAGCGCATCTGATGGGAAAAGATCACCAAAGAAAAGATTTTTGCCACTGTTGCTAAACGTATCCAGGCTCAGCACTTCCTTGTCAAAAAGTATATTTAGATATCAGCAGTTACTTTAATAATTAACATTTTGAAAATATTGTTTTTATTATTATTACTAATAATCTAAAATTATTATTATAAGATAAATTACACACATATGCAATATATTTAAATAAATGTTTCTGTAAAGATTCTGACTTAGAAGTTAAGAAATGACCCACCAGGTAGTGTCTTCAGATCTTGAATCATCCCTTGTGTCTGCTGCTTCTGCTCCATGCTGCTCACTTCCTCTCCGGTTGTTTCACTCAGTGCCATATTTAGTGTAACCCGGCATTTATACTATATCTGCTCTGGTCTGGTCTGGCCTGCTGCAAAGCCTGGTGGAGCTCCAAAAACCATACTCAGTTTACGCAATAAAGGCCAGTGAAAAATGCAGTAGCAAGTCCAAACCACTTATTCTGAGGAAGTTAAACCATTAAAACTGCTTTTTCGTTTTATGCACCCAGATATTTTTATGTGTTTTGTTCTACAATGGGTGAGCCCAGAGAAGCTATATTTGTTGCTAAATTCTGTGTATTTAATGTTTCATTGCTCGGTTTATAATACCTGAGTTAACCCAGTAACTGATCTAATTGATCTAATGTTAACAACTGCAAATATACACGTGTATGTATAAATATACAGTACAGACCAAAAGTTTGGACACACCTTCTCATTCAAAGAGTTGTCTTTATTTTCATGACTATGAATATTGTAGCTTCACACTAGAGGGTGACACGGGAGTGGATTTTCTCTCCTGTCCCATCCCGCTCCCACAGAAAAATGTCTTGTCCCATCCCAATCCCAGGCCAGCATAACGAAACAAATCCTGTCCCGTCCCACTCCTGGTAAATTGACTCCCACTCCCAACCCGCTCCCATTCAGAAGGACTCCCACTCCTGTGTCACTCCCATTTTTGTTTTCTTCATTTAGTCTTTTGGCAATTTCTTTGTTTGAAGGACCAGTTAGGTCCCTGTTTTTAGTTGTAGTAAAGGCCAGTTAAAGTAAAAAGAATAATAATGAAGAAATAATAAAATATTAAACAAGGAAACAGACCATGCCTATCTTAGTTGAATAAACAAAATGTACATAGTTGTATTTTACTTATTTATTAAGTGACTGTTTCCTTTGAACAATGACATTACTTTTATGTTTCAAGTTGCTGGAACGAAAGAAAAATGCACCTAGTAAGAGAACTGTACTTGTTGAACAAAAGGGCAAAAAGGCAAAACCTTCATAATTTAGAAACTGTACCTCAATGGTTCACAGCCCTGGTCCTCAGGGACCCCTTCTCTGCAAGTTTTAGATGTTTGTCTGCTCCAGAACACCTGATTCAAATTCTGACATGACCTCCTATACAGGCATCAAGAATGGAGGGTCAAACTGGACCAATTTAATACAAAAAAATCATCATTAAATAAATAAATGTTGTGAATGTCCCATAAGTGAAGTAAATGTAACATAAAATAAATGTAACATTAAATATGCCATTAAATTAAAGGTGCCATTTATTTATTTAATACATCATTAGAAACAATAAATGTACCCTTATATCATGAAATGGACTATTATGCAATTAAATGTGCCACTGAATAATTAAGTATAATTTTAAAGACGACATGACATAATTAGTGGTACACTTAATATTTAATGATGTATTAAATAAATTGTACATTTAATGGTACATTCAATTTTTTTCTATTTCACAACATATTTATTTAATATCTTCCCTTGATGAAGCCTTTCTACGGAGTCCGCGAGGGGACATGGGGAATTGTTTTCTCTTTTGTGTCCCCACACAATAGTCTTTGCGTTATTTCGCAATACTTTGTGGGATAGTTTCCAAACCAGATAACTGCAAAAATGAAACAAACACTACACCCGTTTTGAGATTTATTGAGTTTTATTTTGAAATCGGCCTTAAATAAAATTATCTTCAATCAGACTAAAAGACAGTTTTTATCCACAAGCTGTCAAACAAACTACTGAACTCTGGACCATAAAACTGCACGAAACCACATCTGTGACACTTTGTTTGCTTATTACTGCTGCATGATGTGTACTTTTTTTTTGTACGCCGTGTTTTTGTTTTTATCGTGATTTGAACGGTTCTTCTTATCCTAAGCATTTAATCGCATTGTTGACTACGTGTTAACCTGCATATGACAAATAAACATATTAGTGTTTGTTTTATGAGCAGTTTATCATCTGTGCTGCTGTTCCAAAATGCCGAACGCAAAAGTATTGCGTGGGGACGCAGAAGAAATACATTTCCCCATGTCCCCTCAAGGGTTTCCGTACCTTACCTCTTAAATCTTTAGTGCACATGCAGCAATTTTGTTGGTCAGATGAGACTTGACACATGTTGGTACTTTTGGTTTGACGAATGAAGAGATGCAGGGCTGATTTAATCCAGAAGTTGCCTTACAAGTGTCCCTTAATCACTGGTGTACTTGATTACAACTAAACACGTTTTACAAGCAGCAGACTGCGTGTTAACAGCGCTACATTCAACTCTCCTGAAGTTCGGTAATATTTGCGACTTTCCTGTCAGCTCTATGAGTTTAATAGATAAGTCCTTATTTCTGACTTTACGTTACAAATCCAATTTTACCACGTCCAGTTCTCCACCTGCGTTTGCTCCCTCCATTCTGAACGCAGGTGGAAAACATCGATCAGAAGCACTGTTGGCTTGTGGGTCGTGTAGTTTGTTTGACTCGCATTATAGTATAGACTTCTTGGAAAAAAACTACACAATGGCGGCATCGATTCAAGTTTTTCTTTCTTAAAGTTTATAACAAAGTCTCAGTTTTACATTTCCAAAGACAATTGATCCTAGTTTATTTTCCTTCCTATTGGTTAGCTCCCGCTCCCGTCTGCTCCAGTTCATTTCTTATCTTGTACCGTCCCAATCACGGGATCTTTACTGACGCTGTCTCCCGTCCAGCGGGATTCCCGTGGGAATCCCGTGACCCGTGGGACTCCCGAAAAAATGTCAGCCTCTACTTCCCACTGAAGGAATCAAAACTATGAATTAACACATGTGGAATTATATACTGAACAAAAAAGTGTGAAACAACTGAAAATATGTCTTATATTCTAGGTTCTTCAAAGTAGCCACATTTTGCTTTGATTACTGCTCCGCACACTCTTGGCATTCTGTTGATGAGCTTCAAGAGGTAGTCACCTGAAATGGTTTTCCAACAGTCTTGAAAGAGTTCCCAGAGATGTTTAGCACTTGTTGGCCCTTTTGCCTTCACTCTGCAGTCCAGCTCACCCCAAACCATCTCGATTGGGTTTGGGTCCGGTGACTGTGGAGGCCAGGTCATCTGGCGCAGCACCCCATCACTCTCCTTCTTGGTCAAATAGCCCTTACACAGCCTGGAGGTGTGTTTGGGGTCATTGTCCTGTTGAAAAATAAATGATGGTCCAACTAAACACAAACCGGATGGAATAGCATGCCGCTGCAAGATGCTGTGGTAGCCATGCTGGTTCAGTATGCCTTCAATTTTGAATAAATCCCCAACAGTGTCACCAGCAAAGCACCCCCACACCATCACACCTCCTCCTCCATGTTTCACGGTGGGAACCAGGCATGTAGAGTCCATCCGTTCACCTCTTCTGCGCCGCACAAAGACACGGTGGTTGGAACCAAACTTGGACTCATCAGACCAAAGCACAAATTTCCACTGGTTTAATGTCCAGTCCTTGTGTTCTTTAGCCCAAACAAGTCTCTTCTGCTTGTTGCCTGTCCTCAGCAGTGGTTTCTTAGCAGCTATTTTACCATGAAGGCCTGATTCACACAGTCTCCTCTTAACAGTTGTTCTAGAGATGTGTCTGCTGCTAGAACTCTGTGTAGCATTGACCTGTTCTCTAATCTGAGCTGCTGTTAACCTGTGATTTCTGAGGCTGGTGACTCGGATGAACTTATCGTCCGCAGCAGAGGTGACTCTTGGTCTTCCTTTCCTGGGGCGGTCCTCATGTGAGCCAGTTTCTTTGTAGCGATTGATGGTTTTTGCGACTGCGCTTGAGGACGCTTTCAAAGATTTTCATTTAAAATCGTTAAAGAAATTAGGTAGAAAAAATGTTATTTCTCAAAATGCATCTTTATTTGAAAGCAACAGTCCATTTATTGGTCAAATTGCAGGGGGGTTTTTGCCTATCTCCAGCAGTCACTGGGCGAGAGGCAGGGTCCACCCTGGACTGGTTGCCAGTCCATCTCAGGGCAACACAGAGACACACGAACAGGACAAACAACCATGCATGCACATATTCATACCCATTTAGATTAACCAAATAACCTAACAGTCATGTTTTTGGGCTGTGGGAGGAAGCCAGAGTATCCAGGGAAAGCCCACACATCCACGAGGAGAACATGCAAACTCCATGCAGAAAGACCCCAGGCCAGGAGTCAAAACCTGGACCTTCTTGCTGCAAGGCATCAGTGCAACACTTTATTCAAGTTTTGTTACATTATTATTAAAATAAATGTGTTTGACAAAAATCCATTGTGATACTTCCGGCATTGAGGTCAATTTTATGGTTGAGTGCATTACTTTTGTTGTTCTTCAGTTAATATCTGCTATGTGTTTTGGGTTGTGTATAAAAAACTGTTGATAGTATTCAATAAACAGTTAAGTGTGTAAATTATAAAGATTTCTGAAGTTTAAGGGGTCGATAAATGTAAAATCTTCTGCCAGTAGATCATGACCACATTGCATTATGTTTTAAACATTAATTCATCAGATTTTTCTTGAGCTAGCATGTTGCTGACAGCAGCGTCCAACTGCAATGCTGTAAAAAAATCTCTGCTGTATTTTATCAGATTCATAGTGAGTTAAAGATATGCAGAACTGTTTAACACTTAAAAAGGTGATGGAGATTCTATCCATTCGAACTTTCCTCTTCAGTGCTGTAAATTGTCCCACTGAAGTGATCACAATGAAAATGGGAGACTTTTATGCAATGATTTGGATCAAACCACCTCAGAGATGAAGGAGGGGGGGACTAAAATTAGGCAATTTTGTCTTGTTTTTATTTTTTGCATGCTTGTTAAAAAAAGGGATGAGAAAAATGGGGGAGCAGCTGCCCTGAGAGTATCTATGGCAGACACTGGTGACTAGATTATTTGGTTACATTGCCAACACCTTAATCTAACAAGGGCATAGTAACAAATTAGCTAAATTGGAGGGAAAATTAACCCTTTATCACATGTGTTTAAATTTCATGTAAACATTATGTTAAAAGTGTATCATTATAGAATCTGATTTGATTTTTGAAGTTCCCCTAAAACCACCACCACCACCACATTTTGGTGTTTGGAGACAAAAGCTTGAGTATTGACCATAGCTTCCTTCTACTGCAGATGCAAGCTAACAACTCATGCTTCAACAATGTTATTATTCTAATTTCACAGACAGATAATCAATATAATGTGTTCAGTTGGTAAGAGTGTTGCTGACAGCACTGCTTTAACACCAAGGATTAATAGCCACCATTATAAAGATTTTAGTGAGACAGTTGCTGCCAGTGTTGTATGATGGCAACTCTGTGGAAAGCTAAAGAATTATTATGCTGCTGTTGACACACACTTTAGGCACAACAGGCAGCATTAATTATATTGAACTTTGGAGCTGAATATATCCTCCTTCGTAAAGCATAGTTTGTTCAAACTAATAACTTTTGCTTTTTAATCAATTTAAAGCATCACTTCAAGAAGCTAGCAGTGGCTCAGAAAACAGCTCATTTTAAATTATATTTAGATCTCCAACGAAAAACCATGAAAACCACACAAAAATAGAGCACATTTTTACTGGTTAGACTTGTGTTTAGTAAGTTTTTATATGTTGTATCTGGGTAAACCAGAACTAGTCTGCCTGTAGAACCTGAGTCATGTCTGTTTAAAATTAAATGAACATGGAAATCCATATGAAATAAATAGAAAATAAATGGATAAATTCTGACAGCCTGCTTTTGGACTGACATCATGTGAGCAGTATATAAAAATCCATCAGGACTCATTGAGGGAGACCAGCAGGGAAGGGTGGTCTGGTCCCCCAGCTTCTGATGATTGATGACACTTCTTGTGACACTGACAGAGAGGGATCAGCAGAGCAACCAACCACGTCTGCATAGCTCTGCTTGAGCCAGACGCCAGCCATGCTATTGTGTCATCGACACTGTCGCGCACACACAGTGGGACACAAGTAAACATGTCTGCAACAAGTCAAACACTCATAATGAGTGTCTCGGAAAGCACGAGGTTGATTTATTAATGGTAAAACCCAGGTTCTGATTCATTTACATAAATGTGAAACATATTTCATCATAATACTCATGCACCTGCGGTCTTAAACATTTTGTTTTTGTTATCTTTCTAAAATGAGCTTCTAGGCGCCTGTTTTTATTTTAAGGCTCGCAGAGAATGAAGCCTGCCAGCTGCAGAAAGTATCTACATCCTTTCTGACAACCCAATGAGAAAGTTTTTCTGAAACATCTAAAACATTTGGTTCAAATCCACATCAAGATATATTTTTACGGGTGTCAAATATTTACAAATAAAGTCACTGAAATCTTCCATTCTGATGTTTTTAGGGTTACAGTTGAGCCCAAAATTATTCATACCCCTGGCAAGTTCAGCCAAGAAGTTTGATTCTGATGGGAAAAGAGCCAGAAGCTCTAAAGGTAGTAAAACATTGCTAAGGGAGTTTTTATTTAAATAAATATATATATATATATGTTTATCTTTATTTACATTTTCTTAAAAATGCAATGTCTAAAAGGATTTATACCCTTCTCAAAATTTAAAGGAACACTTTTTTTGGCATTTCACAGTCAAACCTTTATTACAAGCTTAAATAAACCTTTTACATATTTTCGAAAGAAGGAAATAAATAGAAACGACACATTAAGTCATATATGTTAGTTTTCTAAGCTGCTAGCACACCTCTAACAGTGATGCACACACTCCAGCCTTAAGGTGGCAGTAATGCACATGACATCCAAGGATCATTTCATAAGGAAAATGTGGTGTTGGATGATCAGACTGCGTTCCTGGACTTTTTAACAGTATTTTTAAGTTCCTGGTAACAGCATGGTTAAGTGTGCAAATCGTGCAACAAAGTTTTCAAGCCTGTGGTTTGACCTAAACGTAAAACATGTTGCTGTGAGCAAGCACACCACAGCTAACCACAGTCCTCGGACGAGGTTTGGAGCCAAAATGTATACATTTATGTCAGATATGACTGAATTTAGGCATATGAAGAGATTCAGTCTCTACCCACAATTTATTTGAATTTAAAAAAATTGTTTACTGTTACCAATACTACTATTTGTAAAATTAGATTAATTCATTACAAAGCCTCCAATGTATTATATCTATTTTTTAACTGTGTCCCATCACTGCATATATGTGTATATGTGTGTGTGCGTGTGCGTGTCTGTGTGTTATTGTTGAAAAACATCCCCAGCTCATGTGTCAGCATCCTAAATTTCTCCGTTTCTTTTTGCACCCATATATTGTAATCATAAAGTTAGAAACAATGTTGTAATGTAATTTGAAGTATTTAAAAATATACGAAAGATCTATGAAGATCTAATTGAAGGTTAAGAACTAACTAGGTTACCCTAAAATCATATGTTGTTTTTTGAATGGTTTCAACTGAAAAATATCACAATTGTTCTGGGTATGCCTGCTCTAAAATCAGAATTTTTCACTTCTCCTCTGCAGCTGCCCAGATGCATGATTTACAACACTTATGTCTCCAGTCACTTCCATTTTATTGAGTTATCAATTTCTCAGCGTTAAAAAAAAAAACTTTCACAAACTCCTGTTACAACTCTGGGCCCACGTTGAGATGACATTTAAAGAGCTGGCTGTTAACAATGTATCTGGTTGCAGTGAGAAAGCAAGATTTTATTGCCGAACGCATATCAAATAATGACGTTTGCTGGCACGTCCGTGTGAACAGGACAGAACAATATCTCCTCAGCACCAAGTGGGCCGCGGGGAACGTTGTATCCGGCGCCAACCAGAAAGACTGAAAATTCCTCACTTCATAAAAAACAATTCTGGACCATCACACCGCCTGGTAATCAATACGAAGAGCACAGCTGTCACACTATAAAAAACAGCCATAATTTGGGAAGAGCCCTTTTCTTTCTGTGTTCTCCTCTGTTGGAGGACATCAGGATTACCTAGTTGTAGGTAAGTGATCATTTATTCTTCACTATAACTCGCAGCTCTACACACAGTGAGAATACTTTCATTATAGAGCGGCGTCGGATAACTATTAGCACAACATAGTTACTCATTTAATGATGGTGTTTAATAAATTGCAATTAGAGCTAATAATAAATGTGCTATCTCTCTTCAGGGCATCCTCATTCTATGTCTTTTATTTCCCGAAAGCTCAGCAGTGAAATACTGTACCACAATGCTGCTTTGCAATCTGATACATTTAAGACGAGACCTTGAAGAAGGCCAGAACCACATCTATCAGTGACTAAATCTGTCCTTGCGTTCTCAGGGAAGACTCTCAAGGATGAGGCAAGTCTTCAAAAGCATCTCTGCCTTTTGATGTAAACTTCTGTGACTGCCGGGGTGTCTCTTCAGCCCTGCTGTCTTTTAATTGATTATGTGAGGCAGAGGGCACTGTATTGTAAATGAGGTGCAAGACAAAGACTAGCAATGCTCAGTAGCTTTGCCCTGTTATTTTCCGCTAGTGCAGCAGTTGACGGTAAAGAACGCAGTGTGCCATTCAGGGAAAAGGTCATGGGAACATTCAGTGCCAAGAGGGAATAAAATACGTTCACTTTGGGGAAAAAAGCAACAGACAAAATATAACTTGTTCAATTATTTCTTTAAAAATTCAACACACACTTTGTCCTTCGTCACCAGCAGCGCCTTCGCATCATGTCTTCCCCCTGATGGTTTAAGGAAAGTTGTTGCTCTCAAGCTGCCAGAGTGGAAATAAAATAAACCTTGATTGTCTACTTGCTGCTCAAGGTAGTGTGACATTTGACAGTCTTTTAAGGGGCATGTTTGGGCGCGGAAAAAATTCAATTGTGCCGTATTGATTCACAGCCGTCTATCATTATTCCCAGGTTGATTGACAGGTAGAAATTGGTAACGTTAAGTATTTCATATGTTATAAGGGCTGACATTTGTTTGTCTGCTCCCTATGTCAATATTGGAGAGATCTGTAGCGTTATGAGATAGCATTATACACCAACTGTGGCTTTTGTATGATGTTCCAATGTTTTCTCCGACATAATTTAAGATATATTAAAAACCAGCGGAATCTAGAGGTGTTTAATGCCAATATTATTGTTTTCCTCCAGAGGATCATGTATGTTCATAGTCACTGGCATCTCTCTGTATGTGCACGCATGTGTGCACTGCGCTCCACACACACACACACACACACACACATAACTAAAAATATATTCCAGTCATGCTTTTAGGCAACAAACACGGCCATGAGGCTCAAAGGAGGCTATTTTGATTTAACTGTGTCAACAATTAGCATAAGAATGAAGCTCAATGACCCCAGCAGGCTGACAGTAGGCTCACCTGTTCCAGTGGTAACTGCAGCGTTTCATCCATCCACATTAGAACAGTTGTATATTTGTTTCATTGGAGCGCCAGTCTGTCTGGGTCAGGGGTCCCCAATTAAATTTAAGCAAGGTCCACTCAGACATTTTTCTCAAGTAAAGGTTCCGAATATGTAATGTTTGTCATATTTATATGACAAAAGATTTATTAACTTCATATAGTATCAAATATCTTTCCTTTTTTTTTACCACTGAATAAGATAAGGCAGCATTAAAAGTAAAAACAATAATACTAAAACAGCTGCTGAGCTGTCAGAATACTGATGGATCTTTCAAACTTTTTATTAAATCCCAAGAAATCTAGGTCCAGATAAATCCTGATTTTGGTCCAGATCTGGACCATGTTCTGCCGTTCTGAGACCTTGGATCTAGGTGTTAGAATTAGCATACATTTTTCTTGGCATTTAGTAGAAGCCAAAGGAAATGTTTTGGTCAGTCTAATGATAGATAATGTTCAGAAAGAAAGAACACATTAAGCCAGATGTTTGAAATTGAAAAATGACTATAAAAAGTTGGAAGCCTCACAAAAACAGTGATAAAAGTTTTATGTTCAAATCTTAAATAAAACCAGATATTTTAGAATAAAAAGCATACAGTACTCCAAAAACATAGGAACATAAATATGAAAGTAAACCTAACCTGGTTTATATCCTCCAAAAGAAAGATGTAAGAGTTATAAAAGGTTCATATTGCTGTGATCCAACTAATGAAAGGTTAATTAAGTTCTATTTCCTAAAATTCTGGTAAAAGATGTTGTATCATATGAAGCATAATCTACTGCCAAATTAAGAAATAAAAAAAAACAACTCTAAGGTAAATGTGTGTTTTTTAAAAGTACAGTAAGTAAATGTGAGAAGTATCTAAGACTCTTGTTCAAAAAAACACAGCAGTACACACACACACTCACACACGTACACATCTCTGTGACTATTTACATTTTACATAGATTTTCAATGAAGGCATCAAAACTGTGAATGAACACGTATGGTATTATGTAGCAAAGGTAAAATTGTAAAGGAACTTTAATTATGTTTTATATTTTATACAATGTAAATAGTCATGAAAATAAAGAAAGCCATTAAGTGAGAAAGTGTATATGTATGATGGTAGACCTCTTTTACGATTTCTGCTTGTTCCCCTGATAACACTGATTGAAAATACAAAGAAAAATACTTGCGGCCAGTTATAGAATATAAAGAAATGTCTGAAGAAAAAATATGTATTAATAAAAGGGATGTGTCTGTTTGTGATAAATGGACATTACTTTCTCACGGGTACGCCAGATTAATTTTGGACCTGAGGATGTCAGTCCTGAACACAGCAAAGCTTATCAACTTTTACTGCCTTTAAAACACGAATGATTTTCATAATAACTGCTCAGTGGTGCTGGAGGCTATACATATGATTACTCACACATTCATGCTGGCTGATAATTATCTGACTACAGTGAAGAGGAGTTACCAAAAAACATCAAATTTCAAGAAGCACTTATCAGGCTGCAGCTTGTATGAGTATGAAAGAAAAGGACAGTGGTACAAACACACATTATTGGTTAATAGAAATGTTTTATTTATTCATAAAATGCTAGATAGCTAAACATTTTGTTACCATGGTGCAAGATTTATGCAAACAAATCCAATTGTTTCCACTTCAATAGCTTTGGCATTTATTTCTGGCACATTTATAACTGGGACATAAGTTGACTGATCCTCACCGTTCAGAGTAGCCCCTCTACTATTTCAGGATTATTCTTTGCTGGTCAAACCTAAAGGTAAATGTTTAGATTTAACTCACCCATCCCTTTTGCCACACTAACATAAGCGCTGTCTATATAGATCTCTAGTCTTGGGTCAACATTAAGTCTTAGCAGGATTTAAGAGTGGTGAGGTCAGTGGATCAATGTTGAGGTCATCTCACTCATTGTGCATCTTTTTATATAATTCTTATTAATTTCATTTTGCAAAACTTATAATGATTTGCAGTAATTAGCCCTGAAATGACTCTTTATTCTATATTTATGGACAAGCTAAAAAAAAAAAAACCTTAGACCATTGTGTACTCTGTGTGCAGCTCCCATCCTTAGCCTGGAGCTACACCTATTGGGTCTAGTATCAACCTGTTTTTCTGACGGACATAACCAGATGTTTGAGAGGCTCAAGGGCGCGGCAGTCTATTCAGCACAACTATTTCCATTGTTTGCATTGTTGTTGTTTTTTGCTTTCTAAATGGCCTTAAACTGAAACAAGCAGACTGTAATGATTTCTCTAGTATTACATGTAATGATTCTTTGCTCTGGTTTTAAACTAGAGACTTGAATTTGTTTATAATGAAAAACCCCTTTAAAGTGATAGATGGCAACAGATGCGGGAATGGTCAAGATTTTACTGCCCTAAGCTGCAAAAAATATTGATAAAAAAAATGACAAAGGTTGCAAAACTGTAATATGTAGGTATATATTTATTTAAATGTATCAAATGGGCACATTTTAGAGCCAGAAAAGCTGAAGAAAGCTCAAAACACAAGTAGATCACAAGCCCATTTGTTTCACAGCTGATAAGTAATTTTAAAGCACACAATTTTGCACAAAAAGAGCCTTTAGAGTGACGTCCTTAAAACCAGATATGCACTTCCATGTATGGATGATGACTGGAAAGCTCTCACTGTAAACACAGAGATGGACAAAAGATGGACCTCTTGGCAAAACAAGATTAAACAAGATTTACTGAAATGAATACGTGGCTGCTGAGAAAAATATGTAGTGAGCACTTTTGCTTCTTCGTGCAGGTAAAATACAGGACGACATATTTCTCTTCAACCAACAAAAACAGCCAGGAAACCTTTTTGCACCAGGCCTATAAAACAATTAGAATCCCAGAGACAGAGGACAGGAACAGCCCAAATCTTAGGGACACAACATAGTTAATGTCAAACCTAGCTAGCTAAAGCAAGGAGTCAACAGTCACACCACTGAGGCATAGTTTCAGAATAAGAATAAGAAAACATTATTTTATTTCCATTGTTACATTATATGCATCTGCTGCCAGTAGTAAATTTCTGCTGATTTTTGAAGATCACACGATTAAGTAAACCTACAGCTCTCTCCAAAGAGAGAGCCATTAGTTTTCACCTGCATGGTTCAAACCAAAGATAATTAGCTGCACCTGCGACTAGTTTTCTTCGTTTTAGTGTCTGAGTCAAATGAAGATCCTGACGTCCTCTGCCATCTGAGTATTTTAACTTCTCTTCCAACTACATGTCTAGCCTTGAGTTTTTACCCTCAAGCTACATGTTGTGGGAAAACTGAATGTTGGGATTCTGGCCTCAGTATATTGTTTTTACTGCTGCTACTGTAGTGCAGCTTAACCCTCATAAGTAAAACACAGAGTGATTATGTGTCAAAAAGTGAGATGTTCACAATAACTGCGTGGCTCACTGATATAATGTAGACTACTATGGCAACACAATTATGAAGTATGTAATGGAAGCATGCTGATGCTTGCAGGAACCAGTGTGGTCAAAACCAGAGCAAAACTTTCTATCTACCTGAATGTGGCCACGCTTTATTGTTTCAAATTACAGTTCTTTTTACAAGCATCATTTTCATCTTCATAGTGAGTTACAGGCAGACTGGGCTCCTCGCAGAGAGCTTTTAAATTTATTCATGGTATGCTAGTTTGTTAGATCTCCAAAATAATGACTCCTGACTTCCTCTTTCTCAGCAGTTTAAATCACCATCAATCTACTCTTTATGAACTGAACTCTAGGCTGGAGGCTTTGATGTTTTTGTCTTGTGTGGACATTGGGCTTTGAAAAATAGATTCCCAAGATTAGAGTTTCACACATAAGATTGTCACTCTTCAGCAACATTTGGCTGTTCTCATTCTCAGCTCCCTTGTGCTTTTTTTTTCCTTTCACTCGTTTTTACATATCAATAGCCTCATTGCATAATTGGCAAATATGACTTAGGCAATGCTATGAGGCTAACGATAGTTCTTGATTTCAGACATGAAATGAATATAACTATAAAGAGCTACAGGCCTGAACTCAGTACAGAGAGTTGTAAAAACTCTGATACATGCTCTTTATTTTGAACATTTATTACTCAAGCCATGAAAATACAATAATTATTTCTTTTAACGCAGGCATGGACAACTAAGATAACCATGTGATGGACATGCATCGTGTGTGCTCAGACTTCAAGCGCATTAAAGATTCATACATGCCTGTAAGACAGAGCTCTGGTCACTGGTTTGCTGTTACTGCTCCACATTCTGGGAAACGTTAAGTGGGGTAAATGTAGTTTGTGTAATCCCTGGATTAGCATAGCAACCAGATAATGGCCAGGAATGGACACACAGCCTTTCAATATTTGTGCCCCTTAACCTGAGGCAACACGTTGGGTGGACTGTTTGGAGAGGGAGGACTTAGACCTCCAGCTGCCACAAGCTTTAGAATAAGAGGTGAACAGCAACTTCAAGTTGTGACTTGATTCTGGTGATTTGTTTGCTACAACCAGATACAAAATTGGAAAACAGTATACAATTTTCTTATTTGTCTTTTGCCAAAAAAAAAATGTATTCTTGCCTGTCTGTATATCAAACAACTGAATTAGAATTTTAAATGAAATAGAATTTTTAAATGAAAAACTCTTTTATCTTTAGATTGCCTTGTCAAAAACAGTAATTTCAACAGACAGACTGTTTGTTCTGAACAAGACAAAAACATATCAAAAGTTTTTGTCCTGTTATTATCAGCAGTTATTATGAAAATGATTCATGTGTTAAAGGCAGTAAAAGTTGCTAAGCTTTGCTGTGTCCAGGACTGACATCCTCAGATCCAAAATAACTTCGTAACAGAAGTCCCTTTCTGGAGTTGTTGCCCTAACCTCTGCCTTGATTTGCTTATGCCTCAGGGTATACAAGGTATACTCAATCATGAAACTTCTAGAAAAAGTACGTAAATGTACTTAATAGAGGAATCTTTCATAATGTTAACATTTTGGAATAATAAACCAATTACAAGCATTAAACTAACAAGTTAAATTGCAATGTAAATTACTTAATCATCAAAATGTTTTTTTATAGAGTCAATGTTTTATAATCTTCTCCCACAACTGCACTCAATTTGATCAGCTGCCTTTTTGCAGATAAATGATTAAAACATGTGTATTATTGTGCTGTAATGAGATTGTGTGATATGAGATCTAGTCTGTTGCTAGTTGCTCTCAAAATGTGACTTCCACTGGTCAAGTATGTCTAAGCCTCTATGGGTCCAGATATGAAGGTGTGTTCTTTTTTCTTGAACCATGTTGCATCTATGGTTAAAACTCTTTGAAAAAGTTTTAAATGATACAGTCAATCTAATAAAGACTTCTCCTTGGGCCAGCCTATAACCCTCGCCAGCGTTTTAGATAGTCGGTAGCATCTGATTTGACATTTAACTAAGATCCTTCAAGCCTGGACTGCATTTGATCATCTCTGATTCTAAACCTGAAATACTTAGACGGGTCACACCTAAACTAATTCTATACTAAACAAGGATTGTTTAAATTTATGGAACCTCTATTCTATTTTTGAAAACACAAAAATGTAGCATTATCAGTCCTTAGAAATTGACAAGCATAAAATCAGCTTTGAAGCAATTTTCCATGATCTGCTCATAGTCTTCTGTAAGGAAATCTAGTTTAATGACTGCAATATATACCAACCAGGTGGAGGTCAAATACAGCTGTTTTGGTTTGACTACGATTTATAATCTGTTATATTTCATGAGGGTCATCTGGCACCAGATGGTTTAGAATTTACATTTTATAATATGACGTTTAACAAGAATTATTGGATTAACTTATACAGAAAATCTAATCATATTCTGTAGAATTCATTGAAATACTTTCATACAAAGGAAAATCAAAAATTTACAATTTGATTGTGTGTGTGGGTGTGTGTGTGTGTGTGTGTGTGTGTTACTGTCTTGGCATCACAGTGAGAACCATTTTCCATATTTCACCATCAAATTGAGGACCGTTTGTACCAAAGTGAGGACATTTTGCTGGTCCTCACAACCTATTTTGCTAACAGTTAGGTTTAGGACTAAGGTGTGAATTGACTTTAGGTTAAGGTTAGGGTTAGGCATGCACTGGTAATGGTTAGGTTTAGGGTTATTGTCAGGGTTAGGGCATAGAAAGGGTTGAAAATGACTGAAAATCAATGGAAGTCAATGGGAGTCAACACATGGTCCTCACTACATATAGCAAAACAAGAGTGTGTGTGTGTGTGTGTGTGTGTGTGTGTGTGTGTGTGTGTGTGTGTGTGTGTGTGTGTGTGTGTGTGTGTGTGTGTGTGTGTTGGTGCAAATTGTGCATCTCATACCAAGGTGTTAGGACAACTGTATGCAAATTGTGGTTGGATTCTGCTGCTGTGATCTGGCGCTCTGCAAGCTTCCAATAGTTAAATAAGCAGTCTCTCAAGTTTTTTCACTTGAGTCGTCAAAACGCCCAAAGAGTTTTCATCACCAATCACCACAGCGATCTCTCTGCATTCACACAAAAACCAAGGGAAAAAAAAGGAAAATGACAGTTGGATCATAGCTGTCCACAAACGATGCCTCAAGGCTTGAAGTGTGAGTTCGACGAAGTGTAAAATGTCAGGCGGGGAGCTTCCAGGGAACGCTTGTTGGCAGGACAAAGTGGAAACCCAGCTCTATGTGAGTGGGGGAGGGGGTGTGGGGAGAGGACGTTCGGTTTGTACTCTGCAGCATGTGGATGGCTGTGTGCTCCTCTCAAATGTCATCCAAGACAGCCTTGCAACACTCCAACCAGGAGCTGAAGTTGTAGCCTATATTTTAGGGGGGTGATTATTTATGTACCTGCCATGAATTTTCACTCAGGCTCACCATGTACCGAATCCTCCCACATCTCCCCCCAAAACCAGATGGAACAAGGCAGAGTAACCGCAAAGAGCAGCAGGCTCCAGAGATTTTCCCCTGTCTTCAGTTATGAATTCAGCATATGCTGCGCAAAATTATGCTTGTGAGTGTAAAGGTTGAGGTTTGTTTGTGAAGCTCTGTGAGAATAAACACTGCAATCCCATTCTAAGACCTCAATCAATCTTATCGGGTGGTAGGCTGGATTTGCATGATAAAAACAATCAAATTTGTGGTTTTCAGAGATGATTGCTCGTGGTATCCAGCACCCACTCTTTTTCACAGCCAATGCTAATGCATTATCTACAACTGCAAGAGCAGCATCACACACTGGCTTCAGAATCCATTAATAGTATATTCCTATTGAAAAAAAAGAAATCTCAAGCATCGTAATGTTACTCCTTGAGCTTATCCCGTTTCAGCAAAGCAACGCGGTGTACTGAAAATACACCATCACTGACAGAGAGAGCCTAATCCAGTGATTGGTTTTACCTTATCACACAACTTAAGGAGTGTACACTTCTAAGCTGACGGATTGAACCTCTGTTCGATACAGGTTTGCAAAACTGAATCTGTTGAGCCTCAAAGATTTGATATGGGTATTTAAAGCTCTGTGCGGTATTAACCGCAGAGCACAACAAATAGCCTGCCTTTTAACAGGGCTGGGGAAACCCAGGGCCAGTTGGGATGCAAATTGAAATGATCCAAGAGTGGATTGAGAAGGTGAGGGTGGGCTTGGATGGGGCTGCAGAGGGTGGGTGAGGGATGTGGGGGCTGAACGAGACGAGGCTGGTATGAGGCTCGTGGCGAGGGCTGGCAGGGTCCTGAGGGGTTAGCTGTGATTAGCCTCAAACTCAGAGTTCATCATGTGAGTGACAACAGTTTTGTGACAAACAGCAATAAAAAAATGTCACTGTCCTTTTTCCACGTCCTCCCCTCCACACACAACATGGCGCATCACTTGTCAGATTCTCTCTGTTTGTGTAGATCTGCAACCATCTAAATGTTCGGAGAAAATTAATCATATCCTTAAAACTTCAACTCAGCATTTTCAGATTTTACAAGGCAGCAACTGAGACATTTTAAAGGAAGTATTTCAGATTGTAAAACTGTAGCAGAAGATACTTGTTCCGCAGACTTTGCTGAAAGCATTTTAGCAAACATTAGAAGAAAGTCTCTGAGTCTAATTCAAAACAATGAAATGTCGTGAATGGAAAAAAGGTTCTAGTCCAATAGAAGTGAAGCATAAGATGTTTACGCCCACTTCTTCGGGCATGTGAGCACTAGGAAAACAAGTTGCTGTATTTTAATTTATCATGACCAACCCAGAGTGACTATCCTTTAATGTAAAACTTCAGTAAATCATTTTAATAGCAGATTCTACCAACTCAGTTCTAGGATTAACCAATGATGCCATCATCTGGGAACGCTCCTCAGCTTCCCAATACACACAGGAGCCTCATTCATTTTCCACCAGCAAAAATCCACCAACTAATTATAAGAGTGTAACTTGCATACTTTTCATCATTGTAATTAAAATGGGATAAATAAACACTGTGGACATGAAAAGAAGAAGACTTCCACTTCTTGACCTTGATAATCTCGGCTGGAATGATCAACCTAACTGGGATTTAGTTGCCTTCTGCTGCTTTCTTCCAGCAGTAATTTGGTTTGCTGGGCTAGTGAAGGAAGCCAGGCGCTGTTGGCCCATTAAAAGCACTAAAGCAATCTTTTTATTTCTTAGTTGTTTTTTTTTTTACTTTCTTTTTGTTGGGTAAGATGAGACAGAAAGAGGTTGGAGGATTGATAGAGAGATGGATGGCAACACACACTGGGTGACTCATGATTGGGAGTCTGCATGGAAGTCAATGTGAGACTATAAAGAAAGAAGCTTCCCTCTCTAGGGTGTGGTGAGGTTTAAGGGCTTTTGCATACAACTTTAAAGAGCCCAAGTTTTAAATCCTAGGATATACTGTTAAATCACATGGGAGGCTTATTGTTTTCAAGGCTTCACATATAAGCACTGTTAACCCTCTAAATGCCATTGAAACCAGCTCGATGTATGCTCATTACAGAGTACGAGCAGTCATCAGCCGGGCAGGTGTGAGTGAAAAGCATCTGTGATCAAGGGTGGGGTTTATGTACTGCTTTGTTTTACTATCCAATATCACATTACCTTCTCCTTCATAAGCGATTGTCACCCTGTACTTAGGTCTCCTTCTTCCATCTGTGTGTCCACAAAGCAGAGAGCATATGTTTGTAGGACCAGCAAGCCTAAAGAAATGAGGAGCTTTCTGGTGCTTCTGCAAAACATCCAGGAATCCGAGTTTACGCTGTAACAGAATGATTTTACCTCAAAAAGATGACATGGGCTGTCTAAAACATATGTTTCTCTAATCTATTGATAAATATCTCAATCAATATTAATGACAAAGTTTCCTCCAAACATCACATTCAAATTTATTTTATTTTTAGCTTATTTTTGACAGCTGTGCTTGGAGTATATTGCATGTCACAAAAACATGTAAACAAAGACTTAGTATACATTTAAGTACTTGATGACCTATAGGTCTAATGTGTGAACTTCTAATAAAGCCTAACAACTGAAAAAAAAAAGAATATTCAGCTTGCTCTGAATGCCAAATGCCAACTGAATGCCAACTCTACGAGTAAAAAACAAAATGAATCTGTTTTTATTGGTATTTATTGTGAACACCTTCAAAACTGTTAAACATGTTTCAAATTGGCCGAAGTAAAATTGACACCATAGGCAGCATCAAGGCTGCAGGCTAACCAGGGTTGCTGCTACACATCAGGCATGCTGGGATGCAACATGTGAGTTTAAGTAGTTTCTTAAAGTCCAGAGGGACTACAACTTTATTTATTAGGCTTTATTTATATTCAGATCTTATTCAGAGCTTTAAGTCTAACGTTTCTGCCAACACTTTGTTACACAACACATTTTGGCTAGCGTATGAATTCCACTTGTATGTGCAACATTTACTAGATGTTCTAAGATTTTTGGTGCATTTTTAAACTAAACGGCCTTAGATGCAAAACAGTCAGCAACTGTGCATAATTATTTAGTCTACTATTTGTATTATCCAGTATAGGAGATGGACTTTATTATTGCCTTTTAAAGTGACTCTTAAGATGCCTTGTTCTTCAATGGTTGTGAGGTTTTGTTGAAATATGATCAGACATTTTACTCAGCCGAAGAAGACCCTGTGAAATGGGTCTGGTGATGCCTGTGAGGTAAAGGCAAGCAGACAAGAGTGTTAACCAATCACGAGTTGGTGCAGTTTTCTGTCTGAAAGTTTAAAACACAACTATGCAGTAGAGAATGTATCAGACAGCATCGTTAAACTTCATAAACCTTGCAGAGCATCCTAACCCCATGTTTCTGCTCACTAAACCTGAAGTTAGACCCCTCATCTTTGAAAACTTTTAAAATCAGGAAATCTTATAAGAGAAATTCATAAACATTATGTGTTTACTTTAAATATAAAAGTCGAGAGAATTATTCTAGTCGACATCATCGATTATAAAGACTAATGGCAGTTATTTTTCATCTACTGTAGTGGTATATGTATTTCTAAGTGAAAGACTTTTCTGAGTGTTTTGTGCAAAATACAGTAAAAATGGAGTAAAAAGCATCCTGTGAAATTCAAATCTTTGAATTTTACAAAATAACACTCAACATTCAGCTATGTTTCGCATGTTCTTCCTTTGATTTGTTAAGTTTCACATTTAAATGTTTTATAAAACAAACAAAAAAAGCTTAATCTCAGGAAATGTTATTGTTGCAGCCAAGCATAATGTGCCCAAAACACAAGCAACAGTAAACGAACCCCTCCGGAGCAAGCGGTTTTACTAACCTTCTGGTTTTTCTTTTTAAATCAAATAAATCATTCCAAGAGTCAAATCCTTATTTTCCGGGTTGTTTTCATTTCATCACCCAGAGCTCGTCCTCCCTCGTGTGCTCCGCTGTTCAGCGAGTGTCAAGAAGTAAGATATGATTGTATCTTCAGATATTGATCTTAGCCCCAATGTGCTTCATTGCCTCATATTGATTTCTCATGCTGGCGCTGGGGGCCTGAAATTGGTCTGTGCAGTGAATTTCACCTGTGCAGTGTTTTTATTTGTCATGAAAACATTCATGCACTGCTCACCCATGTCAATGTTCCCTCTCTGTCTGGTCAATTGACTGCCATTTTGTGGTGTGTTAGCTATAGTCTTCTGCTTGCACTTTTCTGCTAAATATCTGTTTAACTATGTCTAATGGTCTCTGTTTGCTAAGTGTGATGGCAAATGTATTTGCAGCCTGGTGATTATTTGGTTGACACTGTTAACATTTCACTTCAACCAACATGAAGTATTTAATTTAATGTTAGAGCTGTGAGTAGTTTTTATTGCTCAGCTCCGGTTCTAATTTTCTCCAAGAAAGGGAGGATGACAAATCTTCAGTAATTAAAAACATATTCCAACATCTCTGGCTGAAAATATTTATCAATTCTCTGCATCAGACAAATGGTCAAAGATGTAAAAAAATGCTAATGCTTTTTTCCCTCCAAATGCCTTTTCTTTATTTTGCAGAATGCATGATCAGCTCGGCCCGAGTGAGGCAAAGCATAAAATGTCATTTAACTGAAAAACTCGAGTCAGTCTGTTCACCCATAAGCTCAGCGGCTACAGCTTCAGTCAGTCAGTGCAGCTGCAGCGTGCCGCTCATCTTTGGGTGACATTCATTTATTTTGAAACAGGATTATGTGGCGAGCTTTAGGTCATAATCTGTCCGATTTGAAGTGGAGGTCTGGCTGTAATCAGAATCAGAATCAAAAAAGCTTTATTGCTAAGTACGTTTTTGGACATACAAGGAATTTGTTTTGTGTCAGACTTCTATAAGTCTGTCACAAGCCCCTCAGCTGCTGTTTAAGGAAATATTCGTATATTTATATTATATTAACAAGAGACAGCAAAAAAGCTTGAGTCTCTCACATCAAATATTCAGCTGGCATTTTAGTCCTATATGGTCATTTTCCATTCAGGATAAAGTGTACTTTATGTAAATATATTTAAAATTTGATTCCATACATCCCTTTTTTCTTCAGTTTCCTGTTTTATATAAACATGTTAAAAATATTTTAAAGAACCATAATATAATAATTAGGTATGATTATTTGATAGCCTATTATTCCAAATGTCTGTCTTGCTCAGCTTGTTCCCTAATTTGCGGTGAAAACGTGACTTTAGCACCATCTACACCCTGTAATCCTCCCATACAGTAGCAGGGCCGTCATGCAGATTATGTGTTTTCACCACTGCAGATAATAGCCATTATTCCAGGGAACAGCCATCTAAACAACATGACTCAGCTCAGTCTAATGAACTCCCTAATTTAATATGCCACTGTGCTTTGGTGGCAATAGATTTAAAATCTAATCTGGGCCAAAACTGATTAGGCCTATTAAGTGGTAATGGAGCGAGGGGCACTTAGCATGCTTGGAGGTTAAGCACCTCTATCTAAGGCGTGGCTGCTCTTTTGTTGTCCTGCTGTTAAGATGATTGCGTGGCTGCGACCAGCTGCCTGCTTGTGTGGTCTTGCGTTTTTGGTCTGCTCATCTGGAACTTGCAGATTTTCTCAGAGAAAAATTAGGGTGAACTGAAACTTCAGATTTAATTCACAAAAATTGTAAATCAAACAAATATGCTGTTAAATACACGTGTTTAAATTCCCCGTGCACGTACGCACCTGTAGTCACAGATTGTTTGGTTTTGTTTTCAGGAACTAATCCAATTAAAGTCTAGAAAAAGCACAGAAAATGTTGGAAGACTAAATGTAATTTATTTCTTATTTACAATATCTGTCTGTTGGACGAATCAATTTTCAGATATCGCTGACTTCATCTTAATCAAATATGTGCTTAAATAAAATATTTCCACTAGCCTATTGTGTCGTACATAAATAGTCCTAAAAGCTTCGAGCATCTTTTGATGTGTGAGTGATCTGCAGACCAGCAGCAGCAGAGGACATTCCTTACCAGGAGAACTGGCTGTGGATCTTCACTCCCAGCCAGTGCAGTGTTCATTGCCACGGCACGTTTTCCTCTCACTCACTGAGGGCCCTGACACTTTTCTGGCACGTATGAGCGATGGATCACAGGACGTAAAAGAAGACAACGTCCTGCAGCGTTGAAAATTTATGGCCGCACTCACCCATATGTTAAAGGAGGGGAGATGGGGCCGCTCTGAAGGCGGCAATCAAATACATCTCAATTAGAGCCGTTTGCTCTTGTAATACATGTTTTAATTTGATGGGATCAAGATAAATAAGCCAACTGTGATTCAAAAGATTATTCCAAAGCGTTTGACAGAAAGCTAGCCTTATTTTCTACTTTATTTCTTTTTTTAAGCGGCTTTTTTTTTTATTTCCACAAAAAATAACGATCATTTTGATTATATTATTGTTTTTTTAAGTGTGATTTTTAAACAAAGTGTAAACGTGATGGGTTTAATTTTTAAATAAGTAAATAAAGAAACCTCTTAAAGAAGATAAACGTCATATATGTAATCTAATGAAAATCTAAACCTGCATCAGTCAGGCACAGACGCTATTTTCATCTTAAAAAAGCTTTTGTGATTACTATATATATATATATATATATATATATATATATATATATATATATATATATATATAATCACATTTTCAGTTGTATTGACTTTTTTCTGTTACAGAAATGTATCTTTATTAAGACAATAAATAATAAGGGTAGAGCTGGGCAGTGGACACATCTAAAGCAGGTATCAGATGCCATCTACTGGCAGCTCTGGCGACTCCATTACCTAACGGGTGCTAAATACTGTGGAGGATAATATAGAAATGTAAAAATTCGAACTCAAATTAATGTCTGGATACTTGGAAAATTTTCTATATATATATATGGTGAAATATAGTAAATATATAATGTGTTTATTCTAAAGCCAAAGTGACTTAAAGTCACCCATTTCCAGTCGGGATAATTTCACTCAGGAATCAGCTGCCAGTTTAGCACAGACACGGAGCAGCTGCGCACCATCCTGTCGGAGACTCCATCGTGTGACCCTGCAGCCCATCTATCCAGATGGACACTTTTTCTGTTCTGTGTGCCTCTTTGCGCGTTTCTGACGGCTCGGTTCCTCTGTCGCCTCGGTGATCCGGGCTGGGCTGCACACAGTTCAGACCTGCATGGAAATCAGATTATGTGTTTTATTTTCGCATAAAACTTCGCCATAGTGCCATATATATTCTGTACTGTAAGTCACATTGTTCTGATACATGGGAAATATCATAAGGCTATTTTACAATTGGTAATAATTTCTGCAAGCTGTTTTTAAGCTAACCTCTCATTGTAAGCAAAAAAAAAAAGAAGAAAATAAAAACACATGATGCATTTAGAGGGAGAGATTCACTTATTTTTGAATCAGAGTGAAATGAATCCCTTAACTGATGCCAAGTTTCAATGAATATGTCTAAAAACATGTCAAATGTAACGTTGGAATAACGTGCTCGACTTTGACATTAAAGCAGGAGCAACGTTTATGTGCAGGTACGCAGAACCATTCGCAGGTTATTTTTACAGATGCCATTTTGCGTGACCTTGCTCTGTAAGACGACTCTGCCCCTTCAGGCAGGAGAGACAGCGGCGCTCAGGTGGGTGTCTTCCCTCCTCCGGACTGCGCAGGACCACGCCTTCGACGTGGAGGATCTCCTTCCAGTTGTATTTTTATCGTTCCTGGACTTAAGCGTAGGCCACTTAACTATCTAAGCTTTCGTAGTGATCATCCCATTTATCTGGGATTATTGCAGTGAATTTACTGTTTGGTCTTCTTCCAGGCCTAAAATGTCAAGTCCAAAGTCATGTATGCAGTAGCTTTATTCCGTAAGACCTTCGCAGATCCGTCCAAAGCTGGTAGCAGTTGATCTTTGGATAGAGCATGAAATAAATAAATCCTCTTTAGCAGATCAATATTCATCCTATTTAATGCTGGATGTGAAACTGCTGGATTTGAGGTGGTAATGCTGATGTACAGCTAATCGTTGGAAAATAAGCAGCAGGGCTTTGTGATTCTCCAGCAGATAGTTTAAACAGGAAGATGGATGAGTAAATGCCGATTGTCTGGGCAGATGAAAACCTGATAGCGGCTGCTTTTAATTTATAGCCTCTAATTAATACGCAGAACTTCTCTGCTTGAGTGGGATGTGATGGAGTGACGAGAATGTTATTCAAGGAGGAAAATAAACCGGTGACACGTTTCTTGCTGCAGCTTTGCAACGATGACTCGAAGCACTGGTGATATTAGTTGAGGCTGCTCGCATAAACCTAAAGACAGGAAGTGAAATGAGACTAAAGAGGGATGCGAGCTCTCGTTATCCTTACTCTGTGTGCATTTTATTGTAGAAAGAAGAAGCAGGAGGACGTGACCTCTGACTGAATCGGACTGCGGAACAAGGGAGGAAGCATTTCTTCCTCCTGGTGTAAATCTACTCTGCAGAAACAGCAGTAAAGCATACCTGTGACAGGCTGTGACAGTCACTCCAGATGAATAGTGACTGCTAAGTTTGCACTGCAGGACCAGTTCTCACTGCATAAAACACAGTTATTGAGAACTCCACCAATATTATTTATGCGCATGTGCCCCACCCATCCAGACTCCCAACATTTCTTGATGAAGATTTATTGCGCATGTAGCTACGAAGAACTGAGATCTGGTGTCCGCATACCTGCAGTCTTCTAACATTAGCTGGACTGCAGCTTCACTGCTGCTGCAAACCCACAGCCGCTGCTGTTTTTCATGATGAAGAAAGTATGTTATCCACTCAGTAATTGTGTGTCTGGACTGCGGAGCATTTTCTACAATAAACAGCATTTTAACGACAAATAACTGAGGAGAATAAAGTCATTATTCACACTAGAAACAAATTAGTTTTCGATTGCATTTCATCATCAAAAATGGCTTCCCATTAAAACGCAAAAGTCTTTATTAGGATCAACAGGCTAAACAAAGAGGTTAAATATAAACCACACACTGCCCAGAATTTATTTCCCTTTCTAAGTCATCAGTCTTATATTTAACACCATAAATCCTTGTTGTGTCCTCACTGTGACACAATGATGAGAGTAGGCATGGACGGTAAGCTATGGTTTCAAATAAGGTGCCATAATTCAAGCAGAAAAACAGCCTGCCAGGGCCGGGCCTAGAGCTGCGGTAATAAGGGCGACGACCACCAGGTGATGCACCAGCAGCGAGGCAGCATAACTGAACTCATGGTATTACCGTTACAATTTATACTTAATATGTGTGCTTTCTTTACTTTATTGTACCTAATGTGTGTTTTATTACTAAGGAATATGATAATAAACCAAAAAACATTCATTTACTAAATGTTCATAAAGCTCACCTTAACCTTTATAATGTCTAATAAATACGTTATATCGTAATATTACTCAAAACTAGAGAGACCATGTCATACAATAAAATGTTAATGTATAAGATTATTAGGTTGAGGAAAAACTTGAAATTTGAATCATTTCTGTAAAATAGTTGTCTGATATCTACATGTAAAGTATGATCAAGATGAGTTGGAAAAGCCTCCTATGGATTTGAGACAGGATTCATAATTTCTAGCCAAATACTGAATGTTTCTGTATTTTAGGTGGCATGTTGCACCCTTAGTTTTAATGTTTTGATCGTACTGTTATATGGTTTAAAGGTTTTTAATAAGATTCAAGAGAAAGTGTTTGGGTGAAAAGGGTTTTCTTCAGTTGTCTGAAGCATAGACAAATGCAGGGGCGCCCCTCCCCCACCTGTTTCGGGACACAACCTGTCAGTTGGGTGAAACAAAGCTGCTCGCTTACAAGACTAATTTGTCCAGTAATATTTGCAGTTGCAAACATTGTGGAACTAAAGGAACACTATCCATTAATCTTGGGTAAATAACACCATTTTAAAACTAGTTAGGCTACGTGAGATATGAACATAAAATCAATATATTAGTTTTTAGAAGTGTTGGATATCCTAAAAGGGACAAAATTGATTTTTTATTGGGACATGTGATGATCCTATAGCTGTGCAACAAGTAATCCCCAGTCCTGTAAACAATGTATGTCTAAAGAAAGTAACCACTGTGTTCAATAAAGTCTAAAATCAAAAGCTTTAGTCACTGTTAGCAGGCCTAAAATTCTAAGTTTATGCTGATCTTTAAATTTTTCATAATTTCCTCTGATTATTTGTGATCCGTCTCTGATTGTTTAGACATCAGATGTGAGGCGAACTATAAATTCACATTAGTGAATAGTGAAACTGCTGAACACCAACAATCCCAGTGCAGAGGGGGAAAGCAGAGGGAGAGACCGGCTCAGTGCTACAAAGCTGCTGGACCGGGATGTTTACCAAGGATTTTTGGCTCACCAAGCTGAGAGCCTATGAGAGAAAAGAAGAAAGGAAAGACGAAAGAGGACGAAGATGGAAAAAAAAAAAAGATATTTGGCATTTCTGACTTTTCCTCAACAAACACCCGAGGGTCTAAGAGTCTCATTTAAATAAACAAAACCAAGGGGGCTGGATCAATTTGTGGACAATAAGCTTTGCCTCGGGGCCCTGTGCTCTGACAAGCTTTGAAAGTGGCGCCGGACTTTGTCTCACTGAGTCAGAGGTAGAAATCCCATCCTTCAACAGGCTGTTGTGAAGAAATGTTCACAGGCTTCACTGGTGGCCTCGCCCGTCTCTGCAAACTTTGAAGTTTGTGGAAGCAGACGCAGGCTGCAAATAGGCAAATCTCCATGTACAAAATGGCCGCTTGCCACAAAGTGTGTAGGAGTGGTGAAAAAGCAGATCCTGGCTATGAGCAGAGGAGCTTGGGTTTAAATCAGTGTTTGGGACAGATTTAGGATTTATGAAAGTGACTGGAGCACCTGCAGGGTTCATCAGCAACATTTTTGTCACACACCACTGCAAAGGTCCTTATCTATGCTCAGAGGTAAATGAAGGTGTTTCACCATGACTGTTTCTTCCACTCGTCCTGCTGCAGTCTCTGTGTTGTAGCTGCAATATATGACCAGCAGATGGCGACCACAACACAAAGAAATCCCTCAAGACTGGAATGAGTATTTTAAAAATGTTTAGAAAAATGCAAAGAAAAGAAATACTTTTACAAATAATTCTGCTTTTTAGACCTTTAGTATACATGTAGTTGTTATACAGTTAATTATCTATTTATTATATTTGTGATATGATCAAGAAACAAGGTTGTAAAAAAGAGATGGTTTGCATTTGAGACAACGTGAGAATATCAAACAATCAATAGTTTAATTTATACTGAAAAAATAGAGCTGAAGCCAGAAAAACTCAAACCTGCTGATGCTTCAAATGAGTATAATAAATAAATAGACAACTCTGATGTGTAGTTCTATACAGAGTTAGAAGTACTGCTATAAAGTTCTTTAGAAAAAGCTGCATTAGGACCAGTGGTCAGCTGTCATGAATCTGGTGGTCCACTAGAGACCGAACTGCATCTAAAAACTAAACTTTCTAAGCAAAGAGGAAACCTCTTCACAAAACCAAGACTTCAACCAAAGACTCCCAGCTGAAAAGTGTCCTCACTTAAGGCCTTTGTCTCCATTTATCTGTTTCTTTTGTTTCCCTTTCTTTAATGTTCTGGTTTTCATATGGTTGTAGCATTCTATGATCTGCTTATTAAATTCCACATGTAGAGTTTCAAGCTGTTATTCACTGAGACTCATATAGAAAATACTAAACTAGCTTAAGGTCAGTTGACTGCTGATGGTACTAAACGGTGGACAGTGAATCTCCGATTTAATCTCAGATATAATAATGCAGTCAGATATTATTTGAATTTACATACACCCACTAAATGTATATGTAGATTTTTTTAATGAATATTGCATAGAATATTATACATCTTTTGCTCTTGTACACAAGAAGCATCAGCACCGGCGCCTCCCAGGGGTGTGCTCTCCAATCCTCCAATCCTCTTCTTCATGTACACCAATGACTGCACCTAAGCGGACCGGTCTCCTAAAGTTTGCAGATGAGCCACTGTTACTGGTCTGGTCCAGGACAGTGACGAGTCTGCCTACAAACAGGAGGTGGATCGTCTGGTTTACTGATAAGGCCAGAACCACCTGGAGCTTAGCCTGCCGAGGCAGTTCAGATTACAGTAGACTTCTGGAGATCTCCGCCCTAAAGTGCAACCCCTCACCATCCTCAACAGCACTGTGTCTACTGTGGATCACTTCCAGTTCCTAGAAATCACCCTTTCTCAGGACTTGAGATGGTCCTCACACATAGACAGTGTTCAAAGACAGTGTGGATGAGCCAAACCACACTAAGACAGACGAAGACTGTACTTCCTGTGGCAACTCCAGAAGTACAACCTTCCACAAGATCTGCTGGTCACCTTCTACGTTATCATTATTCAGTCTGTCCTGTCTTCATCTGTCTAAGTGTGGTTTGGCTCATCCACAAAACAGGACAGGTCCAGACTACAATGAACAATCAGGTCTGCAGAGAGGATAGCTTGTAGCTAGCTGTCATTCTAGAACAGCCTTACCTTAACCAGCGATGATTGGGGTTCCTTCAGTTTAGACACCAAGACTGCTTTTCTCAACTAGAATACAATATTTCCAAACAAGATTATTACAATTAGGCAGGGTCCAGTTTTTTGTATTGGGGTGTTCATACTTTACACTCTTAAAACCAGTAAAACTTCACATTATACTGTTCCCGGGGCTTAAAATAGCATAGAGTAACACATTGATGACCCTCCCCAACCTGCTGCTGCTGTTGCATACTGCCAATCGGTGGAAAACGTCTCCAGCACTTACAAGAAAGATAAATTCAACTGTTTGAAAATATTTCTGATCACAGAAAACACTGACAAACATGATGTTACAATTAGAGGAGTGTCAGCTAACACTGTCATTAAGGCTCTTTTAACTTTAATTTCAACTAGAGTTGCCAAACTACATGTAGCCTGTCTGTTAAGTAGCTATTTAAAGGCTGACTAACAGATAGTGGGAGTAATTAAGCAGCTAACATCAGATTATTGTACTTGTGTTGCTCTATCAAGAGCAGCACAACAAAAGGTATAATACTCTGCACAAAAAGTGCATTTATCTAAAAACTACAACTAAATTTATACTAGTGGTTAGGTTTATGTAATAAAATCTAAATAAATGTTAAAGATAACATTTTCATACTTGTAATTGGAAGCAGGAGAAAAGAATGCTGTTTTTTGGTTTTAGATAACAGTGGATATTTTCTTATCATGTTATATATTTTTGTGTTAATACCATGATAACATGAATCCGTGTGTATCTCATACTGGCTCATTCACAATACTAGTTTGGTTTAATTCTAAACAGAAATTCACACATTTTTTATTTGCATAAACAAACAAATAACCTGGAAACTGGTTGTTTTTAAGCTTGTTCACTTGGCACTTCACATCTTATCTTCTTTCTAATATTCTGGCTCTATTGTAAAGTGGCTGACTCGCCTGGTGCAGCTGAAAAATGGCATGTCAGATGATGTATAGTGTGAATTGTGCCTCTTTTCCATCTTCTTTGGGCATTCCTGCTATGGTTTATGTGTGAGTATAAATGAGGCTGAGTGAGAAAGAAAGACACCATAAAATGCTTAAATATTAAGTGCTTTATCTAATAGGGTGCTGTATAGTAACATACAAACTAAATATTCCCACAGTGTATAAATAAAAGGTCATTGGTAGAAGGTTACAGACCTGATTCAGTTTTGCTTGCTGCTGCTGCTGCTGCAAAAAAAAAACAATCCATACAAAGGTGGCATAAAAGGAATCATATCACCAGTGGTGTTCATCTGCTGCAACATAAGCTGGTTAAAAAAAAGTTGCCTTCTGCTTTCGAAGCAAAGAAAACTGGGTTTGTCATTCAATGTCAGCCTGCTTAGCATTTAGCTAAATTCTGCTATGAAAACTAGACAGATAGTTCTGTCTTTTCATGGACCGTTCATCGTGTGCCTGCAGCAGGAAATTCTTTGCATTTTTCTTGTGTGGATATGCAAATCAATTTCTCCCAGAGACTAAAGCTTATGACAGGTCCAAGGATGGCATGAGCAAAAATGACCTCTAGCATCTTAAAGGCATAGTTCATAGTTTGTTTAGTAAATATCCAGTATGGTGCATGGAGGCTGAGAAGGTCTGACAGGCCTTTGTCTGAGAAGGTACTAGAAATAAGCAAAATCTATACAGTTGTGTTACTTGTTTCGGGATGGAAGAACGTTGCTTAAGTCTCTCCTAGCCTTTAGTTTCAGCCTCCAGTATGTGCCTAATTTGGATTTATTCTACATGTCAACACTAGGCCAGTTATCCACTGCAGGTAGGATATTAATTTTTTAGGAAGCTTCTAACAGAAGCTTCCTAAAAATCCTGCGCCATCTCTTTAATGTGATGGCTGTTTTATGAACCTGGAAACAGCGGTCAGATTTACTATAAACAATTATTTACATAGATGTCTGTGGTTTTCTGCACTGAAGATCTTGATAAGATGCTAGCATGCAGATGAACCTCTATATTTATTTTAGATTTTAACACTACATAACTTTAATTTAAATTGTTACTTTGACCACATATTCTTACCAGTTTCATTTTGCTGTTTGTTTTTCACTCGGAGATCATTAGTGCATCCCATTATGTGTCCATGTGTCCATGATCATATACTTCGGTATAAAGCATGTAATGCAAACATGACAGCTGTATAAATTAGCATTTGCAAAAAGCTATCATGGTTTTGATGCTAAAAATAACAGATTCAATGAAAACTAAAAATATTCAGTGAAACACAAAGACAAGTTTTGTAGCTTTTTAGGGGCCTAACTTATTTTTAATTTAATGGGGGTTTGTTTCTACCAAATCTGTAATCAGCATACAAATTAACAATGTAAAGTTTTGGGATTTTGTATTTCCTCCAGCCCTGAGAACTGAGATGCTTCAAAACTCTGGTAACAAGATTGATCTACAGGCTGCAGAAATAACACAAATTCATCAACATATTGAGAAAGTTTTCTTTTTAAAGGAAGTGAAAGAGGAAAATTACAGCTGATGATGTCTCTGTTCACATATTTTATTCTCTAAGGAAAGTCTAATGTTTTGTATGATTTATTATATTTCTTCACGAAAGAAACATAATCACACTTAACGGGTCGCTTAAGCTGAGTTGCATAGGTTGATTCAATGGCTTCTTGTCAGATATGAACACTGTCACAGGGGAGGTATCTCTTGCTCTTCAGATTGTATAAATGAAGGACTTGAGAGTCTTTATTTCTCTGATCCCATGGCTTCCTGAAATTACCAGCTTAAACATTGTTCTGCTGTTCTCCGTCTTCCCACAGGAGACTTTCCATCCCATCCCAGACACCGAACGAGCTAGCCTAAGCCTCGCTAAGTCACTCTTAGCTCCACCGCCACAGCTTGTGTGAGCTAATTCATGCTGAATAAGACCATGTTAATCTGGGGTTTACAACGGGACTAAGTAACTTCATTTCTATCCTCTGTTAACCTGAAGTTACTGCAATGGCCAACTGGACTCAATGATGAAGGCTTTTTCTTGTTACTGTTCCCAAGACAAGGCACACACGTGTGTTTTTCCAAAAATAAGACGTCATATCTGACAACTTGTTTTATTTCTGTTCTCTTGGAAACAGATACATGCCATCAACATATTGCATTCGAGATTTCTTCTTCTCGTCACTTGAAAAAGCAGCAGCTTTGCCCTTTATGGTCTGCCAGAATAATATGTGTTTGCCTCAGTTCTTTTTCAAACCTTTGGAAGAATATTATTTTGTATTATTTTTAACACAAAAAGCAGTCATTAAATATATATATTCTGATAAGGCTAACACAGTGACCTTATAAGCAGCAGCTTTATGATCTATCACAAAGACAAAAAATTATTTGTTTTATTTTTAAGGCCGTTAAAATAAAAAAGGATAATGCAATAATATTAATGATAATAATATTAATAATAATACAATAATCTACATCTGATTAATTAGGGTTAATTTTTATTTTAGTCTTTATCCCAAAAATGGAAGACATATTAAAACAGTAAAATCCAAGAAAACACCAGTTTGAAAAAATCCACCAGCACACAAAAAACTAATCCTGACAAAGTGTCTGACATTACTCAAAGTACAACCATAAAGGCAGTTATCAAAGGCAAAGTGTGGAGTACAGTCAGAGAACACCCTGCCTGCTGCTGCGTATCTCTACGCTCTTCAGTTCGGGTGAATGCTTTCCACAGAGAGATGGGGAGGCAGATAAGCTGGGTCTCAGCCACGGTGTGTATGGGGTGTGGAGCCTCTTGTGACTGGACAGTGTCAGATGGGGTCAGCAGGCAGGGCCGGCCGGCGGGTTCAGCAGGAATGCAGTCGTCTTATCAGTTAAAAAGGAGCTCTAGAGCGTCTGAAAAAAAGCAAATGTCTCCGCAGAATGACAAAGATATTTGTCTTGTCCTGCTTTGCTCTGGTTGGCAGATTTAAAGCTGGTCTGGAGATAGCAAGTATTTCAACTGTCATGGAGGGTGTGATTTAAGACACGCTTCCTTTTTATCCCCTCGGCCTCCATCTCTACTAATGTTTCATAGTCTAATAAGATACAAACATTAAAATGTATTGTTAACCAACAATTACAATAGTGGAGGATGCTCCACCTTTTATATAATTCTGATCATATTAGAATCAATCAGAATTATGGCTGCCACTAATGAATTTTATTACGTAATACTTTAAAGTACATGTATAAAATGAAGCCCTTGTTATTTTGTTAATTCAAAAATTAACAGCCGGAGTACTCTATTTGTCATATATGATGAGACTGAAGAGGAAATAATAGCCCTTAATTCAGACATCAGTGTATCTCCAAAAGGACACTGATATGTTTATTTAAATGTAATAAAAGACCTTGAGACACTCCATGTAATGTTCAAATGACCTGTATTTAGTAACTCTATGTATTATTTATGATTATGTCTGGTTAAAATACGATTAATTTAGATACTAAAATCATCTACACAATTAGTTGTCATTAACACAAACAGGGAGTTAATAAGTCAAACTAACATCTGAATGTCTGCAGACAGAAAACCTTTCTATATTAACACGCTGCAGACAGGAGCTTTAAAAAAAGAAATGGAACATGTAGTGTGGTTTTGTTGTTACTATGGGTTCATCAGTAGCTTCTGGGTGTCGTCTCTTCAGATTCTCACCCGGTTGGTGTTATAATAATTAGAATATTTATAAAAACACATCTCCACTAAAAATATTAATGTTGGTAGATTATTGTAGTCGACGACCTTGATGACCTTGACTAAATAATTTCATTTTGATGCAAACTGATCTTAAGGAATCATGCTGTGGATGCTGCGTGATTCAGAGAACTGAAAGCGTTTACAGAACAGGTTAAATCTCTGATTTCTGGTGGTGGAGTTCCTGTTTTCGGATTGTTTTGTGCAGATCATATCTGATCATTTAATATTAAACTTTACAGAGCATCTTGGATAGCCACTTGAATCTTTACATTTTACTTTTATGACATTTCTTTCTTTGTCTCTCATTTGAGGTAAACTCAAACACCAACTATTAGGATTTTTGAGTTAAGATTTTGGTCAATTTGTGTTTATCATAAATGTATAATTGTTTCTGTATATTTTTACTCAGTTTTACCCCAAATGCCAGAAAAACATTTGAAAGCACCAAATAAACTAAATAAAATGTTTAAAACAGCTTACACTGAGCTGGTAGGAGCAAAGAGAAAGTCTTTGTTTTCTTGAAGAATTCTGCAGGATTTTCCATCAGCTGTGAAGTTGCTGAACTCAGAATGCCTTTTTCACCACTGCCATTTCTCATCTCCTAATCCCCGGCTCTGTCTCCTTCTCTCCTGCTTGGAAAGCCGGACCAATCAAACACCTCAACGGGGAGAGTGATAGGGAGCTGGATGAACCAATTACTGTGGCAACGGCTAAAACCCTCCCTGCAAACAGCCATGTCACTAAGTCAGAAACTTGTTGCTCAGTGGGAAGCAAGTACAGATGGATTAACGCTGCCTGAAGCAGGCACAAAGGCCTACATGGCAGGGGACTGTGACCCGATGAGAAGGGGTCTGAACCCCTCCATGTGAACCTGATAAAAACCCCCCATAACAAGGTAAACCAGAGCTCCAACATGCTGAGCTGACCAGAAACTTCGCGCTGCAAGGACTGGTGCTGTGATACATTCTGTTGGTCATGACCTCCTCTCCATAGCGCTAAGAGGTTGACAAACCAAAAGTAAATCCTCCAGCTCAAACAGAGCAGACTTATATATAGACTCAGTCTGCTCTCTGCTTTAAACTCCTCACTGCTCGAATAGAATGGGGCATGTGTGAGTCCAGGACAAACAAATGTGTGTTTTTGTGGCAACAGTACCAGCTGCACCTGCATTGGATCAGACTGATGTGGAGGCAACAAAATGAGGTCATTTCTCACACATACTTTGTGCTCCAAAATCAGGAAGTGGAAAGAAGTTTACTTGAGTGAATCAGTTGTAAACTACAGTAAACTCCACTGCATTTTGTGATGATGGCAGTCAATATTATAAATCCCCCAACATTTAAACACAGTTCATGTATAACTGTCTGTCAGCAACAACGAAGGGAAACTTTCACAGTAAATGTAAAGCTATCACCCAGTGATTCAAAGAGCGATGAAAAAAGTTACTTATGACTGTATACGAACATTTTGATGCTTCATTTCAAATGTATTTCTGCAAGAACATTATTCTCTGTCAGGATCTGGGTTGTGTTTGTGTTTTTGTGCTTGCTTCATGTGTTCATTTTCACTGTTTGTGTAGCTGCTGAACTACTGACTATGTAAATCCAGACGCCCATACTAGTTTTGAATAACCCATTTGGTGAACAATAAAGTCCTTAAATGATTATTGAGCACTTGTTTAGATTAGGTTTTTTACATGTCATGCCAACTAATTTATATCGTGCATATATGGATTTTTTTTTTCATGGATGTAATTTATATTGAATTTTATATTTATTGAATATGAATATTGACTGAAAATGATTGTTTGAAATTATTTATAGTGCAAAGAGTACCATTTATTGAATTTGTGCGTACATTGGAATGTTTTTATTTTATATATATATATATATATATATATATATAGGTAAGAGGCTCCTTGCAGCCAGCGAACAATTTGTCCCCATTCTGATCTGACTTATGTAAGTCCATGACCTGCACAGCACCAAGCCCTTTATAATTAACTTGTGTGGGACCTCTAACCAACTCCAGCTTAGGGTGGATGAACTGAAGAGTGTGGGTCTATCAATTAAAGAACTGTGGGATTGATTGATTAATTATGTTTTTGTTTTTCTCTTGAACATTTTATATGGCCATTCGGATGTTTTCACTGATGTTGTAAATATGTATATAATTTTTCTCACTATAAATACAAGGCACTTGCAACTGCATACTTCTAGTCTGTCTGCTCCTTCATGAGTCGTATCTATCTTCTGAGAAAAACTATCCCATTGACCTTATTGGTCGCCATCCATTTACATTGATTTAAAATATAGTATACTGTTATCTTTACAGAAATGCTACACGGTGCTGGAGCTTTCAGGTGTTCTGGGTGATAGGTGCTACTTCCATTGATTGCTCTGATGAGTACTTAAGCAGGAGGCTGCCAGCACTTCGTTGCCAGAGTGTTTTGCCACCAGTGGTACAAGCGTGAGCCAAACATTAAGTTTTTGCTTTGTTCTTTGACCTCGTGTAACTTTGTCTTTGCTCTTTTTGCAGATTTAGAAAACCTAAGCTTTGGATCTATGTCACTGTGTACTGACTACGTCTTCGGAAATTACTCTGGATGATGAAGCCTATCGATGCTTTGTGGATTTCATATCCTATCTCCTGTCTTCGTTTGGATTCACATCAAGCTGGCAGTTTCCTGCTCCCGTCATCTCCTGGACCAAACTGTAAGCGTAACCTGTCCACCCTCCGACGTAAACACCTGCACACCAAACTCATTCCTGTCCGCTCCGAACTCACACTGAACAGCACCCAAGGAACCTCCTACAGACTCACCTTTGTCTAACATGGATCCTGAATCTCTCTACCCCTGGCGACCTGACCACAGCTACTTAGTAAGCAGAACTATCGATCATTAGTTTATTGTTCTTACTTTCATTAGCTTTTCAATTCCCTATTCTCACTCATTCTCTTCCCCTTTTTCCATACAGTTGGAGTTTCGATCATTACATTCCTAATTATCTTCCTTTAAATAAATAACCTTTTACTGATTTTGTTCAGAGTGTTTCTCTGTATGTGGGTCAGATCTATTGCAAAAACAATGACATTCTCCTACTTTCTGCAAACATGTATTAAAAATAGAAACTGATTGCTGTGTTTGAGTTCGCTTCTCTAAGTGTTAAAATTATATATATATATATAAATATATATATATATATATATATATATATATATATATTAGTACAAAGTACTCATTTCAGGATTGAAGTTTTTCACAGATTTTTCTTAAAAATAAAACTTTTGAGTGCAGCACACCTCATGCATCTTTTTTTTTGACCGTGTTCTTATTCCTTTCTTTTTAATTTCATAGTAAACATGACCATAAATATCCAATGATTTTTACTCTAAAGCTGACTTAGGCACATTCATTGATTAAACCTGGTAAAAAAACGGCAAGAGTGGCCAAATATATTGTTATTGTTGATGAAAATACGCAAACATTTAAATTAAGAAATTAAAAAAGGAAAACAACCAATCTAGACAAATGATTTGAGGTTGTATGCCTTTCAAGATAAATGTCTCATATGTTAAGTAATTTGGATATTTGTTTTCTATGTCAATTAGTTTCATATCTGAAAAGAATTGATACCAGGAAAATAGAAAATAAGTCATATCCCTTTTATCATGTTGCTATAATTAGTTACACATTCTGTTAAAACAATACAGCTACATTTTATTCATCAGGAAAAAAATCTGCACATTTGGCCTTTGGCTGACCTCAGGAGACTGAACATGTAAACAGGCAGAGAGATGTGTATGTTACACACATTCTCCCTCAGTCTAATGACCATCAGGAGATAAGCTGGAGGGAGACTCGGTTATATACAAGCTTTATATGCACAGATTGATGTGGACTGAATTAGGTTAAGTATCTGAGAGGACTGTGTCTAAGACAATGCTTAAGCTGCCTAAAGGTGTGAGATCTTCATTTATTGCTCATAAATGCTTAATTATGACATTATTCTTCTAGTCTAATATCTCATGTTATAACTTTTAGTACATGCAAAGAAAAGACACATCTTTAAAAATGTTTTTACAGAACGTCTCCACTTGGCAAATTTGCCATATGACTAATTTATTAATATCACTAACAAATACACAGATAATTGTAACAAATACATTTCAAGTCAGAATAGAAGCACAAAAGTTAAAGGCTCCATTCTACAATATAGGTTAGATACTGAGTTTCTTCACTTAGTTGTTACAGCCCTGATCCTTTTCCAAAACACTAACAAAAGCATTATGCATGACATTTGGTTTAACCATCTATCCTGAAGTTTGAAAGTGCCATGTAATTCAGAGGTGTGTTGGTGCTGTTCTGCCATTGCCTCCAGCAGAGCCAACAGCCTGAGAGCGATGAGCTGCAGAAGCTCCGAGGTTCATCTCGGCGGAGACCAGCGGGGCCTCATCTGTGACTGAGTGGGTGCTAGAACGCCAAGCAGAGAAGTACCAGGTCGCCGTAAAGGTTAACAAAATCAAGGCAGGGAATTTACGATCGTCCGTGCTTCACAAGCAGTGTCGCCAGCAGCAAGGGAGGGAGTGTAAAAGACAAGAGTGGCTGAGAGGATTATAGAGTGTGTGTGGGTGTGTGTGCAGATCTTGACGTGTGTTTGTTTGCATTTGCCAGTGAGATTTTCTCCTAGTTTACAAGCAATACATTGTGACAGAACGATTAGGGACCTTTACTGCGACTAAGTGTTCATTTCACACACTGTTGGGCTTCATGCCCTTGGTTAACTGGCTAGAAGCAGCTGAACCCGAGCCAACGTGCACGATGGCTTCAGAGGAGGTCAGAGACAAGTCTATCTATCAGTCTGTCTTTAAGGTTTGGTTAGTAGTAGTTAACCTTTGTGCATTAAAGCTACATTTTTATCTGAAAACAAACAAATGAAGTGTCAACACAAAACCAGACAGTGGATGTACCAGGCAGCTCTTCATTCTAGTTAAAAATCCCCAAAACCTTATAAACCTGATGTTTCGATCATTCAGCCGAGGAAATGTTGCCTTTGCCTGGAGCACATTTTCACTTCCACCTTGTAACGTGTTGATGCTTAGTCAGGAGCTTTTTAGTGTTATGATTTAATGTACCAGATACCCTTCTGGTGTCATTGTCACATGTCAGGTGCTGATTAACATCTATATGTTGTCTGGCGACAGAGACGGCTTTAGGGTGTGTGATGCCATGAGCAAAATAAAACACTTGCTTTTAAACCCATTCCCCAGGAGCCACCAATACCTGGGCATTAACTTCTTAGTTAAAGCGAGGTTTATTTATGACTATGATTACGAAGACACAGCAGAATGCCTTCTCTAGGTCCACAAAACACATATGGACCAGTTAGGCAAACTCCCATTAACCTTCAGGAGTCAAACTTCAGTCCTCGAGGGCCGGTAACCTGCAACTTTTGGATGTTCCTCTGCTTCAACACACCTGAATAAAATAATTATGTCATTAGCAGGACTCTGGAGGACTTGACTGCATACTGAGGGGGAAATGCAACCATTTGTTTGTGGTATGCTGGACCAGGCACACATCTAAAAGTTGCAGGACACTGGCCCTCGAGGACTGGAGTTTGACACCCTGCTGTAGAGGGTACAGAGCTGGTCCAGTGTTCCACGGCCGGCACAAAAACCACACTGCTCTTCCTGAAGCTAGACTATCGGCCGGACTCTCCTTTCCAATACCCTGGCATAGGCCTTACCAGGGAGGCTGAGGAGTGTGATCACCCTATACAGGAGGTTTCTTCCTGTTAAAAGGGAGTTTTTCCTCTCCACTGTCGCTACATGCATGCTCAGTATGAGGGATTGCTGCAAAGTCAACACCAATCAATATGCTGGGTTTCCTTAGATAGAAAAACCTTTTATCCAATTTGAATAAATAACTATCTGATTGCACTGTTCGAATTAATTGGAATGTATGAACCTGACATGAAATCTGTATGATTCGATTCAATTGACTTAGCCCATTTTAAAGTTACCCACCTTTCACACAATGCAACAGGACACAACACTCTCAATTATTTTTACCTCTGCCTTCTTCCCTCTCTGTTGGATGGAGTAAAGGGGAGTCAGGTTTAGCCTAAACCGGTTCAGTTATGGTTGAGGTTCAAACACAACCTCCATTTCTGCTACCTGTGCGACCCCTTCTCTTTTCCAATGGTTATAATCAGTCTGACAGAGAGAGGAACCCCAATCATTGTGGTTTTTAGTATAACAGTGGCCACCAGTGGGCTCTAGATGGACAAACTTTATCAAGTTATAAGTTTACTTAGTACCCCTACATATAGCTCATTCTAAAATGTCCAAACTCTAACACTCAGTTGTTTAATCTAACCTCCCCAACAACCGCGCACCATTCCAAACCCTTTGTGAAGAGCCTTGAGACGACATGTGTTGTGAATTGGCGCTATATAAATAAACTGAATTGAATAGTTGGAACACACCCCCGCCACTTCAGTCTGCCATTCCAGAGGCACTGTCCCCGACCGCCACGCAGTGTTGAAGAGGCGTGTCAGCCACGACAGCCCCACAAACATATATTATATTTCGAAAATCATTGATACATTTTGTAATATGTTTGGGGCTACCCTGTGATGGATGGATGGATGGATGAATGGATGGATGGATGGATGGATGGATGGATGGACAGAGATGGGATAGCTCTTGATTAGCTTGATTTAGTTCAATTTAATGTCCCTAAGATGAATCAGATAGTTGTAACGTCACCTACTTAGAGCACAGTATACTTTCATCATTTGTTTCAGTTGTTGAGCCATGGGCAGGATGACAGATTGTTAAGGCAACAAAATTGAACTTCTGCTAATGAAAGATGCATAAAACACCAATTACAGAGCCCATTAGTTCTTGACTCATTCGTCTAGAGTTCGGTTCCTAACCTTGGGACCTTTGCTGCATGTCTTCCCCCTGCTTTCTCTGGCCATTTCCTCCTTGATTACTATTATTAAAGGCCACTAGTGTCACAAAAACTTAAAACAAAAGACAAAATAGGATTTAGTTTCTATGTTTCACATTTTTGTACTCAGTTTATCTTTGCAGCAAGGATTTGCATTTTGCTCATTTATATTTTCTGTGTGTTAAAAGAATGAGATCAAAACAAAGTTAATTAGCCATATTTGTCAACTGTTTGCTAAAAATCATATCTGTCAGGACCTCAAAGCACACTGCCTAATTAAGCTTATATCTGCATGCATGTTGTATGAACAATTCAGTTAGAAGTGACCATAAAAGCATCTCTGATCACAGACAGTGTACAAAACATTGAACCTTGAGCTGAAAAAATAACTTACTCGCTGAAATACCTTCAAGGTTTTCTCACAGTAACTTCACACAAGACAGATGTGCTCATAACAAACAATTTAAAAACTTTCATTATTTCACTTCGAACAGCTGATACAGACAGCCGATAATGTTAAAAATACACACATCACCGACACACAGAGAGAAGCTCAAACTGTACAGATAAGATGGCCTTTCCTGCATCTTGTGGTCGCCTTTAAGTGGAATAGAGCACCCGATTTGAGGAGACAACTCAGCGATAGGACACTTCATCAGGGTGGAAGCCCCCCCCCCCTGATAGCTCCATTTTGTCTGGAAGAAGTTATGCTTCGTGATAGTCTGGTAGAATCATGAATTTGTCTCCTTGAACCAGTTGGAACGCATACAGTGTATCAGGTTTTAACAACACATGGCTTTAATTTGACTCCTCTAAAAACTGCTTTCATTTCATTTGATAAATGCCAAAGAGTTCAAAAGCTATTATTCTACACATTATCAAAGAAACAACATGACATAAATTGTAGATTTTCAGCCAAGAGAACCATTTATGGTTCATGGGTAATTTTGCATCAACTCCTGGTTTCCTGACTGGCTCCTTACTGGCATCCATTTGCTGCTCAGCTTGTTAACATATTCATCATTCTCACATGTAATAACACAAAGCATTGAATTTCCTTATCCTTTTTTTTTTTTTATAAAGCTAACCCTGAGCTTAGTACCCAGTAGGCATCCGTCTGCCTGTCCATCTCACCCACTGTGTGGATGAAGGCTGATCTAAATCAAGCACTACTCTGTGCTTCAACAGCATCGTGGGGGGAAAGTCCACAGCTGATGGCTCCACCCTGGGCTTGGCACCATCCGTTATTTTCCCTGAACGTCGCTGACTGACTTCTGCTGAAGTTCCATTCAGACAGCATGTTTGATGGATGACAGCATGGTCTGTGTATCGTTTTTTTATAGCTAAGCTGAACATGTTGTCATCGGCAGCCCCTCACACTGGCATAAATCTATGGTCAACAGTTAGTCTCGACTAGGTCAAGTAATTTATACACAGGGGCACGCATAGGCTAACGTTTGCTCCTATCCCCACAGACTTCTACAGAGAGGCATGTTCAAACATACATTTACCTTGCAACTTCCCAGTGCAAACGATGGAAACCTGTTACTGTATTCTCAAGGGCTGTAATGGGAGTCTTGTTTAAAGTACAGAGGAATCTGGTCTGAGCCTGTCGGAGGTCATTTTCTGAGGAAATGCAGAGCCCGAGGGAGTGAGTGCTAGGAGTTTTCCTCCTCCATGTTCCTCTTCATGTAGGAGGAGGTGGTACGCACAGACACTCTTATTCTCACACAAGCATGCATTCACCATGTAGGCAGAAAGCCGTATGCAGACAGCAGAAGATGAAGTGCTTAGAGGGTTGACGGTACTTGACCGTAATCTTCGGGATTGAACTGAGAAGATACAGTGTGTGGTTTAGAGGATCACAGCCAAAGTATCAATAGACATTCAGCCTTTTCACATTACATCACTTATCAGAAAACAATTTTAAAGCATTTTATTGGCATTTTTTGTGAAACCCCAACACAAAGTAGTGTAGAGGGGCATCATGTGACTCAGTGGTAGACCTTATGCTGAGGCCACAGTCCTCGACGCAGCTGTCCTGGATTTGGTTCCAAGTCTCTGGGTCATTTGCTGCATGTGTTAACTTTCTCTGTTTGCCCTACTTCCTATCCAGCTACTACTGAATAAAAGCCAATAGTGCCAAAAGTAGAGCAGAATTATGAAGTGGAAGAAATTTGATTAATTGCTTTTTTTTTCTTTTTTTTTCTACAAGTTAAAATCTAAAAAGTGTGGCATGCATATGGATTCAGCACCAGATTTCATAGCTTGTAGAATTTATTTCACTGAAACATCTTTCAAATTGACATCTAGAGACTTTGGAGATAGATTGGAGAGCTTCTGTGAACATCAGTTTTCAAATCTTGCCACAGATTTTCTATTAAATTTAGATCTGGACCTTTCTAATATATCAATGTCCTTTAGTCTGAACCATTCCAGTGTAAGGTAAGGTAAGGTAAGTTTATTTATATAGCACTTTTCAGCAACAAGACACTCAAAGCGCTATAGCCTTTGCTGTTTTTCAGAGTTGTTTTCCTGCTGAAAAGTGAACCACAACCCCAGTCTTTTGTAGCCTCTAATTGAAATTGCTCCAGGATTGTCCTGGATTGAGCACCGTTAATCCTCCCATGAACTCTAACCAGCCTCCCTGTCCCTGACAAGGATCACCACAGCATGATGCTGCCACCACCTTGTAAAACCGTAGGTCATTTAGGTCTATCAGAGTAAACAGGACTCAGCACATGTGCATAGCACACTTTCAGATTTGTATTGGTGAAACCATCTTCCTTCCATCTTCCTCACAATTACACACTACTTTGCTTTGGTGTGTTGAAAACAATTCCAGTAAAAACAAAAAAACAAAAAAAAAAATGTTTTTGGCTTTAACCTGAAGGAATGTGCAAAAACAAAATCAATGAGTGCAAATACTTTTGCACAATGCACATGTAGCATCTCCGATCCCTGCAAATACAAGTGCATTATAATATTCCATAGAGGGATATTTCACATGAGCCAATTGTTTTCCCAAGGCCAGAGTGGTGTTAAATGCTTAACCAACCGCTTGCATGATACAGTTGATGATTTGATATGACATTTAGTCAATAAAAGTGTCAATCATTCTACACCATAAACACATAGGAATTTTAGAACCTACAATAATAGCAATATACGGACTCATTCTGGGCAAAATCTGGATTTATACTATTCCTCAAACCTGAAAAGAAGCACACTTGCAGAACTATTAGAAATCTGTCAAAGTCACATCACTGCAGGGAAAAAGTCTGATCCTATTGATATTGCCTACTGTCTAGTCTTTGAAAATTACATCTGACAGCTGCTTGTCTTATCCATAGCCCTCACAGGCTCCCTGTTGTACATCATCAGACTTCAACAATATTGACTTCTGTTGAGGAGATTAGCTGTCAAGCTTTTATTTTGTTAAGGGATCAAGGTCCTTCATGTTCTTACCTAAATATAACTTTACTCCATTGCACGTTTAAAATTGCTGGTGAAGGCGGTATTTCATTTATAAGAGTGCTTGGGAACCCAGAATGCCATGGCTTGACCACTGGGCTTTAGAGGGACTATGTAGTGAATTTGTGTTTTACAGCAGCTGTTAGTGAGAAGGCATCAGGGGTCTAAACATGAATGTGAATGCCCTCCACAAATTGTGCCCTATGCACAATTTAATTTCTTACTTTTCTGAAACTTGCCATTACTTCATTAATTTGGAACCTTGCCTGTGTTTTTGAAGCAACTAGTTGTATGTCAAATGTTTTGAATGTGAGGGAATGGAAAAAAAGAATTTAACACCAGAGGAGCACTGTGAGATAGAGGCTGTATCAAACTACACCCAAAATTAAACGTCCTTAGCCCTGTCTCTGAGAGCATCGAGTTAATCTTGTGCATGTCTACATTAATAAGGACCTCCTGCACAACAACTATGCAACGCCTTCTTGATCGCCGGAGATTTTGATTTATGAGGCAGGAGGGGGGCACAATTGATGAACTGCTAATGCCCAGTTGGGTGCTTGGATTGCTGCTACCATTAAAAAGAGGCCAGCAGATGGGGACTAAATGAGACCAAGCTGAAAATGTCACCTGGGTGCACAACCTTTTACACCCCAAGGCCTTCTCAGAAGTGTAAACTCTATCTAACACACCTCTGTCTGCTTCCATCGATGGCTTATGGCAGAATCCTGCCAGCAACACCAACCTCTCAACACTTTGCTGTAAATCAAATTGCTATCTAAAGCAGCAGGACTCATCGTTACAGATCTGGACAGCAACATTTGGAAAATCCCCAGCGCTTGGGTCCAACAAGATCCTAGGGGGTCACAAGCTTCCCTTGGAACACTGCATTTGGATTTTTGTTACATGGTGTGCAGTAAGAGAGGAAGCCTATCCCCCCTTCGGCCAGAATAAGACTTGTTGACAGAGAATAAATAATTAATTAAATGCCATATGCATGTGGAAAAGAATAGTGGGTCTCCTGTGAAATCATTCAAATATTTCAGAGTTTCTGGCTCTGATTGTATCAAGTCTTGGTTTAAAATTAAGAAAATGTGACAAGCTTTATAGCTATAGCTTAAAACAGGGCTAAAGTTCAGGAAACTAAAACTCAATAAGAAACGACCTGAATGATGATCAGCGCTTGGTATGGATACTGTTATTCAATAAAGAAGACTTCCGCTGAGCTGTTTTAGGATCAGTGAAGTTTTTAAAAATGAAGTCCGAGGAAGGACAGAACAGTAAGATGCTATTTAGAAGGAAATTGCATTTTTCTGACATGTCAGAGTGTGTCTGAAATTTATTCAGGGTGCAAGGTCAGGCTTTTAGCAGATAACAGGAAAGCTAAATGTAGACAAAAACTGAACATTGGAAATCAGCCCTGAAATCTTAAAATGTGCTTTTGTACTTTCCACCTTCAATGGATCAATGCAGGTGGTTCACCGGGAATGACAATTGAAGGGGGAGACAGTGGCTCAGGTGGTAGGGGTTTATCCTGTAACTGGTGGGTTGCCAGTTCAAAACCCGCTCCGCCCGTCTCTGTCATTGTGTCCATGGGCAAGACACTTCATTCTCCTTGCCTGCTGATGGTGGTCAGAGGACCCAGTGGCATCGATTGTATGGCAGCCCCACTTCTGTCAGTCTGCCCCAGGGAAGCTGTGGCTACAATATAGCTTACCACTGTCAGTGTATGAATGGGTGGATCATTGATTTTAGTGTAAAGCGCTATACAAGAGGGGACCATTCATCAATAACCCTTCTGAGATTAGCTAATTTTCTAGGTGCTTTGTTTCCCTCCACAATCCATGGATACATGGTCTAAGTAAATGGGGGATTTATAAACCGGTGTGAGCCTGTATGTATGACTGTTTTTGTGTGTTAGCCATTTGGTTGACTGGCAGCTTGTCAAGGATTTACCCTCTCCACACTATCATGTGACAATTTGGAAGACCTTACCTCCTGCATTAAGAGATTTGGTAAAAGAAAGATTAAAAGAAAAAATTTCTAAATGCAAACCTTTTTAATACGCTAGATGTGATGTATATGACTTGGATAAAGGTCCAGTTTGAACATGCCCACTCTTGCTTTCTGTGGCACAACATCAGCAAGGCCGTTTTCTTCACACTTATTTGATCACATTTTTATAAAGTGCACCAGATGTGAACAGGACAGAGCAAGACCAAAAACCACAAGTATGAAATACCAGTCAGTATTTCAAGTTTAGTTTGGTCCTTTCCCTCTTCCAGCTTTGTTCACGGCTACCACATAAGTTTTCACATTGGGATGCTCCAAACTGCCTCTTGGACAGCATTTGTCCACCTCACAGGATAAACCTTCATCCTATGAGCTCATGTTCAGGCCACAGAAATCACTTCTTTCTTCTGTGAATTTAGGCTTTTTTTTTTAATCTTTTGAATTTGGACAGGAAAGGAAAAGGAAAACATGTAAAAATCTAGAAATAGAATAATCTTTTATTCATCCCTCAGTGGGGAAATATGTGTTTTTCGAAGCAGAGAAAGGCAGTCAATAGAGAGTTAAGTTGGTCTTTAGGGAGACAGTGACTGAGGTGGTAGGGGTTCATCCTGTAACCAGTGATTTACAGGATGAACCTTAAAACCGTTTTTAGTTGATTCCAAAGCATTTTTGTTTATAGTTACTGCTATAATTGGGATACATTTTATAAAACTAAATATACGTGTTGGAACCCTGTTAGTTTTATTGAGATACTTTTATTATTTGAGCCATTTGGAGAACATTATTACACCAAGTTTCTTCAGTCATGCAGAGGACAATCTGCAGACAGACATGAGACATGGCTGTTCAGCCTTTGTTGCTACCTTTTGTTCCTACGTTACCACATAAAAAACTGTTCTCTCCTCCACCTTCTCCACACAGCCACAGACTAGCACTGACACAGCCTCCCTCTGGGAGGCCTCCTCTGAGTAATGAGACATAGCCGCGCCTGTGTTCAGCGTCACATCACTTAGTGTGACATGAATCTCCTTTGCTATGTGTGATCGATCTATTTATTGCCCCGTTTATGTAAAGCCAACCAAAATCTCCTGACACAGAATTTCATCAGGCTGAAATATCAATGGCCATCACTCACTTTTTATTGCTTTTTTCTTGTCCTTTTGCTTCCTCTGGCATTTACTTTGTGATGTATGAAGGACAAGATATAAGATGTAGAACATAAGCAGATGAAAGTGTTTCCTCTCCCTTTTAAATTTACGTTTGCCATCAGAAGTGTTTTACAGAATCTCCAACAGTTTTTAACAGGTAATGGTTTAGACCAAACTGCAGTAGAATGCCAGGATTGTGCTCAATAAGATCAACTATTACTGTGGTAACTTGAGATCCAAACAGCTTCACAGTGGAGCACATAATACTCTCTAAAGGTGGCTTTATATTAGCTTATTTTATTTGGAGCATACCTTCTAACTGCTTTACAGATAACATCAAGTATAAAAGCATGTGTTTGTTGTATTTATAGATGATTTTCAGTTGATGTCTTAGTTGCGTGGTGTACCGGTCGCACAGGCACCCCATTTACAGAGGCTTTGTTCCTCAATGCAGATGCTCTGGGTTTGATTCCAGCCTTGAGACCTTTGCTGTATGTCATCCTCCCTTCTCTTTCTGCCCATTTTCTGTCTGGTAGCTGTCAGTAAAGGCCTCTAGTGTAAAAAAAGATCTTTATGAAAATTAAGAAAATGTTTTGAAAGTACACTGCTTCGCAAAAAATATTTGTGTTCCTTCAATTTTAACAGGTGAATAAACACAACATGGATTTCAGTACATGATACTTTGATCTAAATCATCCTATTGCAGTTCTGGCTGTATGTTTAAGGTGGTTGTGCTTGGAGGTTCACTTTCACCCCAGTCTCAGGTGTTCTGCTGCCTTTAACAGGTTTTCCTACATGATTGTCCTGGATTTAGCTCTATGCATCTTCCCATCACCTCTTACCAACTTCCCTGTCACTGCTGAGAAAAAGTATCCCCACAGCATGATGCTGCCACTGCCATGACGGTGGTGTGTTTAAGGTGTGTTTTGTTTGTAGGTTAAAAACCTCAATTTTGGTCTCATCTAAGCAGAGACCTTTTTCCACGTTTGCTCTGCCCTTTCATGGTTTGTAAAACACTCTAAGCAGTACTTGGATTTCTCAAATCTGCATCTGCAGATTTGCCATGGATAGTAGGGACTGAGTGAGTCTTTCTGCAAATCAGGTGGTGTACTGATGTGAGTTCTTAAAGCCAGTGATTTACGCAAACTAGTACTGTCTTCGGCAATGTGACTGGAACATTGCCCTCAAAAATAAAATGAAGCCACGAACCTCTGTTATCTGACAGCGGGAGAATGTGCATGGACACGTGGGTCTTTGCAGCCAAGAACAGAACATCTGCCTTTGAGGGTAGCCATTGTAAAGCGCCTGTAAGATAAAACCAGCTGGCGAGACACGATCCTCTGTACTACTCTTCAGGGGTTTCCAGTAGAGTCTACTGGAAATCAAGTGGGCGGAGCTCTGCTATAGTTGCTAGTCAAAGGCAGGACTCAGGTAACGTTGTTAAGTGCTTCTGAAAGCACGTTTTCTGGAAAACATAAAACATTCATTCATAGCCAAAGAACAGCTGAATGAGGTTTTTTGCATTTGGGCCGTTTGTAGAAGCATTAGAGACCCAAATGGAAGTATAAAAACAATCAAAATGTGAATTATGCATAATAGGTCCTCTTTAATTAAAGTCAAGAATCTTAAAGGAAGGTCTTACCTAAAAGTTTCACAATTTCTTGCTTACATTAAAATAAGCTTCATAATATATCAGCCTTGAGAACTTACAGGGTCTGGTGCAACATCTAGTCTTTCTATCCCACATAACCTTCAGAGGCGTGCTGTTTGCACAAACTTTTATCCAGATCTGTTGCTTGCAACAGTTGTACAGCGTCCGGATTTTTGCTATCGCTGCAGATTCTAGCCTCCCTAAGAGGGCTTCTCAGGGCAATCCCAGTTACAAGCTCTGGTGTTAACCTGTTAGAGGACTCTTATCAGCAACATGTCATGTTCGCATTTTCCCTGGAGGTCCACCAACCACCTCAAAGTCATCTCAGCACTCTCCAAAGCTCCACCCTTAAAGGCCACTTTTATCTGGAGTTTAAGTGGCAAACATATTTGTGCTGATCTTTCCCACAGTCCAGGAGCTGGAAAGTTCACTTAGCAACAGGAATGTAAGGCAGAACATGAGTCAGTGAATTGAGCGCCTGTTGGTCTCCTGGTGATGGTCTCTACTATCTGTGGATGTGTTTGGGACATTTTTTATTCAACATTATGTACGGTTTTCACTGTGAACTTCAAATGTTATGGTAAAACAAACAACTTGCAGAGATTTTACTGGCCGTGGTAATCCTGTCAACATATTTTAACCGAGTCTTTTGACTAAGATGTAATTTAGTGATCTATGGTCACTTGAGTTTTGTCATAAATTTCGTCAGGTAAAACATGAAGTCAAAAAGAAGTGTCTTACATATTTAAGGACAATTATTTCTTTACATTTGGTGAAACATTATCTGAGATTAGAACTGAATTAGATTACTTTACAGTGCAGACACAGAATTACTTTGGTCATTTGGATTGCACTGAATACAGAAGACACAAGAAATTTGAAAGAAGCGTCAGAAGTTCAGTCTGAAACTTCAAGTTAGGATTTACCTAAAAACTATTATCGACATTCAAAAATAGTGCTAAATATGTTGAATGAAAAAGATCCTAAATACCATCAGGACGTTAAACGGAACAAATAAGTAAGACCCTCTAACATTCCTCAGAATCTGGAAGCGTGAAAAAAATTAAAATAAAATGAATAAAAGCCAAAAAAGCAGCAGTCAGTCCTTATTCAGACTTCAGATTTATGTTTGTCAGTCAGACTGCTTGTTTTAGCAGAAGGCACTCAGCATATTTTTTATTGCATTCATCATAAAACCTAAATCCTCAAGTCCAGCAGTAATATAATGCAGCCGGTCCATTCAGCAACAGCCTCCTTCATTGTTTGTGGTTCTACAGAATCATCATTTAGAAGAAAGCTTTAAATATTCTGAGAAGCTGTTTCTTTCTCTGCATTCAGCTGTCCACTGTTATCTGAAGTTCTCAAAGAGACAAAGAGAGGAAAACTTTAATATTTGCCAGGTTTCCTGACATATTTCAGGCATTTTTGAAATATTTTCATCAGGTTTATCAGAAGTGGTAGATGGATGCTCATACTGAGGAGCATTCTGTTTCTTACTGCTAAAAGGCAGTTCTTCCTTTCCACTGCCACCTTCTGTTTGCTCATAAGGGGAGATTGCTGCAAAGTCAAGGATTTATGCAATTAGTCTGGATGGATAGAAATTTATAATCAATTGGTGTTATAATCTGAATTTGATTGTGCTGCATTATAATTGCAATGTCTGCAATTATATAAAACTTTCTCTATATGATTGTATTATATTGAACAGTAGGGATCACTATTTTCTATGAATGAACTGGACCTATTAAGTACCTTGTAATGACATTCCTTTATTAATTAATTATGAGGAAATGACTACTTTGAGGTTACACAGCAGTGAAGCTACTGAAACATGGGGCTGATAGGTGCGAACAATACTGCTATCAGGTGAAGTGCATCAAACCAAAATCTCATACAGATCCAGTCAGTTTAAAAGCCTCTTAGTCCCATGATTACAATCTGTGTTTTTATGCATTTTCTATCTGAGTAAAGACAAAGACACTTACAAAAGAAGGTTGGATTTCAGATTGGGAATAAATTACAAGCAGCTCAACAGACATGAGATGATCCAGGTAGGAGGCTGTCTATCAGTTTGTAGCTTGTCTTTGGTTCAATAGCGTCTCTCCTTCTGACTGTGAGGACAATTTCCACATGTGACCTCCTTCTCATGCTGGATGCGAACCGTCATGCATTTCCTATCACTCAACAAAATAGCGTCTCATTGGTTATTATTCCAACTCATCCCACCTTTCCACACAACTTAAATTAGACTTTCCAATATTTGTTGTCTCCCTTTTATTCATAAAATGCCAAACATCATAGTTCTACTGATTCAAAATTAATTTTTAATTAGTGTTTGTTTTAATTTCATCACGAAGAAAAAGTACCACTGATGAAAACCACAACAAACATCTTCCATCAACCACATTAAAACTGCTTTGAAATTGGTTATAATGGTTTGCTAGTAGGTGATTTTAAACACTTATTTTTCTGTAGTATTTTACAAAAGCTCTTTTTTTATTCATTCATGCGTTTCATTTGTTTTTTCAAGCAGAAAAAAAAAATTGTGCTTTTAAAAACAGTCCCAAAAGTTGAAATAACTCGTGATAATGTTTGACAGACACTGACAAAGTGGACTTTGGGTTTTTTTCCTGCTGAAAGCCATGACCCAAGATGCCCACCTACCGCAGAAAGTTCAGTAAATAATCAAAGAAAGAGGCAGAGACATGTAAGAAAATAAATTCATGATAAATGCTTCAGTGCTTCTGTTATGTGACTTTCCTTCTTTGTTGATTGGAGGACTTTGCCTTTGACTTCTTTCAAGCCTTTCATGTTCTCCCTGTAGGTTTTGGTTCAGTGTCAGAGAAAACTGTGAGGAAGCCTGTGGGAAAAAAAGATGGAAAGAAAAGATTGGATTTAAAAAATGCTGTCTGATGCAGTTTAGGACATTGTGTTGGTTTGTTTTAATCATCAATAATTAGCAGGGGTGTTTTTTTTTTTTATCTCCTTCTTTAATTTTAATTTGCTATCCTTGTATGAGAGACATTTTAATTTTCCAGATGACATATTTTGATGAGAAATAAAGAAATGTAAAAGACATTTTCCTATTTTAAATGTTTTCAATCAATGGCAAACTCGTTCATTTGGGAACCGCCTCATGTTGGTACCTATCTCCCTCTTTGTGGATTAGAAGCCATCAACGGGCTCCTCTGCACCACATGCAGACCCATGCACAGCACACACACCGCTGTACAGCTCCTCAAATCTCTAGTTCTTAGGGCACTGTGTATGATAGTGACTGGGCAAGCTTGGGGCTTGATTAGTGCAGTTAGCCCTTCTAAGGCTCTGGCTGTTTACAGTGGATTACAGGGAGGGAGGCAGGGGTTAAGTCTACCCAGGCACAATGCTCGATCCCCCACCCGCACGGGAGCCACTGCAGCAGGGCTGGCAGCTCGTCTGGGCTCCAAACCATCCACGCCAGGCTGACAGGTAGCGGGATTTGGCTGAGCACTTTGCATGAGAGCCAACATGAAAAACTGAACACGGCGGATTAGCTCAGGATTATGTTGTCAGAGTTAGCCTTGACGGACAAACTGCAGAGGAATAAATTGCAATCTGTTTGAGGAGCACACTACCACGCAGACAAGAGAGGCATCGGCTTGTTGCTAACTGACGGGGTGTGGGTGGACGGGGTGCGCCATTAATAATTTATAAACAAGGACCATTAATGACATCTGCCCACTCTGGCCGGACAAGATGTCTGGTTGTCTAACCCCTGAGACCAGGAGCTGGTTCATGTTAAACCTTAAAAGCAGAACTGACAGGAAATCTACGGTGATAAGAGATGGTCACACTTAGAGAGGGTTCTAAGAAGACCTAGCCTCCACCCCTATTTAACACCATCACCCTGTTTCTGATAACAATATGAGCAACAAGCAAAAAAAATGAACTTTCACCTTTTCTGGTGTGTCAATTCATATTTCTGAGCTACAGCTATGAATATGTTTGAAACACAAAAATTAGATTTGAGGATTAAATATATCTGTTGAAACTGCTTATGTGGTTTCCAGGTGATGCACTGGATGGACCAATAAACACAGCCCACTATTTAGTTTGTGACCCACTGATTGCAAAATGTTGTCAAATCTTTAAATTTATATAAAAGGAGATTGTTGTTATTAGATAAATAAAAGAGTAACTAAAGGTTTTATTTCAAACATGAATCATATATATATATATATATATATATATATATATATATATATATATATATATATAAGTAAAATATCTGCATTTCCAAATACTTAATTCAAATTTAATATATTTTCTTGATGAACTTTGAAATCTTCACTTGCACAAACTGATTTAAATTAAAAAAAAATTTAAAACCCGTCCCAGCCCTTTCTAACTGAAATAGGTGTTAATCTCTGAGATGAGTGAAATGAAACTTTCCTATAAAAACAAACAGTCATCTTGGTGAAAGAAGTATGAAATTCATCTTATTTCAGGAAAATGAATTTAATTTTATTTCTCTCTGCAGTTTTTTTTTCTCAGGAGTAAATTTAGCTCAGTTTGAAGCCGTATGGCAGCGTTCTCATATCAAGGGCTGACTGGCATGGCAAAATGCATTAATGAGCTTTATTCTATTCTACCCTTTCCTTCGTCATTATGAATGCATGCCTGTATGTTAAACATATGAATATGCATCGGCATAGAGCATTTGCTCTCTGAGTTAGCAGTGAGTTGGTGCTGTGTCTTGAATGATAATCTGCTGGAGAATTAGAAATGAATTGCATTTATTTTCCCTCAGCTTGTATTAAAAGGCTCATAAAGCACTGAGAAAAAAAAACCTATTAATGTGACATTGTGCTTACATTGTAGTTCTGTTTGCTTTTTGGATAAAAAGTACATTTTCTGTTGCATGCCTACATTATGTTTTATTATTTTTAATATATCAATTTGTGATCACAGAATCTTGCAGTTGATTGGCAAACAAATTGAACAAATTAGGTTTTCTGTATGTTAATTTCATTTTTATGTTTGTGAGCAAATACATTAGACAGAGACACATTTCATTCTTGTCTGTTCCACCAAACAAATACAACTCAGTGCTCACAGCCCTGCCGTCAGACTGAGGGTGATTCAGGGGTCAGTGCAGATCAGTGGATAGTGGTTAACAAATTACCACGATGCCTCGCACACACCTGATTGATGGGCAGGGGGGAGGGGAAGCACAAGGAGGATGGGTCGAGATAAGCTGAATCTAAAACCTGGCTGGGCCTTGTTAATATAAAAACCAAGTTGGGGAAAAACACAAATAATGCCACATTTTAATGTTGTGTCTGTAAAGAGATATGTGTGAATTTATAGTAACAAATATCCCGAAACTAGGAGATAGGATTTATTGATACCGCTTTTCCTCATTAACCTCTGATCTTAGTTTATGCTACAGCTTTAGCTAAGATAAGACTTTTCATTTGCCACACACAGTGCAGAACTGGACCGGGGGGTGGGGATCTCACCCCAGTGAGATGCCCGGCCACTGTTTACACTTCTGAAAACAAGGAGTTAAAAATGATTTCTGGCCCATTCAAGTATATAAATGATTAGAATATAACAAACATAATATTAAAGAATAGAATAGAATAGTTGTATCAGCTGCAAACTGAAGTACATAAATGCTCTTAAAGATAAGCAATAATGAAAAAAAATAAGAGACTGTACAGTAAATTCAAATATACAACATAACTATACAGTTATGAAATCTAGCATATGCAGATTCTAAGAAATGTACAGGTAAATGTTTTTGATCCTGAACATATTTGCATGTTGCACCTTGTACAGGTCTGCTCTTGTATGCTGGGGATCTTTTTTCTGGCTGTTTTGGTCCAGAATAATTTCTAGGTAACATCTGACTACAAGCAATATTTGGTTTATGCCTTATGAACCCCTGAACTGGATACAAACAATCTATTTATTTGGGAGACTTGAGATTAAAACAAGAAAACCTCCGGTAGAATATAAGACATCAGTTTATTGTAGTACATGCATGTGTGATACAGGTAGCAGACCTGTATCACACATTCAGTTAAAAAGCTGCACTCTGACAACAGAAGAAGGAATAAATGAGGCTGCTGATTTAATGAAAGGACAATTAGAAGAGCTAATCTGCTATATGAGCTCAAACATGGAGATAATATGGGCATACAGCAGGGTGGCAGACACAGCAGAGACCCAGCAAGGAGAGGGCTTTAGCACTGCCACATGTGTTTGTGGATCTAGGTGAAAGTCAGGAAGTTTTATTAAGTACATTCCTAATTACATTCTGCAATTTGGTTGCTGAGCTGTTTTCCTAATATTAACTTTAAGTTAAGCAGTGATGCAAATGGTTGATCCTGGCTAAGGCTAACACCCAAACTGAAAGTGTCTACAATAGTCATCTTCTCTGTAGCCATTTTGAAAATAAATACAGGTTCCAGCTGTACATGGAAGTTGGCCTGTGCAGAAAAATGCATTTTCCATTTTCCAACACTATTATCGTTGCTTTCAGCTGGTGGGAGGTTAAACAGTAGCAGTGGAGTGTTGCATGTCTCTTAAAATAAACTGCATTGTCTGATTATGTTTTAATGCAAACCTCAGTCCCCTGGGCAATGACCTTTCTCACTGTGTTTCAGTCATGTAATCTGTGTGGGGTACTGAGATGTAATTGCTGTGTACATATCAGCTTTTTCTCCTTTCCTGCACTACAAAAAATGTACAGTTGAATAAATCCTTTTGGCATAAGCACAGAAAGCAAACAGCCATCTTTTTTGGAAATTATAGATTCTTCAACGATGTCTTATTGTAAACTATGGTACATTTCCACTAAATGTTTTGGAATAGTTAACTTATAGGGGTGGGACAATGGCCATGCCCATCAATTTGTTTGCCCCTCCCTCACTGGGTCTCCTATTGGTCAATAGGTGAACAGAGTTACATACACAACATTTTTTTATCCATGGATATAAAAGAGGAATAGACAAACCTTAATATGTTACTGAAATTATATATATACTTAATTTAATTAATGTACTATATTTTTGTCACTTAAAGTGCAATTTGAATGTCTCTTGACCCATTTTTGCCTTGCACATCACAGCATACCACCTACCTTGGCATGGTGTTTCACGGATTGCAGTGGAGACTGTGCTCAAAATTTAAATTTATTGAACTTTGACCATAATGCATGGTAATGCATGCAAATAGAAGATATCTTTCAAACTGCCCCCGACCGTGCAGAAACCAGCTTCAAAGTGCTCCTTCAGAACCCCCACATTCTCTCTCATGCCCTTCTCTCCCTTGTTTTTTCTTTTCCTTTCAGTCTCACTATCTATTAGGTTTAGTTTAGTTTAGTTTAGTTTAGTTTAGTTTAGTTTAGTTTAGTTTAGTTTAGTTTAGTTTAGTTTAGTTTAGTTTAGTTTAGTTTAGTTTAGTTTAGTTTAGACAGATGCATCAGCATGCTATTAGAAAATCCTTTTTTTTATTTGCTCTTACAGATCTTTGTACTCACTCCAAATCTTTCATGATATTAGGAATTAAACCCCAATCAGCTCTCAGTCTCTATCAGTTATTGTTTTATGTGTACCTGCCTGGTGAGGTATGATATTACAGAATAAAAGCTGAAGCACAGGCTTTCTTGAACAGCAAGCACTACACACACAAACAGAATAAACACAGACAACTTCTCTCCAAAATACAAGAATTTATTAACAAAATACTAAAACGTCCCATTACTATTGATTCTTAATCTTTAGTTAACTAGCCATCAGAGTGATTGATCGAATGGAGAGATCAACGACCAAGATAGCAGTGAAAAAGATTTATGGACTTACATGACAGCAAATGAATGGACAGACGCAATAAGCAGTTCAGTTCGTTACAAAAAAAAATAGCAGCTGTAGCACTATTGAACAACCCTTCTAAGTCCAACATGTACCTTTAAGTACCACTATTACTTTTCCTTCCCATAGAAAGTACTTCTGGATCAGTGCTTCTTTGTTCTTTTTGTGTCTCTGCTCTGTTCTCTCCAACCCCCAGTTGGTCGTGGCAGATGGCCGCTCATACTGAGCCTGGTTCTGGTTCTGCTGGAGGTTTCTTCCTGTTAAAAGAGAGTTTTTCCTCTCCACTGTCGCTACATACATGCTCAGTATGAGGGATTGCTGCATAGTCAACACCAGTGACTGTCCACTGTCTCTACATGCTCATCCAGGAGGAGTGAATGCTGCAAGTCACTGACTGAATGCAATCTGCTGGGTTTCCTTAGATAGAAAAACGTTTTATCCAGTTTGAATAAAAAGCTAACTCCGACTGCACTGTTCAATGGTTAGGATTGATTGGTATGTATGAACCTGACTGTTGTGAAGTGCCTTGAGACGACATGTGTTGTGAATTGGTGCTATATAAATAAAACTGAATTGAATTGAATTGAATTAATACAAATGTTAATGTGTGTATGAGCACTGGCAGCGTGCTACGGTCAATCACAGCACAAATAGATGGAGCTTCGCAGTAAACAGCAGAACTAATGGTAGCTACCATCTTAGCGTTAGCAGAGCTTTTAGCTTTAGCATTACAGCTAGTATAACATCAACATAATTTAGAAAATTTATATTGAAAATGTGGACATTCTTTTTACAGGTTAGTGAAAAGAAATGAAGGGATAACAAACAAAATGAAACTCACATTACTGGAGCATGTGTTTAAACCACTCACCGAAATAAAGTTTGTTGCCACTTTAAAACAACAAAAAACTAATTTTGTAGCATCAGGTTCAGTGGCCTGTAACCACTCAATAGTTAAGCACCACAAACAAAGCAAAACACAATGAAATAAACAATATTTAAATAGATTTATCCTAGACCAATTTTCTCTACCTAGACACAACCTCTTACAATGAACCTTTCTGATGAACAGGAGAGCACGTTGAGTTCAGCAGGTCTGATTCACAGAAAAGACATGGTGGCCTCTCTCCGTCTAGCGGCTGGAGTAAACGTCAGCTCAGACTGGCACATGCGTCAGGCGTGAGGAACTGCGGTTTCAAATCCCATCTTCTTCAGGGCAGTAGAAGGAAAACCGCTAGTAATTAGAGACAACCTGACTCTCCTTGGAGAATCTTAGGCTCAGATTATTTCCTATAGAAGCTCAGACAGTCAATCAGGTTAGTCTTATTTTTGGCCAGGGAACAGTCACCAGATACACAAACGGCAGGCCATACTTTACTTTGGATCCAAGATTTCTTTGAAGATAGAGTGTTTGAAGAAACATACTACTTAGCCAATGAGCTCAAGACGTTCACATGTGTGTCCTCCCCAATGTAGCCTGTGCAGAGCTGCGGGCAACGAGAAAGGAATGAGGTCATGGGAGCTGTAATATAAATAGCCTAAAACTGTGCATTCTGGGATTGAGAGTTTTTACCAGTCTCCTTTGTCATCTGTGTGGCAGTTCAGTCCTTTTTGTTTGGGCCATGGCTGGGCCCAACAACTGTGCAACCACACACTTGTAGAAATTCAATCGTTCCATGAGTGAGACAGGAGCTCGATTTTGGTCGGCTCCTGTCTCATCCTACTTTAGTGGATGTCCTTGCGCTGAAATCAGATGATCCAGTTGGTTAGGAGAGTTTGAATCCCCACTCCCCTTTTCTCTCCCCTCTCAGGCTTCTGTCCTCAGGCATCTAATAGACCAATACAACTTTTGTTAAAGGTTACATCGTTAATCAGTAAATATTATGAGTGTTAAACTCCCTTGTCATAAAACTCCCCCCTTTTATTAGTAGTTTGTTGAGTAGATCTTTTGATTTATTTGCTTGCATTTTTCTTAACTTAGCTTAATTAAACCATTAGAGAGTAGTGATAAAGTCAACACTTTCTTAATGTGATTGTTAGTTCTTTTTTGTTGTTTCATGATAAATATTACCTAAAGTTCTGAAGTGTTCATTTTGGTGTTGATACTAAATATAGATCTTGTGAAATACCAGCGTTTGTAAAAATGTGAAGGTCAATAATTCACCCTTCTGTTTGTCTTTGATTTATTATGAGATCAATCTTAACAATTAACAGTTTAATGTGGATTGATCACAAAACAACAATATTACTGATTAGGATTCATTCCAGTGGATCAATATTACTGCTAATCTTAGTGAACCTATTTTATATTTCAAATAATATTTTAACATCTCAGTCTAAACACATTTTTAACCAGCTTTTGAAGAAATTAGGGCAACCAAATCTTGACCCTAATATGTTAAAATAGCTTTTTATAGGAAATATTTTTGCAGTGGGGTCTAGGTTTATGTATAATGTTCCACCCACTTTATTCCCACATTGGGCTCCAGTTCAAGTCACAGCAAAAAGATGTCCACTAATCAAACAGCTCCACTGACACCAACACGTGGAAGAAACGTGGAATTAGATGACAAAGTGCTCAAGATGGGAAACTTTACTAAAAAAAACACAACAGAGGATGTTCATAAGTTTAAAAGTATGAGCAAGAGATGAAAATGCAGACAACAACTCCCACGTTTTCCTTCTCTAGCTGCGTTTAATGAATTTCTGATCGGAGAGGAAATGCTTTAAGAATAGGTAAAAATTTCATCAAACACCGGATGTGTGACTTTAATTAGTCATTCAGAACAAGGCTGTCTTTGATAAGACAATATTATTAAGAGGGCTCAATGAAACAGCTAATGAGCAGCTAAGCTAACTTTATCTTGGTCCAGAGCATACAGTCATCAGATTTTCTGGGCGTTGAACTCTAATTGGATTGTGAAGATGTAAAGAGGACAAAGAACATTTACCATTCACTGTCATCAGGAATTCATATCTTAGACAAATTTGCTGGCTTGCATTACAATTTGATTGAATTAATTATCGATGAGAAGCAGAAAGTATTGTTATTTCATTTTACCGCTCCTATACAGTCGACGGATAGATCTTGAAAAAATTCCTGGTCCTTTCTGTAATTTCCCAGCTTTTCTCGGTCGCTCTTAACACCTGTCTCCCATTAGAATGCCATGACCAACCTTTGACTCAGTGCACAGGAAGAGACGCGGTGACATGCCGGACCGTCTAGAATCAGTCTCAGGCCGACACTGGGGAAGCAGTCTGATGAAGATGTAAAGTAATATCCCTGCAGTACATGAGGTCATTCAGACCCCTTTTACAGTCAACATGAAAAAGGTTCGAGCGGCGGTCATGAGACTGGGCTGTGTCTTTATGATTCAACACGGGTTCATCAGTTCAGAGACCATAACGTGAGTCAGGCTCCTGCTTCAGGCCATTTCTAATCTAATTAAATAATACTGCATCAATTCATTGGCTTTCAGAGACACGCACGACATATAGAAAATATTCTCTTTATTCGCTTTGAAATGAAATTAGTTTTTCAACTCGATAGTAATACTTTAATTTGAGACAGAATGATAAAAAACAGGAACGCCTTAGAAGTATTCATGTCCCTTGAACTTTTTCACATTCTGTCGCAATACAGTCATAAGTTTCAATGTATTTTAATGGGATTTTATGTAATAGACCAGCAGCATATAGTAAATAGTTGTGAAGTGAAAGGAAAATAATGCCCAATTCTCAAAATTTGGATTTGGGCACCAAATGTGAAAACAGTGGTGTGCATTTGTTTACACTCCCTGTACTGATGCCAATAAATAAAATCTAGTGTAACCAGCTTTCTTCAGAAGTCGCAAAATTAGGAAATAGATTCCCACTGTGTGTAATTCAACCTCAGTATTCTGTGAAGGCCTTGGAGGTTTGTTAGAGAACATTAGAAAACAAACAGCATCATGAAGACCAAAGGAACACAGCAGACAGGCCAGGGAGGAAGTTGTGGAGAAGTTTAAAGCCGGGTTAGGTTCTAAAACAATATCCCAGGCTTTAACATCTCTCAAAGCTCTGTTCAATCCATCATCTGGACATGGAGAGAGGATTGATCAACTGTAGATTGACCAAGACATGGATGTCCACCTAAACTGTAAGGCTGGGCAAGGAAAGCCTAGAGAAGCAGCCAAGAGTACCCAGGGTAACTCTGAAAGAGCACAATATTAGTTGTACACTACAAATCTAAGAGTTTGAATTATTGAAAGAATGCCATAAGTATTCCCCTCTGTGGTTTTTCACAAACCATGCCGGGACGGTGCTCTGGGAGATGCGTGCAGCCTGGTCAGTGACATTTCTGTCTATTAGAGATCAGGAGTACAGTAAGACATATGTTTGGAGTGCAAAAAATTAACCCCTAGATGGATGAAAATTGTCCACACAGAGGTGATAGATGAGGTGATTCACCATCATAACAATATTTATCCCTGAATGCTTGTTGATGGTGGGAAACTCACAAGCAGTCGAGAGAAGAGGGGGGGGCATCTTCTTTGGATCATCCTGCGTGGCGTGCAATCGGCACACTGCCCTCTAACTGACTCCCTCATAAGCTCTGCTACAATAACACACTTGCCTTCCTCCATGGCCCTCCCTGTTCCAAACTCCCCCAGCCACAGTCAGCACTAATACTCCACAAGTCTGAAAATCTCAAAAAGAAGAAACGAGTCTGTACCTACAGTTTAAAGATAAAATCTCAGAGGGGAATTTATTTCAGCCCCTGGTTGCCCTCAGATTTCCTCTATTGTTGTTAGTATAACTGCGATGACAAAGATAATCTTTGTTATCATCACTATTTTTATCATTCCCCATTTTAATTAATTTTTCCCGAGGGCTTAGAACAGTAATGAGAACCAGACAACAACTGCTTCTACTGGACCAAAAGCGATCATCTTTGAAGTCCAAATCAGGTTCAAGTCAGGGTTAACAGTGCCATCTACAGTAGAGTTATATATTTATATAGTTTAATTAAATCCTTTAAATTTCAATCTCCAAAAATGCTCATTTTATAATTGCACATGTTCTGTCCATTTAATGGGACATGTTTTTGCAAACGTTTAAATAAATTCATATATTTTACAATTCCTAGTATGTTTTAATAATTATGGAAATTCACACATAGATGTGATTTTAGAAGATTTGGATGATTTATTTTGAAATGCCATATTTTATGTGATTTTAATTATATGGGTGAAATTTAGGGACATTGTGAGAAAAATATTTATTTTAGAAAAGCCACAATATTTTTTATACATTATGGGTTAAAAATGTTGGACACCAATAATGTGATTTATCCAAGAAAAAAATATTAAAAATTTGGTTTCAATATATTTGGTTTGACATGATCGAGTTATTCAGTTTGTATTAAATAAAAAATACATTAATGAAAAATAATTTAGATTTAAAAATTATATATTTATTTTCCAATTTAAACCCAATATATTTAATTTTCCTTACACATATAACCAAAACACAAAAATACAGAGTCTCAGCTTATTTAATAGTTTCTGGTTAGAATTTTTCTACCAGTTTCATCAGCTCACCTGGACAAAGGCTTGTTAAATGACATGAACTAATATTGACTAATTTTGTGTCAGGGACTTAAAGATGCAGATATTTAATTATTTGTGCTGACTAAGAAGTAGCTGAAGATGAAACCTCACTGATTATCCTCAATCTTAACATCCCTGGCAATGGGCTTGTAAATATTATCCTGTTTTCTTTAATCCAGCGCACACCGCCTTGCTCACCCACTTACCGGAAGCTCCGACATTTACTTCGGGATTTGCCGGGGCTTGGGCTAGAGTGGCTGTGAGAGGGAAAGTGCTAATCTACACAGCAGAATCAGGATTAGTCTGGTGAGTCAGGTGACCCTGGCCTGATTTCTTACAGGCCACAGGAGAGGACAGCGTGTGGTCCATGGCAGGGGTAGGGGGGTGGGGGGTGAAAGTAGGTGAGAGGAGGGGATGGGGGTTCCCCCTAAAATCAAGGCTGTCTTGCTTCTCCCATTCTCCTTTTATCTCACTCTTTCTCCTGCTGTCTCCTTTCCACACACTTTCTTCTTCTGTCTCAAGGAGCCTTGATGAGAATTCCACTAATCATCTGAGGATTAACAGCGACTCAGACAACACTACATCTAATTCCCCCTTCATCGCCACTGCAGTAACAAGAGGGCTCACACAGCAGCACACCAACATGTAGAAGACGTGTGGAGCTATTTCTATATGTCAAATATGTGCTGGCTGATTTCAGTATGAGATTGCTGTACAGGTCCTTCTCAAAATATTAGGATATTGTGATAAAGTTCATTGTTTTCCATAATGTCATGATGACAATTTAACATTCATATATTTTAGATTCATTGCACACTAACTAAAATATTTCAGGTCTTTTATTGTCTTAATACGGATGATTTTGGCATACAGCTCATGAAAACCCAAAATTCCTATCTCACAAAATTAGCATATCATTAAAAGGGTCTCTAAACGAGCTATGAACCTAATCATCTAAATCAACAAGTTAACTCTAAACACCTGCAAAAGATTCCTGAGGCCTTTAAAACTCCCAGCCTGGTTCATCACTCAAAACCCCAATCATGGGTAAGACTGCCGACCTGACTGCTGTCCAGAAGGCCACTATTGACACCCTCAAGCAAGAGGGTAAGACACAGAAAGAAATTTCTGAACGAATAGGCTGTTCCCAGAGTGCTGTATCAAGGCACCTCAGTGGGAAGTCTGTGGGAAGGAAAAAGTGTGGCAGAAAACGCTGCACAACGAGAAGAGGTGACCGGACCTTGAGGAAGATTGTGGAGAAGGGCCGATTCCAGACCTTGGGGGACCTACGGAAGCAGTGGACTGAGTCTGGAGTAGAAACATCCAGAGCCACCGTGCACAGGCGTGTGCAGGAAATGGGCTACAGGTGCCGCATTCCCCAGGTCAAGCCACTTTTGAACCAGAAACAGCGGCAGAAGCGCCTGACCTGGGCTACAGAGAAGCAGCACTGGACTGTTGCTCAGTGGTCCAAAGTACTTTTTTCGGATGAAAGCAAATTCTGCATGTCATTCGGAAATCAAGGTGCCAAAGTCTGGAGGAAGACTGGGGAGAAGGAAATGCCAAAATGCCAGAAGTCCAGTATCAAGTACCCACAGTCAGTGATGGTCTGGGGTGCCGTGTCAGCTGCTGGTGTTGGTCCACTGTGTTTTATCAAGGGCAGGGTCAATGCAGCTAGCTATCAGGAGATTTTGGAGCACTTCATGCTTCCATCTGCTGAAAAGCTTTATGGAGATGAAGATTTCATTTTTCAGCACGACCTGGCACCTGCTCACAGTGCCAAAACCACTGGTAAATGGTTTACTGACCATGGTATCACTGTGCTCAATTGGCCTGCCAACTCTCCTGACCTGAACCCCATAGAGAATCTGTGGGATATTGTGAAGAGAACGTTGAGAGACTCAAGACCCAACACTCTGGATGAGCTAAAGGCCGCTATCGAAGCATCCTGGGCCTCCATAAGACCTCAGCTGTGCCACAGGCTGATTGCCTCCATGCCACGCCGCATTGAAGCAGACATTTCTGCAAAAGGATTCCCGACCAAGTATTAAGTACATAACTGTACATGATTATTTGAAGGTTGATGTTTTTTGTATTAAAAACACTTTTCTTTTATTGGTCGGATGAAATATGCTAATTTTGTGAGATAGGAATTTTGGGTTTTCATGAGCTGTATGCCAAAATCATCCGTATTAAGACAATAAAAGACCTGAAATATTTCAGTTAGTGTGCAATGAATCTAAAATATATGAATGTTAAATTTTCATCATGACATTATGGAAAATAATGAACTTTATCACAATATGCTAATATTTTGAGAAGGACCTGTATATGCAACAAAACACCTAATGTTTGCACCGCGCCTTTTTCTAAATAATCCAGTGCTTTATGGAATTTTACAATTCTTTTGTGTTAATTTTCTTCTTTTTTAGGTTGGGTTGTTATTTTTTTTTTCTTCTTTGTTTGTCAAGAAAAGACAAGAGGATGAATTCACTACCAGTTTGCGCTCAATGCCAAACTTGTTTTGATGCAAAAAAAAGAATGGCTGTCAGAATTTGTCAAAGATATGCAACATTAATCACTGTTTGGACTAGTGATTAGGGAAACTGGCTAGAGAAGCTTCGAGAAATTGGCTGATGACAGATTTGTAGCTTGATCAGTCCTGACCTGCTGGTTAGAAACTCAAAAAAACTATATTTTTCTGATCATTGAATGCACCATAGGTAAACACCAGGTTGCCCTGACAAAAACGCTGTTTGCTGTGGAAGTTGTTAATGAGCAAATAAGACTCAAAGTTAGTTAATTTTAGTAGGTGCAAGGTGTTTAAATAAAGCTAGAGGAACCACAGAGATGTAGATAGATATTTAAAACTAACCTCTATTTTCCTAACATTTCAAAACATGTCTGCAGTTCATTGCAGTAAGGGAGCATTTTTAGCAGATAACAGGACGGCTGAACAAAGCACTGCAGAGTTGCTGCTTCTTTTTTTTTCCTTTTGAACTTTCAACTGCTGTCTGTCATGGAACATGCTGGATTTGGAAATGTTGGCAGCCTTTTTGGAAATCTCATAGGCCTGAACATACCTCAATGCATCCATGGAGCTGTGAGCCATGACTGAATCAACAGGAACGTACCTGTAACCACAGTGTCCACCTAGAGAAATACAGTTTTCGTCACTGAACTGCAGTTGGTAATAAACTGTCTATTCAGGAGAGAAGAAATAACTAAAATGAAAGAAAGAAATAGTTTCTAACCAGAAAAAATATGATGTTTTGTGTCCTTGTGGTCTCTTTAAGATAAGTTATCCAAATGGCGAAAGCAGTTGATCTCCCCACACTGTAGTTCTTGAAAACAAGCACAGTGTTTGAATTTGTTCATCTGCTCATTGCCTGAATCACAGGTTTTTTTTTTTATCTGCTGTGTTTGGCGCCACCTTTTGAATGCCAGGGTGGTAACAAAAATCTGAACTATGCACGGACATCCATGGAGACATACAGTGGACTCTAGTAGGCAGGTACAGACGGTAAAATATGTGTCATTTTGGTTTGGCAGTGGAGTGGACTGGGATGTACGAATTAGGCATTAAAGTAAGGGTCTGCACTCTGTAAGGAATATACAAGCAGAATGCTAGAGTTTGCATTCCTAGCTTGTTGAGGTTGTACAGCATTACAAATACCTCAGTAAAATTATCTACAACTGCTTGACCTTTGAGGCAGTCTGTGCTAAGGCACACCAGGATATGTACTTTTAGCGAAAACAGAAAAGTTTTAATGTGAACTCATGTGAAAATGTTCTACTCCTGTTTTATGGAGTCCCTTATCCTAAAACATAAGCACAGATTAAACAGCATTGTAAAAATGGGCAGCAAAATTATAGAGTTCTTGTGCAGCTTAGATGCATGGTGATAAAGTGCAATACAAAAAGATACAAATGTCTATTTGTCCCTGTTAGCATCAGCCTCATTGATAATTTGACCCAGCTGACCCAAATAGAGACTGTAGCAGCCTATCATGAATGTTGTGGTGTGTTTTTGTATTTCTGTTAATTGTATTTGTATTTTTTATAGCATTTAACCTCTGTTGGCTGAAAAACACATTGAAATGTAGTTGCACACAATTCGTTTTTTAAGTACTGTCACTAAGGTTCAGTAGCTGATAATTACTAAAATGTTTCTGGAAAAAATTGCATTGAATTTTCTCTTTGATGGAGTCCAACATCCTGAGCGGGGAATCTGAAAGTGATATACAACTTGTGTTATTAAGATTAGTGTTGTGTGTTTCAATGAGGGATTGAAATAAATGGATAGAATATACACTTTACATGGTTGGGAGGGTGGCTGTAAAAAGATATTTGTCTGGAATACCAGACAAATATTGTTTCAGAGCAAATAGTTCAGCATGTTTAACTAAATTAAAGATCACTAAGGAAACATTTAATATGTGAAGCATGAGAGATTTATTTATATCTTCATGTTTAGTTCGTGATTGTTTTAACGTCTACGTGTTTTTCCTAAATGAAGACACTATTGATAGAGTACATGCAGTATGCACATTATAGGGTATGGTAAGCTATGAAATTTTCTGATTTGGCTCCATGATGCTTTCAATAACTTTTTGCCATACTTGTTCCCAAATCACAACTCATATAAAACTAATGTTAGCTACATCCAGTAACTAGGCATCACTAGTCTTACGATGTTCATAAGGACCAAATAAATGACAAGAAAAGGTCTGAAACTCTCCCAAACTATTTTTGTTTTATATATATAAGGGCTGCAAATATTAGCATTTCCCTTGTTAAACTCTGGTTGTTTTATTGACTCAGTTGTGTCTGCGTTTGTAGGACAGTGCTTATTTCCAACAATTTGATTCCAGTGCTAAGCAACCAGCTAGCCTGTTCGCTTGGCACCAGTTCTTTCTGTTTTCACTGACAAAAGACCAGCTCTAGCAAAGGAAAACTGGTCCTGTATTGGCACTAACTCTTTTCACTTTCATCAGAGACTGGGCCAGGCTTGGGGAGACCAACAATAGGTTGTTCTCTTGGTTTTCTAGTTAAAACTGTAAATCCAGGAGATCTTTAGAAACTTTTGTTTCACACATGCAATGTTTGCAGCATTATTTATGAATATCAAAGATTACTGCTGGAGCTGCAAAGAGCATTTACAAACAATGATTCTTACATAAAACAGTTCATAAAGTAGGATATCTGTTTGGTCTTTGATGCTTCACTGAGACACTGCAGCAATCAAGTCCAGACACAGGGAACTGAAGACCTGGCAGTGGACAAGCCATGTCCCCCCGTGAAGTTCAATGTATGAATCTCTCAGAGGGACACTGCCTAGACTTTTTTTGTTACTGCTGATTCAATTCAATTCAATTCAATTCAATTCAAAAATACTTTATTAATCCCAAAGGGAAATTAAATGTTGTTGTAGCTCATATTATGAAGGTTTCCTCAAAGAGCCGTTGTAGATGCTGATGGCTGTGGGCAGGAAGGATCTCCTGTAGCGCTCCGTCTTACAGCAGATCTGAAGAAGCCTCTGACTGAAGACACTCTGTTGTTGTAGGACAGTCTCATGAAGAGGATGCTCAGGGTTCTCCATAATGTTCTTCATTTTATGAAGAATCCGTCTTACCACAATGATCTCCAGAGGTTCCAGAGGAGTCCCCAGAACACAACCAGCCTTCTTTATCAGCTTGTTGAGCTTTTTTAAGTCCCTGGCTCTGATGCTGCTTCCCCAGCAGATGATGGTAGAAGAGATCAGACTCTCCACAACAGACTTATAGAAGATCTGCAGCATCTTGCTGCAAACACCAAAGGACCTAAGCTTCCTCAAGAAGTACAGTCTGCTCTGTCCCTTCTTGTAGATGGCTTCACAGTTGCATCTCCACTCTAGTCTGTTGTCCAGGTGAACACCGAGGTATTTATACTCCTCCACCACCTCCACTTCTTCTCCCATGATAGAAATAGTTTTTGACTTATTCCTGTTTCTCTTAAAATCTACAATCATCTCCTTTGTTTTAGTCACGTTCAAAATGAGATGATTGTTTCGACACCATGCCACAAAGCGGTCCACCACCTTCCTGTACTCAGCTTCTTGTCCATCTCTGATCCACCCCACGACTGCTGAATCATCCGAGTATTTCTGCAGATGACAAGAGTCTGTCTTGTACTGGAAGTCTGAGGTGTACAGAGTGAAAAGGAATGGTGAGAGTACAGTCCCCTGTGGTGCTCCTGTGCTGCTGACTACCTGGTTAGACTCACAACCCTTCAATCTCACAAACTGTGGTCTGTTTGTCAGGTAGTCCTTAATCCAGGAGATTGTTTATGCCTCCAGCTGAGTTTTCTGGAGTTTCTGACAAAGCAAATCAGGTTGGATTGTATTAAATGCACTGGAGAAATCAAAGAACATGATCCTCACAGTGCTACTGGCTTTGTCCAGATGACAGTGGGTTTGTTGAAGCAGGTGTATGATGGCATCTTCAACTCCAACTCCACAGCGATAAGCAAACTGAAGGGGGTCCTGATGGTTTACTGTTTGCTTACTCAGGTGGGCCAACAGGAGTCTCTCTAGGACCTTCATGATGTGAGATGTCAGGGCAACAGGTCTATAGTCATTGAGGACTGATGGGTGAGTTTTCTTTGGTACCGGAACAAGACAGGAGGTCTTCCACAACACCGGAACCTTCTTCTGGGCCGGGCTAAGGTTGAAGAGGTGCTGCAGAATCCCACAGAGCTGCTCTGCACAGCCCTTCAGGACTCCAGAGCTGACATGATCTGGACCTGCAGCCTTATTCCGATTCAGTCTCTCTAGTTGCAACTTCACCTGACGTCTTGAGACACACAGGTGGAAGGGGGAAGCAAAGGAAGCATCAGCATCTTCTGATATGGTTGAAGGCAAACATGTAGAAGCAGAAGGGTCTAGGGCTGAGGTGGAAGATAAAAAATGTGAGGTGTTACTGGACAGCTGTGGGTCCTGTGGGTCAAAGGAAGGTGGAATGTCTGTTTGGCTGTGAGCAGGAGAGGAGGATGCGAAGCTTGTTTCTGAACTGAACCTATTGAAGAATGTGTTCAGTTCATTGGCTCTGTCCAGACCTCCATTGGTCTGATCATCCTTCTGCTTGAAGCCTGTGATCTTCTTCATCACTGTCCACACATCTCTGATATTGTTTTGCTGGAGCTTGCTCTCCAGCTTCTTCTTGTACACCTCCTTGCTGTCTCTTATCTTGACTTTAAGTTGCTTCTGTAAATTCCTCAATAATTCTCTGTCTCCCTCTCTGAAGGCTCTTTTTTTCTTGTTAAGCAGGTCCTTCAGGTCATTGGTGATCCAAGGTTTGTTATTGGGGAAGCATCTCACGGTTCTGGTGGGGATGATGTTATCCACACAGAAGTTTATATAGTTGGTTACACACTCAGTCATGGCATTGATGTCCTCTCCATGTGGCTGGCACAGTGCGTCCCAGTCTGTAGCCTCAAAGCAACCTTGCAGAGCTTCTTCAGCTTCCTGTGACCATTTTCTCACAGTCCTCTTTATTACAGGTTGCCTCTGAACAAGGGGCTTATATTTCAAGCAGAGAAAAACAAGATTATGATCTGATTTGCCTAGAGGAGGTCTTGCTGTAGAGATGTATGAGTCCTTGACATTTGCATAAAACAAATCCTCAAATGATCTATGAAGTCTCAACGTCCATCATATAAAGCTTTGAGAGAAACATCTACTCAGCCTCCTGAAGAGTTTCAGCACGTCAGAACGTCACTTTAAGGGAACACCGTCAAGGTCCAGCTTAAGTTCAAAAACCTATCAGGTGTTTAAGGCCACCAGAACACTTTACAGAGTCCCAGTACACATAACCGTTTCCTCTGACATTGTTGTGTTGCTGGAGATGGTCAACTCCAGAGGTGGTTGAGCGAGCAAAAGCAAAACTGAGGCACAATGTTTTGGTGGCCTTTGTGGTGGTCAGATGAGCAGGGCTTGTGACTCTCTCAAGACTGCTTTGAAAGAGCACAGGGTAGAGAGACAGTGCTGCTGATTCACAGAAAATCTGGGCCAACGTGGAACACAAGCCCCACAGCTGTTAGCTGTAATGCATTAGCAATGAGCTTGGGCGAACTAGAGCCAGGCATTGGCTTGTAAGACTACCTAGATGAAGATCTGAATGTGGGAACCAGTAGGATTCTGATTTCTGATCCAGTTGGTGTATAATGTCCTGTCAAGTCTGTCAACCCTTTACAACTGTGGTTTTATAGAACCTGTAGCTTGCCTTGTCCATCTTGTCAGGTAAGAGGTTCCCTGGAGAATATTTTTAGCTGCTGGCCGAAAGCACTGAGAGAGGGGATGTTCACATCACCACAGCCATGTCTTGAAGGCAGTAGGTGATTCCACCTGCACAGGTATCCAGCAGGCCAAACACCAACGCCCAGCTAGGAGCAATATTGCCTTTTCCACAGTGGGAGAGAAACCCTCGGACAAACTGAAGACCCTTTACAAGCTTACTTGCCTTAGTTTATCACTATCAGCCACAGGCGGATCTGGGTGAAGGTCAAAGTTTCCTGAGAACATCACAAGAACACTTAGGCTGGACTTGGTTTCAACATCTGACTTGTCCGAGCAAGCAGTGCTTTTTGAACTGACATTTGCCTGAGAAGACCAGATTGAAGAGACCCACAAATGAAAGAAGGCAACATACCAGATGCTTGTTGAGGATTCTTGGCAAAGGGTTGCAGAAGAGGACAGGGATCAAGAACTTCAGTGAAGCCGGAGAGAGCACTTCCAGATGGTTGCGGATCAAAAGGGGGCATCCATGGTACACCAAGCTGGGATCTTATCATCTACATGCAAAACACTGTATTGTGAAAAGGTAACACTGCTCATCACCCACCATCATGCTTTGGGCATTTTCTTAAGCAGGGACAGCAGGGTCAGAGTTCATAGGAAGACAGGTGGGGCCAAATAGGATCATTCTGGAAGAAAACCTGTTAGAGGCTGCAAAAGACTTAAGACTAGGCCAGTTTGGCTTAGCTCAAATAATGTTAAAGATGTTATAATGATAATCATGGCTATAAGTATAACAAATGTTTTTTGTTACTGGTCAGCATAAAATGACATATTTCTGCATGTTTCTGCTACAGTTTCTTTTAGCAGATTTCTTTAAAAACCCTGCATTCTTTTGATCAGTATGTTTTGCATTGTTTTGTTATTGATCAAAGAATGTTCATTTGTAGAATGGCTTAGCCCACGGGCCGTATTCACAAAAATCCTAAGACTAAACGGAGCTCCTTATAACGCTTTCCCTCAGTAAGAAAAAAGTTATTCACGAAGCATCTTAAGAGAGCTCCTAACATGAGGAAATGTTAGGAGTAGTGAGGAGGACGTTTAGGGAGCCTAAGAGTGTCTTAACCAGAGAAGATGGAGGAAAGACAGAGAGAAGGGAAAGATATTCTCCGAACAATGGATAACAGCGAATAAAAAATTTAAAAAAACACCAGCTCGACCGCACAGGGATCCATCCCATTAATAGTCGAGTAAATGAGCACATTAACTTCTATAACAATCACACAATTATAAATATAGAGATAAGATAAACTTTATCTTCCCCCTTGGGGGAAATTAAATAGTTTCAGCAGCAGGACATGTTAAAGGTCAAACTCTAATAAGATAATATTGGGAAGAATAAATAAATAATAGACACAACAATGAATAAAAAGTGAACAAGATTACAAAAATTGGAAAAACACAAAAAATATATACAGTATATATATATATATATATATATATATATATATACAAACTTTAAGATACAGTACAATAGTCTGAGAACTATATACAGAGCAGGAAGAGGTGAATGAGGTGAATCAGTATTTGCTGTATTGTTCATGATGATGTCAGGAGCCTCAGCCTAAATGATCATCTCCAACGCTCCCCTTCTGTGGAGAAGTTCTCTGGTGTTCTGCTATCTCCTCTCTAGCTTCTGAATGCAGCAGGAACCAGAGCTGCTCACATTCCAGGCTGGTGCTGAAAGCAGAGGGAACGACGTATTGATCTGCTGGGAATGCCTGTTGGTTCCCACTGTGATCCCAGGACCAAATCTACCTTTTAACACTCCTCTCTTCTCCTCCACCAGCAGGCTCTGCTCTTCTGTTCAGTTCAGTTTTCTCCACCATTTTTTCTCCGTTTTGTTTTGGTTATTTTACCAAACTAAACCTCTGTGTACAAGAAGGAGATCACAGTCAAATCTGAATTTTAAAATTAGTATTAAATTAATCATCATGATTTAAACATTTCTGAATCCAGTCCAGGTCCTGGAGGTCCTGGAGGACTCACTATGAACAACAATGGTCTATGCCTAATTCCTACTGAGAAGTTTTGTCTAGACTTGAAATTTCCTGTTTACAGATGCTGTCCCACCAATCTGAGCTAGAGCCATTTTTCCAACAAGAAAGGGCAAAAACTAAAATTTCTAGATGTGCGAAGCTAGTAGAGACTGACATGCCCTAAAATATTTGCAGTTGTATCTGTAGCTCAAGGTGGTTTTACCAACTATTTAATCGAGGGATAAAACACATGCCACACTTTCCAGATAATCGTTTGTGCCAATTTTTGAAAATTGTGGGCACTACATCTTTCACATAAAACCAAAATGAAATGCATTGAACTTTGTGGTTGTGGTGAGACAAAATGTGTAAAATAATACATTCTCATTGATAGGTTTGCATGTGTTGTTTTAATCTACTAGATAAAACAGTTTAGAAAAACAAAGAAAGAGTCCAGCAGGCTTACATAAAGAAATCATTGGCATCGAGATCTCATTTTAATGATGACCCTTAATTTCTTGCAGGCCGTGTTCGGCCACCCACACAGCTAAAAACTAAAACATCAAGGGAGTGGGATTTCACATCAGCTGCAGCAGGTTACTTGATATAGCATAGAAATGATTTTTTTCCCTATCTATTTGACACAAAATCTCCAACAAAAGCATTCACGACAGCATATTAGAGGCATCATTGTGGCTTGCATTTTTAGCCTGGTTAAGTACATACTGGCAGCAGCCCTGCACTATCTCGAAGACAGGTTGGCTTCCCACCCTCCCACGGTTCTGCTGTAATGAAGGAGCTGTCTTACCCAAACAAACAGGCACTCTGGAGAGGTGCCTAAACTGCCTCCTTAATCCAGGAAGTCTCTCTTATCTTCACACAAATGGCCCTGCAGCACACTACAGTGCCATCTATCAGGTAAACCACAGGGTGATATGCAGGTATGCTTGCATCATGCTGGAAAAGTAAAATCACTGTGGTGGAGGTGTACATCCGGCCTCCAACACACACATTTTGTTCATATTATTTATTAATTCTACCTTTTTATATATATATATATATATTTCTGCAATTTTTGTGCTGTTCTGTAAAGATTTTAAGTTTTGCCTTCTTATGTTGTTATTTATTTTTAAGCTGATTAATATAAATATAACGCTGCTTATAACTATAAAAACTATACAAAATAAGAAAAGTTTATAGTAACTGTTCAGTATAAATGAGTATTTTTCTTCATGTTTCTGCTTCAACTTATTTTATCAGATTTTATGTTACATGTTACATGTTACATGTATGTTTATGTTACAGATCTGCTGAAACCTTCATTTTTCTGGTCAGTTTCAGTTTTCTTTTTTATCCTTTAGTCCTGGTTTGACTCCACTGATGCTAATTAGCGTTGATTTGTTAGACAGATAATGAACAACAGTGTTTTCAAAAGAACCTTCTAAAAATCATAACTGTAAAAGATCACAGAAACAAACCCAAAGTGTCCTTGTAGAGCTGTAATTGTACAATGCAATTCAAATGTTTCCAAGCAGAACATAATTTCTTTTTGTATGTTGCTTGGTTGCATAAGACAACAAAATGATAATATAATTACTGTTTAGTTGTGACTTCTGAACATGAGTGAACTTACCAGGTTATTATTCTTGATTTAAAGTTAAATGATTTCACTGCAAATTAAATCAATTAAAATTGAATAATGTATACAGAATGTAAAATACCAAAATTATTTAAAGGTGATTAACAAATTATAATGAAAAACATTTAAAATAAAAACATAAATTGTGTTTAAAATTATACCAATAACTTTTCATTTTATTTAAAAAAAAAATTTAAATTAAAAATTCAGAACTTTACTTTTTCATGATTAACTGCTGAAGAAAAATGTCTCATATTAAAAAAGTTTTTAGTCAGTGATTTTGTTTTATTTACATTGTTATTGGTTGTATTCCTGCTCACTTAGACATATGTTGGGACCCCAGCCATGGGTTACAAAATGAAAGGCCAGTACAAACATTTCTGGAACTTTCAATTGCATTAACCTACTTCCAGCACAGCCAGGAAACGGGGTAACGGCAGACTCCTGTGACGTCACTGTCCGAATATAAAACCCCGCTTTTGCAACAAACTGACCTCTTCCATACGGGTCCCCAGAGGAACTGGACGGAGGGACACAGCGCGCTAATGTCTCTTTGCTGGCAAACAGACATAACTCTCCAAACTGGATCCAAGAGTGTCATACAATCACGCGATCATATGCACTGAGTTAAGTACGAATGAATTGCTGTTTGTGTATCCGGTATTCATTCATCAACGGGGTAATTAAGGTACAAGCGTGGCTTGACTTTCTCTCTAAGGTCTACAGAAGCAAACTGTGTTCCAGAGAGTTCCCAGCAGAGACCCTGTCTCTACAACGCCGAGTGGAGCAGTTTTCCCGGTCTGAAGGAAGGACAACAGGACCGCATCACCGTGGTTACAGTAGTAACGTGCAGTTTGGCCGGCCGACAGAACGAGCCGCCCCACCCCACAGATACGGAAGTTAGCTGCAGCTAACCATTTGTTCACTGTGGATGCTTTCTTCAACTTCGTCACCCAGACAACTTTTCCTCAGCACGGTTCATGTAAGAGGTAGTGTTGGGCAGAGAGAAGTAGTCTAAAATGAAATAATCTAAACATTTTTCGTTTTATGATGTTTGGTTTTGTTTATGATGAAAATCAGCCATTTTATTGCTAGCAGATTATCTGCTCAGCACACGTGCTCAGTTTGTGTTCTGTGCTTGTTTGTTTTTAAATGTTAAGACAAACTTTATTTAAAGGGTGATTTTAAACACAGAAGATCGGCCATAACGCACCGTCCACACTTATGCATTTTAACGCTTTTATTAATGGTATTTTAAATGGTGTTTGTTTGATTCTGATGATAAGCTATAAGCTTCTTTTGTTAGCTTTAACCGCTAACAGCTAAGAACACGTGCTTGTCTGCTAAAGATCATTTACCCAAAAAGGTTGTTAGTTTTCAATCTTGTAAAATAATATTTCCCTAAATATTATTTTACTAAACTTGATAACTAAGTAACACAATTAAGCCCATTTCTCAAAATTTGGTTCTTATTCAAAATAATATTTCTTTAAATATTATTTTAATAAATAAAGGCAGCTAAATTAAACACATTGAGAATTGGTCATCCAGAAGGTATTATTCAACAAATCATTCTTTAAAATATTATTTTATTAAAATAAGATTTGCTGTTCAATAATGTCAGAGCTCGGCTCATCCCTTTCAATTTTGTCCTAATACCACCGCCTTATTGGGCAGGTATTCACAGGACAACCCTTAAAAGACTGAAATATTATTTAATAAAATATTAAAGTGTAATATTAAATCATATATTCATATTCATAATCACAACACATAACTAGGTGAAATTCAATGTTTAGTTTTAGTACATTCATAGACATACCAAACAAATTTTCTCTCTAATTCTTTCTCTAATTTTTGAAGGCTTTTTTTGTTTTTTCTCTTTTATTTTCACAGGTTTGTGTTTGAGGGAAAAGCTGTTGTCTTCCAGTTCTCTTGTAACTGAATTGTTGTCCCTCGCACTGTGTTAATATGTGTATGTGTTAAATTGCCAAGCAGTTTCCCATTACTATCAGTTACCCTGAGGCAGCTTTTGAGCCAGTTGCTAAGAGCTTTCATCCAACAGTGTTGATCGTTAATACTTATCTGTACATTTTCCCAACTAAAGCTCTTATAAAGAGCTAAGACCATAAGACTGTGTTTGCGAGTCTAGTGACTATGCCAACAAGGCAACAAGGAGCTGGAAAGAATTGGAGACGGAGCACGCAGCCGCTTCAGAAAGCTAAAAACAGCTGTGTTTTTACAACCACTGAAACACAACGCTCGAAAGGATTTTTTTTTTCCATTGCCTACCCATACTGCACCTGCCATTTCCATCACAGCCATGTGCTCACAAAGGGAGCAGTATATCTGTCAACAGGATCAAGTCCTCAATAGACCCTGCAAGCCACTCAATCCTGCAAGACACCCCCTCCTGTGGCCCCAACAAAGCCTCCAAACCCCTCAACCTGGCCATTTCAGCCCAGCTCTTTTTTCTTTCTGTAAGAAACACGTCCTTCAGCTATCTGAACAGACATGAGGATCACACTGTTACAAAATCAGAAGCTATTATTGAAAACAGTCAGTTTTCAACTTACAAAATTATGTGTAAAATCCATGATTTTTACTTTAGCTATAGTTTGTTACCTGTAGAACAACATCTGGTCAGTTATTATGTTTCTATCCTTAATTCATTGTATATTGATATTTGATCAATATAAAAATGTCCTTTATAAAAACAGAATGAGATATTTTAGGCACATCCTTTAGTTTTTTTTTTTTTATGTTTTCCCTCTATTTACATCTTTTTAAATAAAATTCCTCCTTCAAATTTGTTTACTTGCATTCTGTACAACTGCATTAGACTCTTCTGTGAGAACTGCATGGATTTTCATCATAGTCAAATCAGTGAGTTTAACACTTTGCTTTTAATTTGTAATTCCAGTGGGAATCCAAACGTCTGTATGAATCCATATCATCCAGCTCTGTGTTGATAGTCAGCATTAATTTGTAGAAATATACCACCAGATAGTCTCTTTCACACTCTCGTTATACTGTTCTTCAGCCCCATTTTTGTTTCAGCAGCATAGGAAGTTGTTGCTTTGGGGAGGAAAATGCTGCAGCATCCCCTTCCTACACATATGACATTGTAGCATCCTTTTGAACCATTTGATCATCAGATAAGCAAGGCTGCCAAACTGTGTGCTTCACAATTGCCACCGTTCTCATGTGCTTGTCATTAGACAGCATTAGACAGATAGTAAGAACAAAAGGAAATACTGCAAGGTTTGGGTGATGGCTGGTTCAAATTTTGTTTCCAAGTCAGACTTCAAGACAATATTTAAAGGTGTCAGATGACCAAAGATACAGAAATGGAATATCAGGTAGCTTGTAAAGAAAGTTGTCTTCATGGCTCAACTCTGAGCTTGTGAGCATTAAAAAGCATGAGTCTTGAGTGATTTTCCTGTGTCCAACTTAAGTGTCGGCATGGGGTATTCACCCTGAGATTGAGACGCAAAAGAAGATGAAGGAAACTGAGAGACCGGGTCGACCTGCTGGGGATTAAGGAAGGGTCACATTGGATCAGCTATGTCTTCCTCTCCCACAGAGGAGAGAAAACAAATATTAATCACCTCTAGCACTTCACACAAAGGGTCCCAAGACACAACGGCAGGAGAGCCAGTTGAGAAGAAGACACAGACCTCGACAACTTATAAAAAGACCTCTTAGGGGCTTTTCTGTGGTGGACCGATGATCTCAAGACACTTCGGTGTGTAAATATGTTTGGAGGCAAATTTAGTTGCACTTGATGTCTAATATTCTGTTAAAAATGTGGCTTTGCGCCTTTACAATTCACCTTTTACCATTTTGTCACAACTGTACAACCAGTGAGATGTTTAAAGTCTGGGATATTTTGAAAGGAGAATAAATTACACATGAGTACACGATTTACCAAACAAGTAACTTATTTTATTTGAGGTATCAAAGTAAACAGGGCTAAATATAAATGTACACACCTTTCAGATTTCTGTAAAATAAATTCAATACCATGTATCATTTTTCTGCCACATCAGAATTATGCACTACTTTATGTTAGTCTATCACATACAGTAAAATCCCAGGAAAATACATAGAGGTAGTGGTAGTAATGACAACATGTAAAAACGATATTAATCCGTATGTGTTCTGAACTGGATACTAAGAATTTCATGATCAAAACAGAAAAAGCAGTGAAGGTGACTGGACAGACTATGTGTTTACTCTGTCTCATCATCCTCTCACAGCAACATAAACTCCCCAGCTCCCCGTTCATAAGGCAACTCACAAGTGAAAACAACGGACCCCACCTGGCAAACTGGTGACAGTGCCATCTGGTTGTGGCCAAGGCTCACCATCCGGCCCGCAGTCCGTACCCACAGTGCCAGTGTGGTGTTGTTTAATGAGTGCATATGAGCAAACATTTGACTGCCAGGTGGCGTTGCAGCCACGCCATGCAGACCAGGCGGGGTTCAGCCATTGCCGTTCAAACCCGGGGGCATCAAAAGGGGGCCATGGATTTCTAAAGTAACTAAGCCATAATCCACCCCCTTATTGGTCCCATTCATATTGAAATACATGATCAGAGGAACTGCAGAGACCCTAATCTTGCCAATGAGTGGTCCAGCACAGCTGCAGGGATAAAGTCAGAGTATGAGACTGCCAGTATATTAGAAAAACTCAGGCCTTACTGATTGGATTAGGGGAGATGAGGGAGGGGAAGGGGATAGAGGGGTCTCAGGGGTGAGGAAATGTCATCTTCCAGTGTTAGTTGCAGCGTGGTGGTCTCCGAGAATCAGACTGTGGGACAAACGCACTTTTGAGGGTTGTGCACTCTACAAAAGAGAAATTGGAGGGGGGGACAAGGAAAAATAGCTACAAGAAAAAGAAAAGGAAAGGCTGAGTGTGCAGAGACAGGCCTTGATAGCACCTCCCAGCCACCTAATGTGAGCAAGTCTGGTATTAGGAGGGCAGTTTTTAGGAGGAAACAAATGAGAGAAAAAGAGAGAAAACTAAACCGGGCATTAGCTGTCGACTTAAAGGTTTGTTCTGGTTCCTCTGGTAGGAAGAGCCTCTCCATTTAAGTGCAATTGAGCATGGCTTAGATGGGGATCATTGGTTATCCTCTCGACTGTTTTGTTTTGAGGTTTCTCTTCTCTATGTACTGCGAGAAGTAGGAGAAGCCATTTTGTCTAACAAAGCAGAAGCCAAATATTTCCTTAGTTGTGCATCTGGCTCTAAAATGTAATTTATTCATTTAACTGGCAAACACCAACTTCTCTACTTATTACTGTTGCACATATGATACTGTCTTATCCTTAACACAGATTAGAAAAGAACAAACTGTCAAATCCCTTCTGTAATTGTAGAGAGCTCATGCATCAGTCAAGGACACCACTCACCAAATTTTACATGCTGTCACTGCTAAACAGAAACACAACTAATATCATAATGACCTTTTTTCTGTTTAGAAATATTTTTTTATATCATTGACTTGTTTAGATCTGACATCCATACACATCTGTTATTAAATGCATGTAAAAAAAAAAAAAAACTGTTGGTTTTGAACAATCTTTGATTACATTTCAGCATTTTATTTTAGGAGAAAAACAAAAGGTAAACCTAAACCCTCTGCAACCTAATGCAACGACATAAGGTAGGGTCAAAGGGTAAATTATACCAGAACTGAGCCAAATTTAAAGACATTATTATGTAGGAAGGCCTGTATCTGTTTTCCTTCTCTCTAAAATGTATAGATACGCTTGATTTTAAAGATTAAATTAATAATTTATAGGAGTAAAAGTTTAGCCTTTGCGACCCACTAATTCAGATTTAATTTGACAAAAACAAATTCAAATGGTTCAAGTAAAAAAAAACAATCTAGGCTATATTTGTTGGCAACAAATTTAGCTCATTGAAAAAAAATTACTGTATTCATATTTATTGTTCAATTAGTGATAAAGAAAAAGAATACATTTATTGTGTAACTAGCAACAAAAAAGTAAGACTATGCCTGTGCGTGAAAATATTCTAATTTGTTTACTATCAGGCCTTTAATTATTTGAGAAACGCATCAGACGTTTAGGCACAAATGTGCAGATGTATCCAAACACAGGAGAGACATTCTTATGAAGGTCATTTGAGTGTTTGTAGACAGCAGATTGTTGCTGCCTCTCTCTTTAAATTAAACCGCCTCCACCTGATGATTCAGCTCAAAGGGAAAATATATAGTTTTAATAGCAGAAAACTCTGCTTTAAATCTAACCTGCACAACATGCAGGAGTTTTTAGTTATTTTCATCGTCACAATAAAGTAATGCTGTGAATATTTGTGAAGCTTTGTTTCCATTGGTTTATTTTGGTCAAGTGAGGTAATAGAAAGAGCTGCACAGTAATTATTATTGATTATTATTTTATTGTTATTTGGTTTTTAATGTTTTTTTAGTAGTAGTGCAGTTCAATAAAAAAAAAACAAATTATGGAATTGCAAAATTATTAACGTATTGTAAACACAATGTTGTGGCAATTTAACATAAAACATGTTATCACCAAGGAGGCCTAAATGTGCCATAATCTAACAAAGAGGATATAATGAATATTTATATGAGTTGTAATAGTAATAATATTTGAAACAAATAAATACACAGTACAATATGAAAGGATGAAATCTGGATCTGCAGAACAAACATGAATTAGATAAATTCATCTACTGCTATATGGAAAATGAATTAAAAAGTGAAATAATTGTACATTCTCTTTGAAAGTAAAATGTTTATTAATGGCACATTTAAATACATGTATAATAAAACATGTATCTGTTAATTTTCAATTTTGAGTGATAAAACATTTAAGTAATGATTTATAAAAATATATTTATGTGTTGAATTGTGAAACTTTTTCCATAGTTTCATTATTTCAGTGGATAATTAAATTAAACAGTAGTGGGATTTTTCCGTCTATTGCAAATTTGAAAACTGAATGCCAGCGGCTGAAGGCTAGATATGTACATTATGCTTCATCTCAGTTCATCTAATCTTTGGTAGAGTGCTGCAGGGGTCACTCTGTTCTAAAACAAATGTCAGCCTTAGTCCCTCTGGGCTAAGTGTGCTAGTTCAACAATGGTTTGTTCCACAGGGGGATCTACAGTTGATTAAGTACCCTGCTGAGAGAATGGGTCGGCTGCCAAACAAACACTAAAAGGTCCAGGACAACAATGGTTGGTCCAGTGCCAGAGCTTATTATCCACACTGTGGCTCATTTTATTTGCAATTTAAAAATCTGTAATCAGAACAGGTTTTTTTGCATGTATGTTAGCAGTAAAAGTACACACAACACCTGTTATTGTCCGATATGTATGATATTGACTAACCTACACCTTCTAAGGTGAAAATAGAGACAAACACATCAGACTGTGAGTTTACTGCAATCCTTCAATGAAGAACAATTAGATAATAATCAGATTATGAGTATGCTGTCAGAAATGTTATTGCAGTAACTGAGCAGTAAGGTATTCTGTAGGGTAAATATTCTGATAACAGGAAGGCATGTCATTCCTACCCGGTTCATCGTATAACAGCATAAAGGCCTCTCCTGGCACATCTCTAACTGATGACAGAGCAGCCTGTAGTTATGGACCGATGGTTTTTCTGGGTTAAATTAATTATAGCCTTATATGTTCTGACTTTTAACATTGCAGAGATTTAGCTGTTTGTGCCTTCCTTCATGTTAGTAGACAGGGTGAGTGTGCCAAACGTCATTCTGCAGCTACAGTGATCGTGGAGCGTTTGCTGACAGCTGCATCTTCTACGTTTTTTATCAAGAAGCACCTTCTGTCCGTCTTCATGTACCTGTTAGCTGGTTTCTCTATTAACCACTTTTATTAGAGAGCTCCTCGACAGGCGATGCACCTCTTTAATGCTAAGCAGTTCCAGAGCCTTTCATCTCCATGGAATTGGAAACATCCCAGTTGACCAGTGCTTCCTCAATCATCAGCAGAGAGTCTTTGCTGTCTGGCTGTCGCTGTCACTGTAGTATATTCTTACAGGCCGGAATGGCTACAAGAGTATTAGTGAGTGAAGGAGAGTGTTGAATTTGTTCAGCATGTAAAGTCACTGGTAACACCTTAAGAATATGCATTGCTAACAGTAGTGTTATGCCACAAGTATCAAGTCTCCAAACAGGCATGAATGATACCATAATCAAGTGGACAAATTAAGTGATGTTAAACGTGAGTTAAATTTGTCATCTAAACAAATCAAAAACCACCTCAGGCTTATTTTTCAATGGCTTGAATCCAATTTCCAAGAGAGATCCATTTTTCAGCAAAGAAAATCATTGACTGGCCACTTCCTGAGTTGTGAAATAGTTGTGTTATAATTTTTTTTTCCAAGACATCAGGAGCTGTGACCCACTCGTCAGAAGGTTGGTTAAAATCTATGGGTTTAGTTTCTTCCCAGTTAAGTTACAGCTTCTGTTTTATCTGAAAGTCTAAAAACTAGTTTAATACATCTACCGAATGTTTATGTAAGCATGGCTAATGGAGTTTTGACAAAAATTCAATGTAGAAGACTCACCCCCTTCCTTTTCTGCTCTGTCCAATGACTCCACCATGCATCCCCGCTCCAGCCAATCAGCATCAAGTCCGCATTTCCTCTTCAGCCAATCACCGTCCAAGGCTATTCTTTAAAGATCTTCACTCATGGACTTCCTCGCTCTTCAAGCTGAGCTACGACCCTCCTCCTCCCCACCTCCACCATCTGGCTTCTTAGCTCCTCCCGATTTCCCTACTTTCTCAGGCCTCCACTCCACCACCAGTCGGATCCCAGGGGGAAGACACCTCTAATAATATTCATAAGTTGTTAATTCAAGTTCACGCCATTGTCAGCGTTTGTGTCTTCCTCTGGGGTCCGAGCACCAAAGAAATATTTGTAAATAAACTTTTCTAATCGCCACCTATGTGTCTTTTCATTGTGAGTCTTACAGGATTGAAATCTGATTAACTGGTTATCACTTTCATCCTGGTTTTTATTTTAGAGCACTTTTCATACTCAGCAGGAATAAAACAAACAAACAAATAAATAAATAAGAAGCTAATAACAGGACAAATGTACAGAGATGTGCAGTCAGCAGAGGTGACAATGGGTTGAAGAGCCATTTATGACTGAATTATTAAATTTCCATGCTCATTCAATCCACAATAATTTTTCTGGCTAAGAAAAGTGATGGGATTTGGACTTTAATTTCCAAGTGCTAAGTTAATAAACTACTTTAACTCATTTAAGAGCCTGAGTATGGCAATATGATTTATTTTATTACCAATAAGGCAATCTTTTTTGACCTGCTTAGCCTTATAATGAATGAAAATCAGCATTTCTAATGGATGAACATAGGTGCTGTGAGGTCACACTGTTGTACTAAGACCTTCACTGCCTGACGAAAGTATCAGTACTAACCTAATCAGTTTTGCAGGTCCTGGTAGGACATATAATAGAGTTTTGAAAGTCAAATCTGTCACATTCGGGTTTGGGGTTGGACCAAAGTGCAGACAAGAGCTCGGGAGCAGCATTTCAAGCAGTCTCAGCTTTATTCAAAAATATTAAAAGAAACAAAAAACACTGCAGGTGTAAACCAGAGTCAGAACATCCAAACTTACAGAGACACTGCAGGAACATGCGGAACTCAAGGCATGGACGAGGGTAGTGAATGAGGTGAGAGACGAGAGGAACCAGCGGGGAACAAAGAACCCAGACCAACTAATATACAGAAAGATGTGAGAGGGGAACAATGGGCAGATAATCACAGAAACAGGGAACAGGTATGACAGGGACGCAGGGAGACAGAGGGAGCAGGTGAACCTAATATGAAGACTAAAACAAGAGGGAAAGGACTAATACAGTTAAGAGAAACAACCCTATGCAAAACTAAAGACAAAGATAAAATAACCCAAAGAAGCATAAGAAATCTAGAATAACCAAGAACTTAAAGGTAAGTGAGAAAACTGGAGAAAACCCTGATTACAAAGTAAACAAACCTAAACCAACCCTAAAGGAACAAACTGAGAATGGAACAGAGGAAACGAGGACTGGAATAAAAGTAAACAATAATGAGGCTAACCTATAAGGGAGGGACCAGAAAATAACGATAAACACAGCTAAGAGGGACCAATACTAAACATAAATCTAAAACTAGAGAAAAAGCTAAGGAACCAAAGAAATTAGAATAATAATAATCAAGAAAACATTCTAAGTAAAATAGGGAAGCAAAACTAAGCGAACAAGGGCAAGAGGAACATACACTGGGAGGGAGAAGGAAACCAGAACATTCAGGAAAGCAAAAACAATAACCAAACATGAATATAAACCAAAAACGAGAAACATCTAGCAAAAGTGAACAAAACACAAAACCACAAACAAAGACCAAAATGTCGCATCACGACAAAATCTGTCCATTTTTCAGCCTGCCCTGGTTCTCATGAACTGCTTTATGTTGCCACGTTATCCAGAAACCTGTGCAGTGTTCTCACACACAGCCCACTAGTCTGGCTGAAGAAACAAGTTTACGACCGTGATGAACGAATGTGAATAAAAATACAGAAAGAAAACACGTACAGTCACATTAATTGCACATTAGCAACACGTCTGTTCTCTAACAGCTTCTATGATGTCACCTAGTGGATCCACATTTATTTATCCAGTTAAAAAAAAGCAATATATATAAAAAATTACTGTGTCATTTTGTTTTACAAAAATGGAACTATGTGTAATTTGAGTGTGATGATTATCAAGCAATGGCTCCACTGTAACTTTACAAATAGAACAAAAAGAAGACAGTGATGTCACAGCAAAAACAGATTACTCTGTCCTGAGGCCGTAACACACGTTTAAAGTATGCACATTTTTTACAATACTTACAATATACAAATGTACAAAACATTGCGAGTGACATACTTTAAAGAGGCAGCAGGACTATTTGTCCATGTATTGTTTTCCACATTTTCACGATTTAATCCGAATAAGACTGCAGCTCATATGGATGGACACAGAAAAGAAGTTCGTTTCCTGCAAACCTGACTCGCCACTGCCTTTGGGCTTGTTTGTCTGATCCACACTCTTCACTCTGGAACCTCACGTTTGGCACACAGATCCAAAAAGTTGTTTGTAGGAATAATGAAAGGCAATTTACTCTTATTTTTTATAGAACTCCAATCACTCAACATCAGTTGGAAGTCAGGTATAGACACTTCCCACCTGTTGATGCCCCATTTTTTTCCTTTATGCACAGTTGATTCCAGTCAAGTTCTGGACTTAAAACAAGGACCACACTTAGAAGCAGGAGCAAGCTTTCTGCTGGTATTGTTTAGGTAATGAAGTTACGAACTGTGTTTATGTTCTGGAGGAGCAATATTGGTAATAAAGACTGAAATGAACTGAAGTAGATAGTTGTAAGCTACATTAGGAGCAGCCAACAGCTCTTATAGGCTCGATAGGAAGTTACATTAGACTTAGGAGGCAATATCTGTTTAAAATGTGGAGATATTAGTAGCTTTGGTTTCTTTATAGTGAACATTATAAGACTTTACTGTTCTTTAAAATGTTTCCAATACATTACCTAAATGTAATGGAAATTTGACAGCTGGCTAAGGTAAATTCATACCTTCCAGCTGATGTCTTTGAGCATGTCATTCATCTGTTTGTTACTTGCAGATTGGACTATTGTAACTCCCTGTTATAGTAATGCTGGCTTGGACCAGTCCTCAATTAATCATCTCCAGTTAGTCCAAAACGCTGCCACTCAGCTTCCCGACTGGTACGAAACGCAAGCACCATGTTACCCCAGAGTTGGCTTCCTGTCTCTTACAGGATATCACTTTTAAATCATTACACGGTGATGCCCCCTCCTGCCTGTCTAAGCTGCTTTTTTATTTATGCTCCAATAAGAACCATGAGCTCTAGGCACAACTAATGTTGTCCATTCCAAGTTGTAAACTTATTTCTCGAGGAGACAGAGCCTTGGTTGTGGCAGGTCCCAAACTTTGGAATAGCTATGCCTCTTAATATTTAATCTGCACAAACTCTGGAGCATTTTAAATCAGTATGGAAGACTAATGTTTCTGACCTTTGGCTTTCATCACATGTTGACTTAAACATTTTGTACTTACAGTTGTCTTAAATTGCTTTATTGTCTTTTATTTCCTCTTAATTCTCTTTTATCTAAATTACCTCATGCCTTTTTATCTTTCTGGCTGCTTTTGTCTGTTTAAACAGCCGTTTTAAACTGTTTTTACTGTCTAATGTTTGGTGTTGATTCTTTTTATTTCCATTATCTTACTGTCACACCTTTTACCATTTTGGCTGATTTCTACCTGTTAAGCACTTTGTGATTATGACTTGTTGGAATCATGCTTTATAAATACATTTGACCTTGACCTAAATAATGGATGACTGAATGAGGCTGATGATTTAATGGCTGTTAAGGAAACCTTATGCTGAGAAACTCTTTTGAAATGTTGTTTTTTTAAGAAGAAGATTAATGACAAAATCGATTGTCTGAAGTCCTGGTTGTCTGTTTAGTCAGGAGTTAATCTCTACACAAGGAGAACTTTGAAGACGCTCATTTTTATCTAGAACTCCTGGGATTATTTTAATTATACACAATGACAGACTCAGTCCTTTTAAAGTTAAGCCTCAGTTAGGCCTCTGGTTAACAACAGGTACAGTTTAAAAATGATTGGAAACCCCCTGAGTAGTGAGAACATGTTCAAGGTATATTGTTCCCACAAACAAAATGGAAATGCTTGATGGAACGCTGCACTCCTTTTTCCTTTATAGAACAGGTCCATCAGATGCTGTTGGTTGGAAATAGAGTTTTAGCTCATCTAAGATTTTTTTCCATCTTCTTGGTTTGTAAGCGTTTTCAAACTCCCAGAATTTCTTCCCATAAAACTTTGTTTGTGGTTTTAAAGTGCTAAAATGTGGAAAGGTTTAGGGGAAATAGTTTGTAAAAATGCTGCACACCTCAGTGTGTCTGATTTGTTTTCTAGAATAGACCTTATAAATGAAATTATAAAAATTTGACCTTCTTGGATTTATCCAAATTAAAGTTAAAACACAATCTGTTTAATTCATCTGCTGCCTCTCGTAGTTTCTGCAAGTTTAACCCAAACTACTGGGTTGAATTACTATAACTACAAACACAGCTATAAACTACAGCTTGATAAGGAAATGAACTTAGCATAACTTTCTGATTTACTGTTTAAGTGTCTTTTATGAAAATCAGCTTTTTATGTGTATGAATGCACCTGCTGTGGGGTCACACAGCTACACTGGGATCCCCTCCACCTGATGGAGGTTCGTCTGGAGAAAGGATGGATCTTGGGTTGGAGTTCAAAGATTTATTGCCATCTTCTTACGCTCATCCTTGTGTGTCATAAAGTTTTATGATGGCTTTTCCACAGTATTTTTGGGCACAACTTTAGCAGACAGCAGAGACATAACTCAGCGGTGGTCATGACACAGTCATAACTTATCTCAGCTTGATTGAAACCTGCTTTCAAGACCTAAAGCACAGATTTGATCTTTAATGTTGTGATCTTGAGCTAATTTAAATTCCCTTGCAGGTTGGGGGTAACGAAATCTTTAAAAGTGCGTGCTTCAAAGTTATTGTGAGGATTTAAGTGAGGAAGGGGTGAACTATTCTCAAATGTTTGGGCATCCCAAAAGATTTAGACTGTCTCATTCTCAGTATAAATGTTTCAAACATTAATGAGTCTCTCAAAGATGTAAGTCGGTGTGGTTCATAGAAATGATGAGGAAAGGCTAAGTGATGAGTATATAATGCATGTATTAAGTCAAAACTTTATACTCTGACTCTGGAGTTCACCATTTATCTAAATGAAGTAGCTTTAAAATCTCTTTACAATACTTGCAAAATAATGTTTGGTAGTAGTATAGAGTACATTTGCATTCAGCCCCCTGAATCAGTACCACCATTCACTGTAATTACAGCTACAAGGCAACTTTCTAAATTATGTAGAGACTGACATTTTTAACCATTAGTTCAGTCAGCTTAGATAGATAGCCTCTGTGTGCAGCAATTTCCCACAAATTCTCTGTAGGTTTGGACTTTGAATGGGCCATTCTAAAAGAAAAATATACTTTGCTTTAAAGTAGTTCATTGCAGTTCTGGCTGTATGTTTAGGGTTGTTTTCATGTCAGAAGGTCAACCTCCACCCCAGTTTCAAGTCTTCTGCAGCAGGTTTGTGTAGCCTGAAGTCTGTGTAGCTCCATATATCTTCTAAGCATCTTTGTGCATCTTAGCGTCAACTCTGACCAGTTTTCCTGTTCCTGCAAGCTTGCAGGAAGAAGGTCAAGGGTTTACACCCCGGCCTGGAGTCTTTCTGCATGGCGTTTGCATGTTCTCCCCAAACTGTGTGAAATAAAACAGGCAGATCAGCATCAAATAGATGTGTTGTAAAATCTAAAGATTTGATTATTTAATTAAATTTATGTAGCTTAAGTTTACAATTTGATATCTTTAAATAATCTAGCAAAGTCTGCATACACTGCTGATGCAAGCACAAAAATGCATAAAATAGTCAGTTTAAAAACGTTTCATAATGGAGAGTTTTGGCAGCAAAGCTTCTATATTTAAGCTTAAGTTTTTTTCAGTTCCCAAGTTTAAACTCAATAATTTTCATTTGGAGAGCCCTAAAGGTCCAGACTTGTCCTCTGAGTGAAGCAGTTGGAGGACACTAAATCCTCATTCTGTTCGTAAAAGCTCAAAGAAATTTAGTGCAAGAGAGAAAATGTCTTGGCAAAAAACAGCACTGAGATTTCCTCAGGGGAAATTATTGTTTTTCATTTAATAAGTTCTTTAATTCGTAGCAGAGAAAAAAAAAAGTTATTTTAAAAATTCAAATCGAAATAAACAGAATGTCCAAATGAACGTGAATAATCAAATCAGATTTACACAGAACAAAATAAAGTCCAGATGCAGGCAGGCTAACATTCAGCCTCAGCTGTGCTTATGCACACACACACACACACACACACACACACACACACACACACACACAGTCTCTATCAGTGATAGGACAATATCTTGAATCTAATCAGGATCAATAGCTTCAACTGTAGCAAACCAAATAGGTTCCATTTAATGCTGCTTTAATTTCTTATCTCAGTAGAAGTGAGCCATTAAAAGCATTTATGAACACGAACGTTTGGATAAAGTGTAGAAGCTTGAATGCAGTCACATGATGAATGTCGTACAGTTGGCTGATAGAAGAGAGATTAATGATGCTGAACTAAGAGGTTGCCAGGTTTGAAACACCTTGACTGCAGATGTTAACTCTAACAGCACTCAGCATGCTTTTTATTTCTATAGCAATCATCCTAATAATGACAGAACTCTGCCAAATAAAGGAAAACCTGATTTCTATTAAATTATCAAATCAGGATCATGAAGCAATACAGCTTTGTTTTCTACCGTCCATTTCGGATTATTGTTCCTCCATGTGGTGTGGTGTCATACATGTTTGCATACAGGATATGAATTAATTGATTAAAATCTAATTACAATTAAACATTCAAAGCAACATTTTAAAATCTGCTAAAAAGCCACACCTTATCCACCTCTATAGTATAATTAAAGATGATATCAGATAAATCTGAATATATATGACTTGTTATCAAACGTGGGGGAAAACGTGGATGCTTTAAGATTGGTAACTAAATTACTCTACCCATTACAGTGGCTTAAAACAGAAATGCAGACGTGCGTTCAGTTTTTTCAGTGAGGCTGTTTCTCTCTGAAACTCATGACAATGTGTGCAAAATTGTTCAACCTAAAGAAAGTATGTACTACATTTAGAAGGAAAGAGTAACCTGTAAAGTTAGATAAACAGGAGCAGAGGGAGGGTTTTTTTTCCATATTGGTTTTCAGACCCATGGTAACTCTAAAGGAGTTGCAGAGATCTAGTTGTGCTCTCAAAACCTGAGTTTTATGAAAGGGTGGGAAGCAGAAAGCCATTGCTGAAAGAAGTCCCATTTAAAGTCATGGAGGTGACCGGATTAGATGAGATGGAAAAGGAATTTTTTGGACTATATGCAAAGTGCTGTGTGGCAGAAAACTGAGCACACCACCCCCATGGTAGTGGCAGCATCATGCTGTGGGGATGGTTTTTTTCAGCAGGACATTTAAGCTGGTCACAGTTGATGGGAAGATGGATGGAGCTAAATGCAGGAGAATCCCAGAAGAAAACCTGTTGGAGGCTGCAGAAGATTTGAGACTGGGGTGGAGCAGGACAACCACCCTGAACATACAGCCAGAAATACAGTGGAATCAAAGCAGATTCATGTGTTAAAATGGTCTAGAGCTAAATCTAATTAGGAATCTGTGGTAGGATTTGATATTTACAGACAATCTCCATCCATTGGGGTTTAAGCTATTGTGCTAAGAAAAAGGCATGAAAAAAAATCAATATGTAGGTGTTCAAGCCTGGTAGAGATGTACCACAAAAGAGTTGCAGCTTTAATCTCAGCAAAAGGCATTTCTACAAAGTTTGGACTCAGCGGGGCTGAAAATTATTTCACTCTGAAGTTTGAAGAATTTTATAACTCAAAGAAGAATGTCCCAACAGCATATGTCAAATAGTGTAAAATTACAAAATATAAAAAAAACTTCAAGGCTTATGAAAACATTTTCCAGATCAGATTTCCTGCAGCAGGCCAGTTTCCGGATCGAGTGCTAGTTCTTCTACACCAAAAGAATTCAATGAGTTTTGTTTTTTTAACTGACCTGTTGGACGTTGTGTTTGTGGACACTGTTTGCAAAAAGATCAGCATCCCATTTTTCCCATATTCATATTTTTATGTTCCTCTAAACATAAAGTAGTATTTAGGATTATATTTTAAAGGTGAACGTTTTTATTTCAGCTTTCCTTTTATAATCTGTGTCTTCGTCCTTTATTATTTGTCTTTATTTGTTTCTGTATAGCTGTAATACTTTTGCATTTCAGATCTTCCAGAAACATTTTCATTGAGCTGATACCCTACAGTTAGCAGTACGTTGTGACTGTGGGTGTTCCATCGGCCTGCAGAGTGCACCAACTTGTCAGGGCAGGACAGAGCTCTGGGGTGGGTAAATCTTCCACTTGTGCCCTGGGGACAAGGGATTACCCTGGGCAATTTAGCTGTTTCCAAACAGGTGAGATCCAGGTTAGACAAGACCGACTCTGTTGGGGTGTCCGGAGCTTAAAGGTTATTATTCTAAAAGCAACTTGGTGGGTGTTCCCGCTGCTCCCTCCTTGTCTTTTCATGGTTGTTTGTTTGTCAGTCATTACAGATGGAGCATCATGTGTTGGTAGTTGTTGCTAATCCAAGTGGTTGTGATTATGTGGGCGGTCAATAGAAGCTAATTGTGTGGACTGCAAAGTTATTACCACAAATATAATTACTCAGCTTTAAATTATGAGGCAATCTTGCGTTGTGCAGCATTGCTTTCTTTGGTATCTCGAAGAAAGACATTTCTGTGGGTGAAATGTAATAATTCTATGAAATGCAAATACAGTTTAACAATCGGAGTGATCAAAGCCCATAGATGGAATTGCGACTGGACCCACTTGTCAGGCATAAACCCTCTCAAGGCTGGGGACTTTGTGGGCCTTAATAAAGCCCTAATAACCGGGACGTATTGTTTATTTTCTGTTACACTGGCCCTTGGGCCACACAAATATAAACCCTCCAGCACAGTGGCTTTGCTTCAAAGCCTCACATATCCGCTAAATACCATCAGAGAGTTTAGATTTTTCCTCAGTTGTCCTTCTCATTACTGCTTGTGGTGACCCAACTTAAAGTCTTAATGTGCTAATGATGCATTATATATGCTTTCCCTATAAAACATATTATATTCTGCTAGGATGGCAATTATTGCTGAAACACTCCACCTCAGAGGTTTCCTCTCAGAGTATTTGTTGCTTTACATCCAGTGTTTGCATCTTAAGATCTGTAGCTTGTTTTTCCTAAAACTTTAAACTGCCTTGTTCAGAGCTGCTATTATTCTGTTAAAATATAACTGGAGTACTTCTAAAAATATCAAAGTAAACTTAGAGTTCTGCCAAAACAAGGAATGAAGATAAAAAAAAAATACTTTCATAATAGTCTAAAAATATTTTGGTAAATTTGGAAATCTGATCTAATTTATTTAGCTAACTGTTTAAAAAGTTCTGTATATTTGCAGTGACAAACAAACATATAAAAAAAGATTTCATGGTATTAGATTGGAGGATGTGCAATGTCTGTAGAGCTTCTGGTTCTAGTGAAAAATTACAGCACCACCTAGTGGAAGTTGTAGTTTTAGCACCTGAATGAGATTTATGGGTTCTCAAATAAGGAAAAAGTCAGACAGCAGAAATAAAAAGGAGGAAGAAATCCCACAACTGGTCACCTGAAATATTTCTTCTATATTTTTAACAGAAGGGTCTCTGGACGTCTTAATGAGGTTCAGAACACCCCCTCCCAATCACATCTGACTGTCAGAGCATCAAACCAGGGCCAGGTTTCTCTGTTTGCTCAGAGAACATCACATTCAACCAAATGTGTTTGCTTAAACTCTCCAGACATGTGGGCTGAGGAATGAAATATCAAACAGGACAACTGTTAATGGGATGCACAAGTGCTCGCACAGCTAGGTGAGAATGTACTCACACACACACACACACACACACAAACACAGACACACACTAGATGATTATGCATGCATTCAGATTTGCTGCATTTCTCAAACACATGACAGTGACACACTCGCTGACACTCCACACCTCAACGCCCTAAAACATAATTAGTCCTCTCTCATCCTTGTTGAATGATCAATGACTGTACTGTTGGTTTTGCATGAATAATTTCTAATGTGACAAAGACGAAGAGGAGAGGTGTCCTGTTGTGCTTTGGGACACGGGAAGGCTAGATTACCCGTGTGCCAAGGGAATCTAATGCAATTACGAGTGTTTGCTTACACCATGTGTCCTCTTCCGTCTGCGCAGCAGCGTCAGGACTGCGCCCGTCGCCATCCTCCCGTTCAGCTCTCTTGTTTGTTTTCAGTATTTACACCACCACCAAAGGCAGCCCACCCCCACACCCCCCTTCTCATTTACCCCTGCTTTCAATATCACTAATTAAAGTAAACCAATAAGACTGGGGGAGGGCAGAAAATAAGACGTGTTTGCAGACCAGATTGAACTCTACCAGTAGCTCAGAAGTCAAAAGAGACATTGTGAGAGGGCTGTTGTGGGTGGAGGGGTGCATGTGTAGCTGGGAAAATATACATTATTTATAATGCAAGAAAGAGGGGCCACATGGGGAGAGAGGAGGTTTATTTAAAAGATTAGGGAGCCCTGCTTATTAGCTTTACCTCTCAGTCCTTATTAGAATAGTATCTAAATAGATAGATAGATAGATAGATAGATAGATAGATAGATAGATAGATAGATAGATAGATAGATAGATAGATAGATAGATAGATAGATAGATAGATAGATAGATAGATAGATAGATAGATAGATAGATAGATAGATAGATAGATAGATAGATAGATAGATAGATAGATAGATAGATAGATAGATAGATAGATAGATAGATAGATAGATAGATAGATAGATAGATAGATAGATAGATAGATAGATAGATAGATAGATAGATAGATAGATAGATAGATAGATAGATAGATAGATAGATAGATAGATAGATAGATAGATAGATAGATAGATAGATAGATAGATAGATAGATAGATAGATAGATAGATAGATAGATAGATAGATAGATAGATAGATAGATAGATAGATAGATAGATAGATAGATAGATAGATAGATAGATAGATAGATAGATAGATAGATAGATAGATAGATAGATTTCCCCACACCCTGGGAATGACATTTAGTTTTTGTGTATTTAGAAAAGAGGATAATTTTTAAGATAATCTGCCTATGTTCCTGTTGTTCTTTGGGATTTAGATAATATAGGCAAACACAAAATGCACAGACACTCCTGCTAAGTTGAGGGGCGACAGATAATTTTAGGTAAAAGGAAGGGAGGCGGGCGGCTGGCAGAGAACTGTTGGTTCTCTCAGTGTGAGGCTGTGAGAACAAAGTCCAAGTCCAACTGTCATTGCTGAGGATTACATATTTGATATGTAATCCATCGCTAAAGTTTAAGTATGTGTGTTTTGCTGGCAGTAAAGTTGACCTTGTATAAACCCGTGTAAAACTAACTTCCCAAAGGCATTCATGACGTTCACTAAGATGTGTCATATATTGGTCTTATGGAGCATATATTTAGACAAGTTAATAAAATACTATAATCAGTTCTAAATGATCAACCTTAAATTAAATTGACTAATGATTTAAAATAAAATGGCTGTGTTACAAAGTCTACCAAAGATGGACAGCAGTAGTGTAGGGAGCGTAATCTTAATGTGAATCTTAATGTTAGCATGCTTTACCAATCCCAATATCAGCTTGTATGTGTGTTTGGGATCATGTCCTGTTGGAACACCAAACTGTGTCCAAATTTCAACTCTTCAGCAGTTGAGTTTAGGTAAGGGGGAACTATGGCTCACTGGGAAGATCAGTCATCTTGCAATAAGAAAGTTATGGGTTTGATTCCAGTTTCCGCCTGTCACATGTTAATGTGACCCAGGGCAAGGCACTTAACCTGAAGATGCCTGTCAGTGAATGAATGTGTGTGGATGTGAGTGTGACTGGGTGACTGTGGCTGTAGTGTAAATGGCTTTGGGAGCTCAGTATGACTAGAAAAGCGTTATATAAATTCAGTCCATTTACCATATAAAGAACTTGGAAATTGTCCTCCTGTATTATTTCAATCATCATGTGCTAAAGACCACGCAACAACATGATGCCGTCACAACCATGCTTGACAGTTTGTGCTTGAAAGTCTCACCTTGACTCCTCCAAACATACTTCAGTCATTCTGGTCAGACAGATAAATCTTCGTCTCTTCATATAATAAAGAGACAAAGATCATATAATGTTTCTGCAGAAGGCATTTGGTTTAAACATGTGGGTGGTGGGATTTTTTTCTCAGGATCATAACAAACTTCCTTTCATCTTAATGTGATAGAGTGAGATTGTTGAAACTTTGATAGAATAATCCCAAACTTTGTTTAATGGTTAAGTCAGGCTTCTGGAAAGGCACACCCGATGTTTGCTATTTGCAGACTATCTGTAAAAGTGAGGTCCATCCCAGGACACCAGCCATTTAAATTGAAGTCTTTCTGCCAAGACGTCTGGCCAGCAAGGATTGTGCCAGAAGCTTGTTGATGTATATAAAAAGTGTGGTTGTGGTGAAACACGCTGAGGGACTTTTAACCAAATATTTGTGGGCATGCATTGTTATATAATTGAAACCAGATATTTACATACAAATAACCTTTTTTTCTCAATGTTGTGAGATTAAATTAGACTAAACATATTCCCTGATTGAGTTCAGTTAGAATTGTCAAAATTATTTCTACTTCCTCAATGCCAGAATACCATATTTAAGTTATGTGACTTGGGTTGAAACAGGCTCAGGTTTGTAGGTCATCTAGCTCCTTCATACCTTTTCAGCTCTACCTACATTTTTTCTCTGTCACTGAGATCAGGGATTTGTGATGTCTAATCCAAAACACTGACTTTCTTGGCCTTGAGACACTTTGTAGCTAATCTGGCAGTCTGTTTAGGGACATTGCCCATTTGGAAGATACCATTTACACCTAAGCTTTAACTTCTTGGCTGTTTTCTGCATAATAATCTTTCCTCCAGGTGTAATCTATTTTGTGAAGGGTACCAGTTCCTACAGGAGGAACTGGTAGGAGTCTGCCACCCCTGTACTTTATGTGTCAGGCTTGAAAGCTCAATCCTTTTTTCCTCCAAATGTAACTGTTATGACCAAACACCGTAGTTTCTTCAGACCACATGACAAGTCTCCAAAATGAATGTATTTGTCTCTGAGCTCTGCAAACTGTAATCTGGCTTTTTATGTTGCTTTTGGAGAAATGACTTCTTCCTTGCTGAGTGGCCTTTCTGCCCATGTTGGTACAGAACTCATTTCATTGTTGATTAAGACACACTGTTAAACACCATTTTTACAAGGTCATTCACTTTTGTTCTGGGGTTGATGCAGACATTGTGCACTAAAGCACTTCCATCTCTGGTACACAGAACCTGTCTCCTTCCTGAAAAGACATTCCCATGCTGTTAATGTTTGCATATAATAGGTTGAAGAGATGAACACTGAACATTCAGGCATCTGAAAACTGGACCCAAGGATCTACCGGGCTTGTGGAAGTCTACAGTTCTTCCTGATATCTTGGCTGATTTAACTTTTATTTAACTTTTTCTATGATGTCGTACAAGGAAGGGTGCCCAAAATGTTTGACCTAAGCTGTACAGTTTAAAATAAATGCAACCAAATAACAATAAAATATATAAAAACATCTGGCTTTGAAGAAAGTTTTAAAAAAATTCTGGTAAACAGAAACACATTTTAATCCTAACTGAGGATTAACTGAGGATCAGACTAAACAGGAAAGGTTTATTCTGATTTAATGTTGGAAACAGAGAAAAATAAGTTCTATGTCTTTCTGTGGTTTGTATGTATTTAAGCCTGTTTGCTTATTTTGACCAGATGTGGATAAGATTAAATCCAAAATGAAATTCAAACTTCTTGAGTGTAAAAATTGTTGAAGTTGTTTGTTGTACAATCATTCCACACTTAAGAAACATCTAAATGTTTCTATAATATGATGTTGTTGCTCATGGTGAGTGTATGTGAACATTTCACTGGAACTGTCAGAAAGCCCGGAGAACTATTAATCAAGATCATTACTAAAAGTTTAAATTTGGCTTAAAATGATCTTCAGGTTTGAGTGTGTTGATGGCATGCTATGCAACCTTCAAAAAGGGATTAAAAAAGATTCACTGAATCATTTTTAGCTTTTGGTGCTGGAACTACAGCAACCTAAATTCAGTTTCACAACCTCAAGTCTCTCTGCCCATTTATTATTGAGACTGCAGTGCTTTGGAATGAGTAATGGACCGAGGTACCTATAATGGATCATTTCAGATTTTCTTTAGTGCTCACCACAATTACTACCCAAAGAAAAGTGTTCAGTCAGCTGTGTTCAGTTTGGAGTGTGTTTTTTGGGGATCGTCCCAATCCTTTTGTGGCCAGGCAATGAGCCAAGGAACATTGATTTGGAAGCCTCATCTTTGGAAAACTGTGAGTTATTGTGAGCAGAGGGAGAAAAACAGAATGATTTACTTTATGGCGGCTGTCTAACAAGGTAGCTACGACTCACCACACACTCATTTTGATGTTACTTGCCTTACCGCAACCTTGAAACTCTTTTGAAGCAACAATGATCTGGGATGCATCGGGGAGACAGAAATGTAACAAAAATAACAGACCTGCTGAACAACTAAGGAGAGATCTTTGGCAGTGCAAAACAAGTAGTGAATTGAACCCCAGAACCTATTCCTGTTCTATAGAAGTTAAAATTAATGTAGAAATGTCAATTATTATAACATTAGAAAAGGAGCTGTTCTTTTCAGATAAACATGTCAAAAGTGTCATGTGCATTTGTTTAAAGCCCATTATACTCTGACACCCCCAAATAAAATCCAGTGCAAGCAACTGCCCTCAGTGTTCACACAGTCAATAAATGGATAACATGTGGAATTTAATCTCAATATAACGCAGCTGTTCTGTTTCTAGCCTCAGAAGTTTGTTAGAGAACATTAGAGAGAAACAGCACCATGAAGACCAAGGAACACAAAGAGAAAGTTCTGGTTCAGTTTAATTCTGTTTAAAGCAGGGTTAGGTTCTGCAAAAACATCCAAGCTTTGAACATCTCACAGAGCTCTGTTGAATCCATCATCTGAACATGGAGTAGGATGGACCAACTGCAGACCTACCAAGACATGAACATCTAGCTAACCTGAAAGGGCAGCATTAATCAGAGAAGCAGCCAATGGTGACTCTGGAGGAGCTGCAGAGATCCACAGTTCTGGTGGAAAAACCTGTCATCATCATAACTATTTGCCATGCACCTAATACATAAATGTGGCCTTTATGGTAAAGTGAACCAATAAGAAGTCCTGTTTGAACCCATGCAGGGGACACGTCGTGAAAGAATGGGCCCTGGTCAGAGGAGACTAAACTGTTACCTTTCAGACCCAATTACAAGTGCTATCTGTGGCAGAAAACAAACATTGCAAAACCCGAACCCTTCCGTCCTCATGCTGAAACAGGTGGTGGCACCATCATGCTGTAGGGATGCTTTTCTTCAGCAGCAACAGGGAAGCTGTTTAAAGTTGATGGGAAGCTGGAAGGAGCTAAATCCAGAACAGTCTTGGAAGAAAAGCTGAGGGAGGCTGCAGTAGACTTGAGACTGGATCCTGAACTAAATGTAAATGAAAATCTGTGGCGAGACTTGAAAACTACTGTCCACACCCTGTCTGACTGAGTTGAGTTGTTTTGTAAGAAAAATGGGCAAAAAATTACATTGTCTAGATGGACAGAAATGGTAGAGAAATGCCCAGAATGAGTGTAAGTCTATAACTTAATGGTCTAATAAAATACTTAGAAATTTGTCAAACTGACCTGACAAAATTTGCAAAAAGTTAAAGAGGTTTTTATATTTTTGTATTTGAAAAAAAAAACAACAGTTGTATACATTCTCAGGAATGATCTCAGACTTATGGGACAGTAGGATGGGAAAACTGAGCAGATCTCAAGGGAAACTAAATCTCCCAGAATTTTCCTTGTGTGTGTGCCGTTTTCAGGGATTTGGGAAAAGCCATCAAGTGTCTGAGAAAAATCTCTCACCCTACCTTTAACACAACCGTACTAAAGATGCTTTATTGACTCAAAGTTGACACACAAAGGTAAATAAATGCACAAAGTTGCTAAAGGGATTGGGATGTGACATGTATATCCAAGCCTGTCACAGAAAAAGCCATGCAAGTCCCACAGGTGGTGATTATAGATGCATTTCAAGACAAACAAGGTAAGTTTACTGCAAGTGAGCGCGTCACAACATTATAATCTGATTCTGCATTCCTGTTGTGTAAAAGCCAGAATAATTGCTTTGAAAATGTTTTAGGTATCCTTTTTATACAGAGGACATTTTGGTACCAAATTATGTAAGATTGACTCAAAAGACCTAAAATAAGTCACATGGCTTCTTCCCATGCCTGCTGCTGATGAGCCGTTTGACCAGTGTGGGAGAGACAAAACAAGGGAGTGTCATGATAGCACCTTCCAGCTAATCTCTCAATTACTACCTTACTGCTACTGTCAGACAAAAGACAACAAAAGCTTAGAGCTGTCACGCATGAATCCCTCCATATGAGTGTGTGTTTGTCTGTCTCTGCTCTAATAGCTATGTGTGGTCTACGTAATCCTGCTCTTTGTTGTCTATTTCTGTTGCAATTCATCTAGAAAATGCAGTAATGACTGACAGGTTGCAAAACATGAAACATGATCTTGCATGTCTCATTGAGAAAAGCATGATACAGTAGTTATTTCGGTTAGAGGTTATGAATTACCAAAGGAGGAATGTCCATCTTTCAGTTGAAGGAGAAAACTGTGAGAAATGTTTACCTTTTAAATAAATCCAGTCAGCAGGACTTCTTATTATTTTTGTTCCTGTAGTGCGCTAAAGCTTGAGCTAAAACAGTTGTCCCTCCGAAGAACTAAGTTAGTTCACTGTTTTGCCATTTTCAAATGAAGTTAAGTATATTCCACTGAAACATAAGCTGTAGTAAAGCTGTGTCAAAGAAGGACCAGGGATGTCCCAGCCATGGCCTGGCATTAGAGGTATAATGGCCTGGATTTACAGCTAAAACAGGGGCTTCACGCTGGCAGCTTCTGGTGACTTAAGTGGGCTCTCTTCCATAGCCTTTGGGTTACAAACTACATCAATGCTTAGGTCTATATGACTTTCACATGTAGTTTCTCCTTGGCTTATTTCACATAAATGTAAACATAATCATTTATTTCCCAAATTAATGGAACATTGACCACATTTATTGCAGGTTGCCAACAGGTCAGTGGTATTCACCCTTTCTGTGTTTCAGCAAACTCTTTTATTTGAAAAGATACTCTAAATGTTTTGTGCAAAACAATATTTCTTTGATCCATTTCCCAAAAGAAAGCCTCATATGCTCAGCTTTCAATTGTTCTGAATGCAAAACATCAGAACACGCCCAAGAATGCAGGAGGACCTAAGCAGAATTTGATTTGGGGCACCTCTATTTAAATCCAAACCCAGCAGCTCTATTTGCCTTTTAACGCCCCTGGTTTCATCGTTTACAAGTAAATAAGACAGTTAAATCAACCACATCACTGAGTCCATTTTGGTTTCAAGGAACCACACAAAATTGCCAGTTATTTGTTGACATTTTTTGCAGTTCTTGTGCATGAAATGTTGGACCCGCACAGACAAATGCAGCAGAAATGACTAAACAGGTGCCGTTTGATTATAACTGGTAACCTAACTATTAAGCTATAAATACAGTTCTTTTAAATCCTAAAAAAATATCTAGAATTAGAGTTTACTGAATATTTATCTCTTTCAATATAATATTCAGAGGCCTTTGGGGCAAACATCCGTGTTCTATGTGACCAGGTTAGATATTCCTAGGACCCTATGCACCAGGTTAGTTTGCTTATACCCTGGGTTGGTCCTACGTAAACTATTACAATCCTTTGAGCTGCAGCTGAAGCCTCTGCTTCTATTTTTGAGGAATTAAAGATGTTTTGACTTTTTTGAGTTAAATACATTTTACAAATTAGATCCTAGCTGAAACGTAAACGCTGAACCAACATCCCATAAAGTTTCTCAAATATAAATGTATTTATTTCAAAGTTTTTTGTTGTATTTCTGCTGCAGAGAAACCGTGTTTGAATGAAATTACATGTAGAACTAAGTTGAATCAGAATGACACTACATCCAGTTTATAAAGCAGGTTAACAGCTACTAAACGCTGTGAAAATATTCATATAGTTAAGCCCAAAATGATTCATAAGCCTGGGAGACATTTTAATCTGATAGAGAATCGTGTAGGAAGCTAAATATTAGGGTAATGGGAAGGAGGTCTTTTGACCTCAAAGACTTGAAACTCATCAACAAAGACAAACTGTTTTTTATTTTTATCTAAAAGCTGTCTCTCAATTCCTAAAAGAAACAAATGTTTTGGTAGAATGACAATTTTAAACCTGAAACTGCATGAATAATTTTGATCTCTTTTTACATTCATTCATGTTCTATACTGCTTATTCCATAGTGGATCACAGGGGAGCTGGTGACCAATTAACCTAACAGATATGTTTTTGGACTGTGGGAAGAAGCCGGAGTACCCGGTGAGAACCCACGCATGCAAACTCCATGCAGAAAGACCTCGGCCGGGAGTCAAACCCAGGACCTTTTTGCTGCAAGGTAACGGTGCTACCAGCTGTGCCACCTTGCAGCTGGCTCTTCTCACAATTTATCACAATTCAACCACAAACCTGAATGTATTTCCATTTATGTGATAGATCTATCCAACAGAGTGCAGAAGGAAAAGGATTCACAAGTGAAAACATGAAGCTGTTGTTAAAAGAACTCCAGTTGTATGTTTACAATAAGCCCAATGCAGGAGATGCAGCAAACATGTGGGGAAAAGTGTTTTGGTCAGAGGAGACCAAAATATGACTTTCTGGCCTATATCCAAAATGCTGTTTGCTGGTAAACTAACCCTGAAACATCACCCTGTGAGACACTGCGATGGCAGCATCATGCTGAGGTGATGCTTTTGTTCAGCAGGGACAATGAAGCCCTTCAGAGTTGACGAGAAGATGGATGGAGCTAAATCCAAGTCGATCCAGGAAGAAAACCTGTTAGAGGCTGCAGAAGACTTGAGACTGGGGTGGAGGTTCACCTTCCAGCAGGACAACAGCCAGAGATACAAGATCAAACCAGATTCATGTGTTAGAATGCCCTAGTCAAAGTCCAGATCTAAATCTTGAGTCATTGTTCACATGTTCTGCATCTGATCTCACTGAGCTTGAGCTAATTTGCAAAGAATGGCAAAAAGTCTCTAGATGGACAAAACTGGTTGAAACATACCTAAAAACATTTGAAGCTAGAACTGCAGTGAAAGGTGGCCTTAAAAACCGCTGACTTAAGAGGCTGAATACATTTTCAGATTTCCTTAGTAAACATATATTCTTCCCCACTTCATAATTCTGCTCGACTTTGTGTTTTTCTGTTACACAAATTCCCAGTAAAATATTTGCTAGTGTAGATATATACTGTATAAATAATAAAATATAGCAATAAAACACACTGCATGTAATTTTTGTGGCATCGCTCTCAACAGTGGGAAGCATGAGCTAGTATAAATTATTGCCTGTCTAATTTTACATTTTCCTACTATTGGCTTTTAGTTTTCCAATTTTTGAAAATGAGCTGACAGAAAAAAAAAAAAAAGGCAGGGGGGGTGGGGGTCATGCAGCAAAGGTCAACCACTGCACCACCGCCGTGTCCACTAGTTTTAAAGATAGAATCATATCTAATATACTGTCATAACGCACTCACACAAGAATTACCATTTATTAAATAAAATGTCTGATGAAATCTAGATATTCTGAAATACAAGGCAACACTTTTGACCTTTTTCTTCCAAACATGCTTTTATTTAAGTGATGGCATTTACCCAATCCAACAGTGTCACTGTAAAATATTCTTCTTCGAGTCTTTTTGCCAAAGAAAAATAAAGTGTAGAAATAAGCAAACAGGACTTTTTAAATGTCAAGCTTTTCCTGTTACTATTTTATTCTGTGACAGTTTCCCATTTCCTAGGATATAAGCTGCACAAACTTAACATGACAATAAAACATAAAGCCGTGCAACAATGTGGCTGTAATCCAGACCGTGTGTCCTCCCTGGATCAAATGCACAATGCTAGGACAATTCAGATACAGGGATCTAAAAGCAAAAAAATGTAGCAGACTCATGGTCTTCCCTTCGGATATTTTTCCCATAGATTAGTCACGTGGACGTGAGAAGGCCGAATAAATCTGCGACCATGTCTGACATTTACAGATGTTTCCCAGTTACACAAACACCTGTCAAGCCTTGTCTCATTCTTCCTTTTGATCCCGTCTTCCTCTGCTGCTTCATTATGTCCATGCTGCTGCTTTCTATTTCTGAAAAGCTTGCTTTATTTTTGCAGTTTTAGGTAAAACGAGGTCATCAAAGCAGCACAGTTTGTGATTAATGGCACAAGCAAGGGATCGAAGATGAAGAGAAGAAATTTACTTTCCATTAAAACGGTTTGGAAAATCAGATCAGCTGCCAAGTGCATTCATTTGATCTGAACAGGGCTTCACTTCTCTAAGGCATTCCTTAGGACAGAAGACAACCTTTTGTCCTGACAGCCCAAAACTGTTTTTCTAACCGCTCTTGGCAAGTACCATTTAAATCAATATATATTACCAATGACGAACTTTGGTAAGCCTGACCACATGAAGCAGGCGGCTTCACGGCTTAGGACAGATTTTACCTTTTGGTTCCTGCATCTTTTTACCCAGGTTCCTATGGAAAATGGTGTGAAGCACAAACAGGGTCACTGTAGCTGCCAGCTGTGACAGACGTATAGAGAATATGCCCTGATGCTGCTGCAGATACTGTATAAACAGGAATTAGATCTTGTGTTACTTTACATAGGAGCCATGAGTGCTTGGTGTTTGCATCAAGACTTAAAAACACATGGGAAAAATTATCAGACAAAATAAAAAAAGCTCTGCTCGTGGAAATGTATTTTTCTTGAAAGTAAGATGATTATTTTAGGCACAAACACTCAAGCTTTTGCACAATGTAATACTGCCACCTAGTGGTAACCTGCTGCACATTCAGATCTGGAAAAAAAAACCTCACCTAGTATTTTTTATTGTAAGTTACAGAAATATAAGCAGGAATTTTTCATCATGGATTATTGGGAATTCTTCATGAAGGAGTCAGTTCTGGTTTATTCTTCTCTCAAGAGTCTTCCAGACTGATGACTGTACGGATACTAAAGAGAAAAAAACAAGAACATTGATGAAGATAACCCAAGCTTTCCTTCTGTAGAATAAAAACACAAAACTGCAGTTAAACAATTAATCACTTGGTGGAGTAAAAGAAAAACAAGTTAATAAACAAGTCTTTTAATGGATTCAGCTTTTTAAAAATTGGAGAGTTTCAGAAAAGAACTGAACAGCAGATTAAACAGAAAGTAACAAATTGCGAAGTGTTGTCAGTGCTTTTATAAATACCTAAAGGATGAGGCCAAACTAAACTGCTTCCTACCTTTGACCATTTCTCAGAAGTTCAAATGCGGCATTGATCTGACCCAGTGAGAGGTTGTGAGTGATGAACTCATCCAGCTTCAGTTTCTTCTGCATGTATTTCTCCACCAGTTTAGGCACGTCCTTCACACTCTTCCAGCCTTCAGAACACAATAAGATGAAATTTACACAGTTGGATTCAGCCCAGTACACTCTGGAACCACCAAATGAAGTCCAGTGTATCTAACTGGCCTTCAGACATCATCTAATTATCAAATAGACTCCACCTGTATGAAAGTCCATTTCAGTATCAATCCATTTGTTCTGTGAAGACCTCGGAGGTTTGTTAGAGAACATTATTGAGCAAACTAAAAGTTTTAATAATTGTCATGTTATGTCATGCTACCCTCAGCTAGTCAGTATAAGGTGCTACTATTGTAATTCTAAGGGATGCACCAATTGCAGGCCAATTCAATTCAGTTTATTTATATAGCGCCAATTCACACCACGTCGTCTCAAGGCACTTCACAAAAGTCAGGTACTTACATTCCAATTAATCTGGCCAATAACAGATCATTAAAAAGCCTGACCTGCTGATTCCGATTTTTGGGTGATACCAATGTTTTGTGTATGTGATCATGTGTTAAGCTGAAAACCAACATGGCTGTCTTCTCTATATCCAGGACAATCCCAGAAGAAAACCTGTTAGAGGCTGAGATTGGAGGCTGAGGTGGAGGTTCACCTTCCAGCATGACAACCACCCTGAACATGCAGCCAGAGATGCAACGGAACGGTTCAGATCAACACAATAACCAGACACTAGATACATATCAGGCACTGTTATTGGTTGACGCAGTCCAGTTTACTGATTAATCGGTAACAGTCAAAAGCTAAATATCAGCCGGTGTATCTATGAGTTCTTGGTCTTTAATATTTTAACTAATATTATTTAAATTTGTGATAAAAATAAAATACCTCCAAAATAAGTTCCCTTCAAGGTGCGCCCCATCAGGATCTTTATAATCTGAACGCTCATTGTTTCTGTCTCGGTCCACCCAGCAATGACACATGTGCCACAACCCTCTCTGGTGGACTCCAACGCAGCACTCTAGGAACAGCATGATGTTTCAGTTGAGCCAGTTTTTATAAACTATATTGAAAATTAAACATTAAACAAAGAAATGACATCCACCATTATAGATGGACTGCCAACACACTCCAGAGCATAGTCCACCCCACCGTTGGTCATCTCCACCAGAACCTCTTGGATGGGCTTGTCGTAATCTTTTGGGTTGATACAATCAGTGGCTCCAAATTGCTTGGCTTTCTCAAACTTCTCAGGGTTGATGTCGACCCCAATGATCCTTTTGGCCATGACTGCCTTACAGCCCATGACGGCAGCCAGTCCCACCGCTCCAAGCCCAAACACGGCACAAGTGGAATCTTTCTCAACCTGAATGAACAGACAAAGATGGTATAAAAAGTAATCATGAAACTTTATTCTTTAAAAACAAAATTGTGTGAACAGTAATTCTGCATTGAGCTCTTTGAAACAGGAAAATTCTAAAAACTTTGGTGTATCTACTGCCATCCTGTGGAAGGATTTCATAATGACAAGTGATTCAGTCAGTCAGTCATTTTATACCGCTTCTTTCATAGTGGGTCGCTAGGAAGCTGGTGCCTATCTCCAGCAGCCTGTAGCGGTACAATGAATTCATTCATTAAATTAATTGTTATTATGAAGTCTTAGTCCTTTTTTGCCAATTTCAAAAAGATATATCCCAAAAGGAAGGAAGGAAGGAAGGAAGGAAGGAAGGAAGGAACTTTAGAAAATGGGATCAGGAATGAAGTCTGGGAATACAAAGTGTTAATTTTCCATACTCTATTCTCTTTTGTCAGACATATCCGGAGCTGGAAAACACCTGAAACACGTTTCCAGACTCTGAGGAACCCTGACCGGAGTTTGTTATCTGGCTGGTTTAGGTCCTCTCACCTTGCCGGTTTGGACAGCTGCACCATAACCAGTGGAGACGCCGCAGCCCAGCAAGCAGACTTTGTCCAGGGGAGCACTGGGTTGTATCTTTGCAAGAGAGGTGTCAGGAACCACCGTGTACTGACAGAAGGAGCTGACACCAAGGAACTGGTAGACCTGCTGACCCCTGCAAGATATTCTGCTTGTGCCATCAGCCAAAACACCCGCTTGTGCGTTTTCCCTAAGAGACATCATGATCAGAGTGTAATTAAAATCTGTTAAGGCAGCACAGTGAATGTGGTAGGCGGTGTGGGGATGTGTGACTGGAAAATCACCAGTTCTTCTTGCAGATGTTTGTTTTGGAACCTTTACACTGGGCACACTCGTGACAAAATGGCAGAAAAAGAGGAATGACTTTATCTCCTAAGGACAAAACAAAAGTAAAATATGTTTGGGCAAGTGCATTAAAAAAGGCAACATGGAGAAAAAGAAGAAGTGAAACAAATTCAAACTCTGATCGAACATTGATTATATATATATATATATATATATATATATAGTACAGACCAAAAGTTTGGACACACCTTCTCATTCAAAGAGTTGTCTTTATTTTCATGACTATGAATATTGTAGCTTCACACTGAAGGCATCAAAACTATGAATTAACACATGTGGAATTATATACTGAACAAAAACGTGTGAAACAACTGAAAATATGTCTTATATTCTAGGTTCTTCAAAAGTAGCCACCTTTTGCTTTGATTACTGCTCCACACACTCTTGGTATTCTGTTGATGAGCTTCAAGAGGTAGTCACTTGAAATGGTTTTCACTTCACAGGTGTGCCTTGTCAGGTTTAATAAGTGGGATTTCAAGCCTTATAAATGGGGTTGGGATCATCAGTTGTGTTGTGCAGGAGGTGGATACAGTACACAGCTGATAGTCCTACTGAATAGACTGTTAGAGTTTGTATTATGGCAAGATAAAAGCAGCTAAGTAAAGAAAAACGAGTGGCCATCATTTCTTTAAGAAATGAAGGTCAGTCAGTCCGAACAATTGGGAAAACTTTGAAAGTGTCACCAAGTGCCGTCGCAAAAACCATCAAGCGCTACAAAGAAACTGGCTCACATGAGGATCGCCCCAGGAAAGGAAGACCAAGAGTCACCTCTGCTGCGGACGATAAGTTCATCCAAGTCACCAGCCTCAGAAATCACAGGTTAACAGCAGCTCAGATTAGAGAACAGGTCAATGCCACACAGAGTTCTAGCAGCAGACACATCTCTAGAACAACTGTTAAGAGGAGACTGTGTGAATCAGGCCTTCATGGTAAAATAGCTGCTAGGAAACCACTGCTGAGGACAGGCAACAAGCAGAAGAGACTTGTTTGGGCTAAAGAACACAAGGAATGGACATTAAACCAGTGGAAATCTGTGCTTTGGTCTGATGAGTCCAAGTTTGAGATCTTTGGTTTCAACCATCGTGTCTTTGTGCGGCGCAGAAGAGGTGAACGGATGGACTCTACATGCCTGGTTCCCACCGTGAAGCATGGAGGAGGAGGTGTGATGGTTTGGGGGCATTGTCCAAGCTTCTGCTGGCAACAACTTAATGCTCACCCTCTACCAATGATCCACATAGCCCTGTCTTTCAGTGTTTAACCCTTTCTCTCTCCTAGACATGGCAATTGACTGAGCTTCTACTGTAACTAACTCTATGTGCTCTCTTTCAGACTCTAACCTTGAAAACTGGCTCAGAGTTTATCTGTTCTTTCTTTTTAGATGAAACGACTAAAGGAGCTACATCCATTAACATTTACTTTTCCTTCCCATAGAAAGTACTCCTGGATCAGTGCTTCTTTGTTGTCTTTGTGTCTCTGCTCTGTTCTCTCAAACCCCCAGTCGGTCGTGGCAGATGGCCGCTCACACTGAGCCTGGTTCTGGTTCTGCTGGAGGTTTCTTCCTGTTAAAAGGGAGTTTTTCCTCTCCACTGTCGCTACATGCATGCTCAGTATGAGGGATTGCTGCAAAGTCAACGCCAGTGACTGTCCACTGTCTCTACATGCTCATCCAGGAGGAGTGAATGCTGCAAGTCACTGACTGGATGCAATCTGCTGGGTTTCCTTAGATAGAAAAACTTTTTATCCAATTTGAATAAATAACTGAATCTGACTGAACTGTTCAATGATTAGGATTAATTGGAATGTATGTACCTGACTGTTGTGAAGTGCTTTGAGACGACATGTGTTGTGAATTGGCGCAATATAAATAAACTGAATTGAAAATTGAATTCAATTGAATTTGAAGAACCTAGAATATAAGACATATTTTCAGTTGTTTCACTTTTTTGTTCAGTATATAATTTCACGTGTTAACTCATAGTTTTGACGCCTTCAGTGTGAAGCTACAATATTCATAGTCATGAAAATAATGAAAACCCTTTGAATGAGAAGGTGCGTCCAAACTTTTGGTCTGCACTGTATATATTATATTTTAAGTTTTACTGTAAAAATTACCCGGTGCAAACTGGGTTACTTGTGGGCCAACACTCTCCACGATGCCTGCCGCTTCATGGCCGAGAACTAAAGGGAACGGTCTGAGTTTCATCCCTGTTCCAGCCTCATACAGGTATTCACAGTCTGTGTGGCACACGCCTGTTGCAACGACCTTTGCAAAACAATGCAGCACACACTTAAACAGTTTCAGGAAGTGGAAGCTGATGATTTGCACACCAGCAGTTATGAAGCCGTGGCAGAGGATGTCACATGTCTTATCTTTGTGACATGCTGTTGTATCACTTTGAGATCATCTTTAAAATGGACATACTTCAAAGCACAAAAACCTCTGAAACGGCAACAGAAACAAATAAAAATATGTATGTGCAGAAAACCTTGATCCGAACTTCGTGAGCCTTAGGCGGGGCAACATCCACTTCTTCGATTGAAAGAGGCTTCCTGGGTTCCCAAGCAACAGCTGCTTTGCATTTGATCACCTGAAAAAAATGAAAGTTGACATCCTGAACTTCAGTGGTGAACGTCCCTTAGACGGACTGTCTGTAATTTATCTTTGCAATGAATAAAGGCTATAGCTTAAATGACTGGATGAGGAACAACAAGCAGCTGATGAAGATGAAGTTAATATCAGACATGACATTTGAGTAAATGGCTGTTTCACTGTTTTTATACCTCTAGACAACAGTTGATCAGCTCTAGTTTGAAATCTAAAATGCCTGGATTAGTCAAAGCTGAACTATTTTTTTTTTTCTGTTTTTCTGAGATATGTGAGACATTTATTTTATTGGCACAAGTACAAACAAAACCCCTCAAATTAGATGTAATTTAGAAAATATTATGTTTAAAGACAGCAAACATAGGCTGAATAATTCTAATCTGCAGACATATTGTTTAAAATACAGTTTTATTACCCATGACTATTGTATTCTCTTTGTGATAGTTCAAAAATGAAACAATACTAAACCACCTTTGCCACTTTGTACCATATAAGATCAGGTGCAGCAAAAAAAGAAGAAGTCAAACAAAGACTATAAGACTCCAACCTGCAGATACATTGTTTTCATGCGGGTAAAAATTTGCAATGTGTTCTATTTCTTACATTCAAAAATATCCACATTTTAGGGCAGTTTTATCATTTTGCACCACATGAGATCATGTCCAAATCAAAAACCAAATTATTTTTAAAAGTCTAGCATAGATTGTACTATTCTTATTTTATTTCCAATGAAAGTCTTTGTTAAAAACCTTAGATCTGACAAGTGAAAAACGGACTATAATTTTACGGTAGTAATTATAATAAATATGTATTCTAATTATAAAAGTTAAATCATTTAAGATTTTCAGATTATGTTTAAAGATCACAGGTCTCACCTAACACATTTTTGCATTTTGATTTCATTTCTTTCATGAGACAAAGAGGAGGTCGCGAATCGGAAGCAAACTTTATCTATCTATTTATTAGATAACAGAAAGACGACGTTGAATTAATTTAATTATTTTCTTACCTGTCCAGTTGTTGCCATTATTTGCTGACGTGTCAACCTGGACCTGAATGAAGGATGTGAAACACTGTTGAACCTAACAGTTATACTGACCGTGTACCCCTGCTTGATTCAGCGTCAACACTGTGACAAAAACACGGAGTTTGCGCCTTTAAAGGATCACGCTTTTGACGTTAACGACACCACTTTACGACGCCATTTATGTTTACGGCAGTCTGTGATCACACGTGTTATCGCATGGAGATTGGAGTCGGTAGAGCGCGCAGCTAGCCGTTCAAGTAAGTAAGTTATTAAATGTGTTTCGGACGTTTATTTTGTATATCTTAAGTGATGCTTTACGGTAGATGTTGTTGTTTTAAACGTTGTTTATGTTGTTTTGGGAATGAACATAATGCGGCTAACTAGTTAGCAGGATCTCATGTGGCACCGCTGGTGTTAGCTCATTAAGATGTGTGTGTTTAAAAGGTTCACTGTTGTTCTCATGTCTTTTTACTGCAGACCTTTAGAGGAAAATGTCGTTCAGAGGTGGAGGTGGACGTGGTGGAGGTTTTAACCGAGGTGGAGGTTTTAACCGAGGTGGAGGTTTTAACCGAGGTGGGGGCTCCAGAGGAGGTGGGGGTTACGGCCGAGGTGGTGGAAGAGGAGGTTTCAGACAGCAAGACTTCGGCCCTCCGGAGCGTGTTGTTGGTAAGATCATCCCAACCATCCATGTTAGTAGACTTTTGAAGGGAGCAAATAGAAAATCTTCCAGATGATACACACATTGTGTGTGTAGGTTTGACATTAAAACAGTTGCAACGTTTTAAAAGCTGAAATGATGGACTAATTCTGGTACCCGCTTTGACAACCGATCATTTAAAAGTAATTCTGTGTATTCTGCACATAGGCAGCTGTAAGGATGTGACTGTGACAAATAACAGTGGGAGTTAACTGGTGCAATCTTGAATCAGAAATGAATTATTTCATTCAATTTAAAGTTTATTACGGACCCAATAAAACACACACACACAATCACAACAAACGATTCATTCAATCAACAAATAAAGTCATACATAAGTTTACACAAGTTAGCTTGCAGCGTGTTTAATCCTACTGAGACAAACATCTTGCTTGCACTGGTCCATCTAGGCCTCCTGAGAAGCACCAGTAAAGCGTCATTGTAGGCCACCTGCAGCCTTTTCCAGGTTTCCTTTTTTATAATTGGACCAGAGATGGGCTGTGTAAACAATGATTTAAACAACATTATTTTCACCTCATTTGTACAGGATCCAAACATGCGTACTAGTGTATTTGCCTAAGCATATAATGTTTTACATTGTCTATTTATGTCTTCATCATCAGACAAATCCTCTGTAAATATATGCCCAAGATATTTTATTTTTACATTTAACATTGTGACTGACAGATAAAAATGTGGAAATTTTGTACTTTTATCCTCCTTAGTTTTACATAACATTACCATGCTTTTTGCTGCATTGTATTGAAGGTCATGCTGCAGGCCATAGCATGAACAAATATTAAGCAACTGTTGCAGCCCTGCAGTGCTTGGACTGAAAACCACCAGGTCATCTGCATACATCAAATGGTTTAAAACAAAATAGCATCCAGTATTACAGGCCTTACGTCTTGTTGACAGTTCATCATGATACACATTAAGAAGAATAGGGGATAATATCCCCCTGTCTGACCCAATTGCCAACCATAGATGATGCAGAAACACTGTTTCCCCATTTGACCAAGATCTTGCTGAGCTTACCAATAAATTAAGATTCTTACAATAAAATTAGGTACACCTTTTTGAATTAACTTCATAAGCAGTTTTCCATGATTTACTTGATCAAAGGCTTTGGAGGCATCCAAGAAGCACATAAAAACTGTGGAGCTTTGTGTCTTATATTTAGCAACAATTTCTTTAGGAGCATATATACACACATCTGTACCCAGCTTAGCTTTAACGCCAAGCTGACTTATCTGAAGATGCCACAAGTTTTGAGATCTCTGCAAAATCTGCAGTGTATGAAATACTTGGTCTCCCCACTGTATAACTGCACTTTCCATTTCACTATTATGCACCTCTTTCTTTTGGTCTGTCATGTAAAATACATTGAGGTTTGTTGCTGTCATATTATCAGATTTGAATGATTTCAGGGCATATGAATTCTTCTGCAAGGTGCTGTATCTGTGCTGCAGATGTTAGAAGCTCAGCCTGGTCTGTTGTTTAGGACTCAGTTGACCTTTAGGTTTGTTTTATAATGAAAGCATAACTCTGACTGTGTGTCCAGTATGCCATCTTGTCAGATTATTAAACGAAGCTGAAACTCACAGTTTTCCTCGTGAACTTGCCTCTGCAGCTCTGGGAGAATTCATGCATCCATGTGAAGATGAAATTGTGTGCAAGTGTACAACAGAGGAAAACAAAGTTCCCTATTTCAATGCTCCGGTGTACTTGGAGAACAAGGAGCAGATTGGAAAAGTGGACGAGATATTCGGCCAACTCCGAGAATTTGTATCCTTTCTGTTGCCCTGATTTTGGGGTTGGAACCATCTGAGGAGTTTAATCGGTGTTGCGTCCAGAATGTGTTTCTTTCTTTAACTAACTGCTGCAGTACTTTTCAGTAAAGCTCTCTGAAAATATGAAAGCATCTTCATTCAAGAAAATGCAGAAGGTAAAAAACATTTTGCGACACTGATTGTAGATGCTTCTGCAGGCTGAACTAATTCTGTGTATTTTCGGCTTCAGTTTTATATCGATCCAATGAAGCTGCTGCCACTGCAGAGATTCCTCCCGAGACCACCAGGAGAAAAGGGGCCGCCGAGAGGAGGAGGCAGAGGTGGAGGAAGGGGTGGTGGTCGTGGAGGTTAGTATAGTCTCTCACATTAAACCAGTCTAAAGAATGAAGCACTTGGAAGATTTCTTCCTGGTTTTGCTTTTTAAAATGTTTTGTTTGCATATTCAGGATATAACTTCTAAGATTGTGTGTCTTGCTTTGTTTTATATCAGGCGGTTTTAGAGGCGGGAGGGGAGGAGGTGGACGTGGCGGAGGATTCGGAGGTGGTCGAGGTGGTGGAGGAGGCTTCAGAGGGAGAGGAGGAGGTGGTGGACGTGGATTCAGAGGTCGGACCTTTTCTCTTTACAGGAAAATGATTTTCTTCCTCTGTTAGAATGTAGGTACAGTGGGGAGAACAAGTATTCGATACACTATCGATTTTGCAAGTTTTCCTACTTGCAAAGCATGTAGAAGTCTTTAATTTTTTTCAAAGATTCTCTTCAACTGTGAGTGATGGAATCTTAACACAAAAATCCAGAAAATCACATTGTGTGATTTTTAAGTAATTAATTAGCATTTTATTGCATGACATCAGTATTTGATCACCTAACAACCAGTATGAATTCCTCGCTCTCACAGGCCTGTTAGTTCTTTAAGAAGCTGTCCTGTTTGAACTCGTGATCTGTATAAAAGACACTTGTCCACACACTCAATCAAACAAACTCCAACCTCTCCACCATGGCCAAGACCAGAGAGCTGTGTGAGGACATCAGGGATAAAATGGTAGACCTGCACCAGGCTGGGATGGACTACAGGAAAACAGCCAAGCAGCTTGGTGAGAAGGTAACAACTGTTGGAGCAATTATAAGAAAATGGAAAAAGTTCAAGATGACGGTCAATCTTCCTCAGTCTGAAGCTCCATGCAAGATCTCGCCTCATAAGGCATCAATGATCATGAGGAAGGAGAAGGATCAGCCCAGAACTACACAGCAGGACCGAGTCAATGACCTGAAGAGAGCTGGGACCACAGTCTCAAAGAAGACCATTAGTAACACTACGCCGCCATGGATTAAAATCCTGCAGCGCACGTCCAGGCCCGTCTGAAGCTTGCCAGTGACCTTCTGGATGATCCAGATGAGGAATGGGAGAAGGTCAGTTGTCTGGTGAGACAAAAATAGAGCTTTTTGGTCTAAACTCCACTCGCCGTGTTTGGAGGAAGCAGAAGGATGACTACAACCCCAAGAAAACCATCCCTACCGTGAAGCATGGAGGTGGAAACATCATTCTTTGGAGATGTTTTCTGCAAAGGGGAGAGGACGACTGCACCGTATAGAGGGGAGGATGGATGGGGCTATGTATCGGGAGATCTTAGCCAACAACCTCCTTCCCTCAGTAAGGACATTGAAGATGGGTCGTGGCTGGGTCTTCCAGCAGGACAACGACCCGAAGCACACAGCCAGGACAACTAAGGAGTGGCTCCATAAGAAGCATCTCAAGGTCCTGGAGTGGACTAGCTAGTCTCCAGACCTGAATCCAATGGAAAGTCTTTGGAGGGAGCTGAAAGTCCGTGTTGCTCAGCGACAGACCAGAAACCTGAAGGATCTGGAGAAGATCTGTATGGAGAAGTGGTCCAAAATCCCTGCTGCAGTGAGTGCAAACTTGGTCAAGAACTACAGGAAACATCTGAGATCTGGAACTGCAAACAAAAGTTTCTGTACCAAACATTAAGTTTTATTTTCCTGATGTATCAAATACTGATGTCATGCAATAAAATGCTAATTATTACTTAAAAATCACACAATGTGATGTTCTGGAAGTTTGTGTTAGATTTCATCACTCGCAGTTGAAGAGCATCTATGATAAAAATTCAAGACTTCTTCATGCTTTGCAAGTGGAAAAACCTGAAAATCAGCAGTGTATCAAATACTTGTTCTCCCACTGTTGTCACATGGTTTGTTCTGATGGTTTTCTGTTTTTTAGGTGGAAGATGAACAGAGTCTTCTGGCCTGGTGTGAAAATCTTATCGCCATCAAACCTCCATCTAGAAGGCTTCAGTCTGTCAGATTCTGGAGCCATAGACTCGTCAGGACCCTGTCGAATATGTTTTTTTTCATTTATTGTGTGCATCACTTGGATGAGTGATGGATTTTAAGTCATTTTTACCATTATTTAAAGGATTCATTGTCTGCTTGTTTCTGACATGAAGGGGACCTTTTTGTTTGTTTTGGATCGTTTTTGAATCAGTTTGTATAAAAGGCATGCTAGTAGTCTGTGCTGATTTGTTGGAAATGCTTGACTGCAGTTTAAGATTCTCATGTGGTGACTTCTCTAAATGTGGAGAAAAAAGAACTTATTCAGCATTGGCTGAAAACATTTTAATAAAAAAATTTCAGAAATTGTATTTTTGTTAAAGACATTGATTAAAAGGTGCTCTGTAACTGGGTGTGCTTTTCACCTTTTTCATTTTTTAAACAGTTTGACTTTTTAAAGTAAAACAAATGCAGGGTTCTTTCCTTATTAGCAGTAATATTCATACCTTATACAGCAGGAACCCAGACTAGTTACCAGAATTTTCTGCACAAAATATGCTGTATTTAGTTTGACATTTATAAACTGCTGCCATTATTTAATGGATTACAATGTTGGCACTTGCTAATGAAATGATGGGATGATGGCAGTTTTGGTCATTTTATACCTGTAAAGGTTTGGTACCACATAGTGTCGTATACCACAGGACCTTCCACACCGACCCTGTGTCACTTTGTCCCGGCCAGGGGGACATTTCATCCCCACTTTGACCACCAAGATTTAAAAGTAATTTTCTGTATTTTACTTATAATCTGAAAGGAAATGTGATTCTATGACTAATAAATGTTTAGTAACAGGAGGTCATCTAGAGTTATTTTGGTTGGAACTGGGTTTCTAATGTAAGAGTTCATTTACAGAAAGTGTGTGTTTAAAGAACAAACCTCCATTAAAATAAAGGTATGTCAATTAAAATCTGCTGCTTGGTCCAGACACTCTGGTCACTCTTGGTTTGTCTTTAACGGTATTCATGGAAAGTGTTTGACAACCAGTTATTAGGTAAATACTAAGCTAGCCATGATGTACAATTAATGGGGCACATTCAAAACCTAAAAATCAGGAAAAAAGGCTTAAACTACTCAAAAGAGAAATGCAGTGAAGACCGTAAGTCTAATTTTAAACTGAAGTACACAAGTGACTTCTGTGTCTAAAGTTAGAACGTGTTCCAGTTAGCAAGTTAGAAATGCTAACTGTTGCTCTTTGTGATTCAGTAACAAGCTAACTGTTATTAGCAACATAAGATAACAGTTTATATTTCATTTATTCAAACATTAAAGAAACATGCTCACTGTCAGAGGTACAGGGATGTGTACCTAAAGACTTTACAAGACAAAAACCATCACGTGCAAATAAACAGTTCATTACAGTTCATCACTACATTTATAAATGTGGCGGCCATATTGGATTGAGCTCGGGTTGGTGACCAACTTTCTTCCCACTTAAATTTCTGGCCTTGGGAGACCTTCCTGTATATTTTTCCCAAATACAAGTTGGAAGTTTTTATTTCGGAGTAAAATTGAATGTGCAATAATCTGCATCCTTCAATCAAAGTGCCAGTGGTTAAAAACAACTGAAAGAGTCTTATTGGTGTTTTACTGTAGAATGTGTCAGAATGGTGGTACTTGAAAACCTCAGTTTTTACTGTGGTGGCACATCTTAGAATCACTGTTGTGTTGTAGAACATTTCTTTAAAAAACAGAAAAAGATATTAAACATTTTTCTGTTTTCTAAATTTGACAACCTGTTTCAGGTTGTATTCTAGACTTTTCAGGAGAAATTTAGCATGGAACAATCTTTGTCATGAAGCTGGTTGGGGATTGAACAGGTATTGATTTGAAATCCCAACCCACTCCTCTCTCATGTTTGGTATATTACCTATTCCTATTTTACATTCAGTTTATTTCCAGCGTCTGGCATTTACATTTGATGCTATTGTTTTTAACCTGCATGATGGACGTTTTTAATGCTGCAACCTGACAGGAACCACAGGACTCTCAACATTAACTTGTCTGTGCTTTCATCTTTTTGTGTTTTTATTATCCATCTATTTAATTTTTTAATTATAAATCCCTGAACAAATGACCAGATTTTGCTTTTAATTGGTAATAAACACTTCTTCTGGTTATCCGAGGCTTTCATTCTTCAGTTTCATTGTGTAAATTTAAACGATTAACACGCTGAGATCACTTATTACTTTGAGGTTCTTGCTCATTCTTGTTCGACCCAGATAAGTGAATCTTTGACCATGCCGACGTCATACGTACGCTGAGCGTTCTCGCTTCTGATTGGCTTAGAGGTTAACTCCTTTACGGCTGCTCGGAAAACACCTTGTTGCAGAAGGAACGAACATGGAGACAGCTGGAAAAGTAAGTATCTACAAATTATAACAGAAATGTCTTATATGCATTTTTCCTGCATGTAAGTAAATGCTTTAAAAGTGTTCCGGTATAATACGAGCTTTAGGTTTTGTGGCCTAATATGGAGATATTTCTGAACATGCGTTGAATGAATCGCAACAAAGAATCTGGGTCCCCTGATTGAACAGCTTTGGCAGCTCAGCTCCAGCTGCACCGCCTCTCTAGAGACTTCCAGCGTTGGTTCTGCGTCTTCCTTCAGGAAAATAATGCGATCAACACAAAGTTTAATGAATTTTCTTTTGGCGGAAAAAAATCATTGTTGTGCCGTTCATAGCAGAGTTTAAACAGAGACAGCAGCTTCAGCAGGAACATACAGGAACTTTGATAGAGTGACTGCACTGCGGAGCCTTTCTCATGCACAGCAAGGCAGCAGGTACTTTGTTCTTGTTGCAACACCTGCTGGATGCTGTAAAATTAATTAATTGGATTAATTGGAATGTATGTACCTGACTGTTGTGAAGTGCCCTGAGACAGTATGTGTTGTGAATTGGCGCTATATAAATAAAACTGAATTGAATTGAATTAAAATCCCCGTTTTCTGCAGGTGATCAAGTGCAAGGCTGCTGTTGCATGGGAAGCAGGAAAGCCTCTCTCCATTGAGGAGGTGGAGGTAGCCCCACCTAAGGCCCATGAAGTTCGCATTAAGGTGAGTTTTAACCTGATTTCAGGCATGGTAGCTACATTTCCAACAGACTATTCCACCTGAATGAGCATTCTGGTCTCCAGAACACTGATATTGGTTTTAATTGGAGTTCCTACATAGTCTTCAAGCCTAGAAATATATGAAAAACGTTAGTTTCCAGACTGTATTCTCTCGTCCAAATCATAAAAATAAAAAATCAGACTTTTACAGTGATTTATGTGTCGATCTTTGATTTGCTGCTCATCTAAAGTTTTCATCCAACACCATGGTTGTTCTCATTTTACAAGTTACTGATGGAAAAATAATACATGCATGATGCACACATTGAGAAATCAAAAAGGGCAAAGGTATTGCTTTTTGGAGGCACTGTTACTGGAAGGCAGAGTTTGTCATGCATGGAACTTGAAAAAAAAAATCATAGTTTGACAAACTTTTCATCCAAGCAGTCCTTTGTAATAGACGTTTTACTCACATGGATTTTGCAGAGTGGTGCAAACCCATTTAGAGAAATAGAAGAATAGAACAGGAAACGTTCGCCATCCGTTCAGTGGTCATTTAAAGTGGCATCAACAATCAAACATTCATTCATCAATCATTAGAATGTAAAAGTTATGGGAAGGATAACATCTAAATAATAAGATGTATATTTTGTAGTTCAAAAATAAATCCCATGTAAAGACACATAAAAAACCAACCAACATGGAGCTATGCCAGGATGCTCTTCATTGTCCTTAGTGGCATTTAACTCCATAGTCCATGAAGTTCTCACAAGCTAGCTGCTCCACCTGGGACTCCCCACCACCACCTCTGCTTTTCACACCGTTAGACTCGGCTCCAGCATCTCCTCTCCCAGTCTCACTTAAAATGGGTGTCCCTCAGGGCTCTGTAATTAGCTGTCTGCTTTTTACTCATTATAAACTCATTACTGCCTCAGCCCACCACAGCTGCATCTTTAAACATTTGCTGACGACATTCAGTAACAGTAACCAGTGTTGGACCACTTGTTGCTGAATATTAGACTACTTGCACAGACACCAGGCCTCCTGCTGCTTTCGGCCATTTTGTATCCAGGACATGGCGGCTGATATGACACGCCCCAAGTCTGACGTCACAAGACGCTATATAGGAAGGCGGACATTTTTAAAACTCGCTTTCCAGCTGGCAATCTTGACGGGGTTGCCACGCAACTGGAGCGTCCTTGGAAGTAAAAGAGATCCCACGCGGAGTCTTCATTTATTTCTCTCTCTCGTTGGCCAACGAACAATTCATAACTGAGGTTTCTGGACTAGGAAGGCCAGGAATTTCACTTTGCCGATCGAAGACGTGAGTTTAACACGTAACTAAAAACACGGAGTTCGAGGAAACGAACCGCCATTTTGTTTCACCCCTAGTCGACTGCTGATGGTCAGATCCTATTTTTTCCTTTTCGTCAAGAAGACCAAAGGACGGGACTGACCGCTCTCTTGGAGTGTAACTGCGCAACACTCAGCCCCCCCTTTTTCCTCCCACTCGCGGACCCAGAAGGAAACTTCACCAAGTAAAACCCATCTTTTATTTAATCTTTTATTTCTTTATTAGAAGGCCTGGGCAGGGTCAGAGGTTGTAGAAGCGATCAGAATCGCTGGTTAGGATCTCGTGTTCTGAATGATACGTGCATGTAACCTTGCTTATTGAAACTTTGATGTGTTATTTTGATATCGGGATCCGCCGCGTTCCTCGACCTGCTTGTGTTTTACTATCTGAGAGTCAACGCGGGTGCGTTGTAAGACTGGACTGTTAAACGACCTCATGGTAAAATTCTCCACCCCCACCCACTCGCCACCACACCACTTTTCATATTCTCATTTCCTTCTTCTGTTTTTGCCATAAACTGCTGGTTGATTCAATACATACCCACTGCCGTTTGTTGAATTGTGCTTAGTTAAATGTGTTACCCCTGTGTTTGTAGAACTTTGCATGTTAAGTAGGTGAAGATTAATAAATATTCACATAGATAAAGAGAGAGCGTTTTGTGTTCATTGTGTGCGAAAGTGATTCGTCAGTCAAAATAAGGTTAACGTTCCACACGTTTCAGCAGAAACGGTCGATTAAACAGTGACATCTCCGGCAATAGTTATTAATTATTACGGAGTATTTAACGGTTGTAATTGTCAAAGGCGTTGAGCCGCAATTACAACACCAGAAATATCTCTGGTCTCGATTCATAAATGAGGATTTTGGTTAGGAAGTTGATTTTGTCAGATTATGATTTGTAATTATAATTATTGATCAAGATTAATCAATCAATAATCATAACACACAACACCAGAGAAGTATTTTTATACCACATTTCTCAGTTTGCTGGTTAAGACTTTCACTTTAAAGCGATTATTCTTCTTTAGCAGTGTTTTTGTTGAACTTAAAATTATTAAAATGCAGTATTTTTCTTTTTTTTTTATGGTAACAAAATATTAACATATTTGTATTTTATCGGTTGCTATTCAAATATTACGGATGTGTGATTGTTATGCGTTAAATGAGTGAGCACTGCTCCAAATGTCAGTTAAATAATAAATAGTTCTACTTTATACTGTTTTTAAACTGTGCATCTTGGGCGGGACACACACACACTAGGACACACACCAGGCACTGAAGCTGAAAAACAATTATAAAGTTCTCCTAAGAAAACAAATCTTTCCTGCTGTAATCTTTTGTTCTGTGTTACAAAGTTTAATATTTGAATGTAATTTAAAAAGCTCAGAATGTGCTGAGTATAATTGCTGTGTACTTCCTAGATTCTTGCTACAGGGGTGTGTCACACTGATGCTTACACTCTGAGTGGCAGTGACCCTGAGGGACTTTTCCCTGTCATCCTCGGACATGAGGGTGCTGGAACTGTGGAGAGTGTTGGTGAGGGTGTCACTAAGTTCAAGCCAGGTAAGGAGCAGTGAATAACTATAAATATGTGTTGTTGTTGGTGTTTTTAATTCAGAATCATCTTCTCCTAGGTGACACCGTCATCCCTTTATATGTGCCTCAGTGTGGTGAATGCAAATTCTGCAAAAACCCCAAGACCAACCTCTGCCAGAAAATTAGGTGTTGTGACATTTAGAAACTTGCTCCTCTGCCAGCAACCAAGCTCTGTCATAAAAAAGAATGTCTCCTCATGCATCCATGATGTTTCTCCACCCTGCAGAATAACCCAGGGTCAAGGGCTGCTCCCTGACAAGACGTCACGCTTCACCTGCAAAGGAAAGCAAGTGTTCCACTTCATGGGGACCAGCACCTTCTCTGAGTTCACGGTGGTGGCTGACATCTCACTGGCCAAGGTTAATGAGAAAGCTCCGCTGGATAAAGTGTGCCTTCTTGGATGTGGTATTTCTACAGGTTATGGTGCTGCTCTGAACACTGCCAAGGTGAGCATTAAAGGTGGTTTATCATGACATGCAACCACCTTTCCAGAAGACGTAAAATAGGAAGAATATTTTATTATTATTACTATTATAGAGCATTTATAGGATACTCCAAGACGCATTGCAAACAAACACAGAAAGGAATAAAATACAAAATTTCAAAGAAAAATAAGTGCACTCTAACAAACTCTTGAAGGTTGCTGTAAAAACTTCCACATTTTCCTTGTTCAGATGTTTTCTTGCAAAAAGATAATTGTCACACAGTGACAAACCATAAATATAGACACAATTGTATTTATTGCAATCTGTAGAATAATGCCTGAGATTAGACTTTAAATGGTGTATTTATTATATCATTAAAATAAAAACTCTTAAGGGTAAAAAGAGCTAAAATCTATGCGTCTTTAGCTGATTAGTCTAAGCTGTTACTTTCCAAAGGGCCTTGTTAGCGACTGTGAAGGTTGTCAAGTGCCGGACCTCTGGCTGAACACAACTTCTCCAAGCTTGTGTTTCTTGATGAACTGTTAATATAGGTTTGATCATCGTCTTGCAACAGTACACATGACTGTATGATTGGCTAAAATTGATTAAAGTTCCTTGAGATGACGCTATATAAATGAACTGAAATTCAATTGAATTAAAATTGAAACTGCAATATTTTTTTCATGCAACATGAAAGTTTGAAGGGGTTTCAACACAAGATAATGGAAAAAAGTAGCAATCACATCAGAACGGTACTGTGTGTACAAAACTCTGAATGGAAATCAGTGGCACAGAAATTGCAGTAAGTACAATGATTGCTCTAATAAAAAAATGCTAAAGGGGGCAAAAACAAAGTAAAAAAAAAAAAAAGACTTGCCAAAAATTTGCCAAACTGAAATTCAGAAAAATATCGGGAGCCAAAACAATTCTTAAAACACGAGCAATATCTCATATTTTATTCTGATTCATATTGAAGTTTTTCCGAACACATCAGACTTTTTACAAACTGAGAATACAACAATAAAGACGTCGCCTTCAAAATAAAACACATTCTGAACACTTTATGTATATTTGATTCCTAGTTTTCATGCAGGCCTGGTTTGGCCCGTGGGTTGGAAATATCCAGATTGTTCTAGACTGTAGTCATGCATAAGGCGGAGAGCTAGATGGAAGCATTCAAACTATCATAGTGTGTTCTGCAAGACAATTGAGTTTATCTGTGGTGTAATACAAGATTTTACCAACATAACTGATCTTCCTGTTTGTAGAATTACTTTGAAAACCTTTAATTCTCCGAAATGTTTGCCATGTCTCCCAGGTTGAGCCTGGTTCTACATGTGCTGTATTCGGACTTGGAGCTGTCGGGTTGGCTGTCATTATGGGCTGCAAGGCTGCTGGAGCCACCAGAATCATCGGTGTGGACATCAACCCCGACAAGTTCGAGAAGGCCAAAGAGTTTGGAGCCACAGAAGTTGTGAACCCAAAGGACCACAGCAAGCCCATCCAGGAGGTTCTGGTGGAGATGACTGATGGTGGTGTGGACTACTCATTTGAGTGCATTGGAAATGTGCAAATCATGGTGAGAGGTTTTATTAGTTACACTGTACAGGTAGAGAAGTGTCTCTTTGGGAAGGGATGAAGTTGTGTAAAAGCAGCAACATATGACCTCTTCTCATCTCAGAGAGCTGCTCTGGAAGCATGTCACAAAGGTTGGGGTGAAAGTGTCATCATTGGTGTAGCTGGAGCAGGACAGGAAATCTCCACCAGACCATTCCAGCTGGTGACAGGCAGAGTGTGGAGAGGCACAGCGTTCGGAGGTTTGGAACTTAGGTGTCTTTTCTCAAAGTTGGTAATGGTGCTTTAGTCAGTAATCATCTCTCAACAAAGATGTTCTTCCTCCAGGCTGGAAGAGTGTGGAGAGTGTACCTAAACTGGTGGAAGATTACATGAATAAAAAGATGAAGGTGGATGAGTTTGTGACTCACACTCTTCCCTTTGAGGAGATCAATGAAGCCTTTGACCTCATGCATGCTGGAAAGAGGTAAAAACAATTAAATCATGCAGAGATCAGTTGGATCATTCCTCTGGTTTTAAATTTGAGAAACCTCTTTTAAGGCTTGTTTAGTTTCCTTAATGTGGTGGTTTGTTTACATCCTGACACTTTCTACCTTTTTTGTTTTGTGGATTGCAGCATCCGGAGCGTTCTGACCTTCTGATCTGCCTAAAACATCCGTCACATCCAGCCTTAAAGCAGCCTCCAACCATAGTTCCAGCATTTACTTCTCTGCACTTCCTTTGATACAAGACCCAGTGTTTAGAAGAAGCTCTTTAAAAGCAGAACATCTTTTTGAAACTCTGTTAATAAAACCTTATTAGAAAATCTTCAACTTGTTGCTTTTGGCTGATTTAACATTTGATGAGCATACCGGGCTTTGACTGCTGGTCTCACCCCAAACACAGGTTCTCCCCTCACACCGGTCAGCTGGTCATTTTCTTACTTGACAAAAAAAAGGTGTTCAGGAGTAAAAAATAAAAATAAAACCCTGGTGCAGCTATTTTTAAAGAGGAAAACATTTTGTAGAGAAAGATAATGTCTCACAAAAGCTTGAACATGATGCATGTGGCGCACCTGTATGTAGGAGCTGAGAATGCTTCATAAATGGTGGATCATTAAATGTAGCAATGATTATCTCCATCAAAAATCTCTTTTTAAATAAGTTGTATTTTTTGATCAGGCTCAAATGTTTTTGGACAGTAAAAACATGACATACAAGGTGAAATGTTTTTAACATGAACATTAATACACCAACATGGGCTGGTAGGCAACATGGGGTAAAACTACTTTGCTCAAAGGCACATCAACATGATGGGGGAGGAACATGAAACTGAAGCAGCAACTTTCAGATTGGAAGATGACGATTTTTCGCACAGAGACCCATCCTCCTCCTGGGAGTCGGAGCGATCTTGTCCACCTCTACTTCATAGAATGCAATCAGACATGAAATATTTATTCTCAGAGGCTATATTGATATTAAAATTTATACTGGATCTGGTCATGAATAGAATTATCTGATTAGTAATCAGACTTACATATTTTGTTGATTTAAAGAAAAGAAACATGAAATCTAGTTAAAGTGAAATGAAAGTTCAGAGGATAATCAGCTGATTATAGATCTAACGTTATCACTGTGTCTAGAAATTTAAAGGTAGGAAAGCCTTTATGGTTCTGCAGGTTCTGACATCAGAAAATCGGCCTAATCATAGAACGGACAGAAGAGTACCTGCTGCTGGGTCAGGAGGTCGCTGACTTTCTCCAAATCAACTTGGGTTTCTGCTCCTGGTCTCTGATCTGAAGGGATCTTCAGCTTTAGCCTCAACAGATGTTCTGTCTGTCCAGAGAGGTCTGGGATGCTGTTGGTTCTGGTTCGTACTCTGGAAGACTGGGTGGTATTTCTCTCTTAAATTCAGAGCTGAGTTGTAACCAATTAGGAAAAAATAAAAACATCTTGCAGGATAAGATGGGTTCTGGTTTATGAAGGCAAAACAAACAACGCTGGCTGAAAGATTAGACTGAAAACCCCAAAACATTATAGTGAATTAAGTGGATCAGTCTTGATAAATTCGACTTGATTTCTTTTATGGTACTGGTTCCGTGACTTAGCCATGATCAAGAAAATGCAGGTGCTGTAGGATCACACTTCAACTTCTTGGTTCTTTAAAATCTACAAACCGGGTCAGAAATTCCGTTAATTATAAAAAACATTTGCAGAAATCTGCAATATATCGCGTACTTCACTGGCTTTATCGTTTTAAAATATATTTCAAATAATCTAAACATGAAGCTTGATTTCTCTACATGAATAAGAACAAGGTGGTTCTGTTTCTGCCTTTTGGGTCAACTGTAACCTGTTTTGTAATCTAAGTGCGCATGCGTCGTCAACAGCTATTTTAACACGCCAAAAAGGCTCCATCTGATTCCAAGATGGCGACCGCTGTAATGGTGAGTCCCACACATCGCTGCTGTTAGCCGAAGCTCTCCGTGTGGCTCTAACTCACCTAAAGAGCATGTTTATCCACCGCTCAACACAGACACGGTGAAGGGAACGTTGGCGACGGTTCCGAGTAGGAAACAGAAGCTGAGGACGGGGTCCAAACTCTGACAGTTAGCTTCACACGAAGTTAGCGTCGCGGATGCAAACCGACGGTTTAATTGGAGCGGTTTGGGAAATTAGTGATTGTTGGACTTGTTTTCCGGTAACTCACGTCGAAGATCTCGTTTGATTCGGAAGACACATCAGGAATTTCTCCAGGTCGTTTAGAACAGTTGTTCTGAATCAAACTGTTGATGTTGGAATGAATGGGATCACGGACGCTGGAGCAAAACGTGGACGTCAGCCGTTTGTTCCGCAGATGGGTTGAAGCTCGGTTCTGACAAAGATTCTGCCGGATACATGAACGGTTCTGTACACGCAGAAACCCACGGGTTTCTTTAACCTTAAATGTGTGACAAAGTTCCCACGCAGTTTGAAAACTAGTTTTTATTATTTTCCAGGTGTGGAAAAGTATCTCAGTTCAGACTGTATTCCCTGTCCCAACATGTTTGTCCTTCCTGCTTCCCGTCCTTCCATCCATCATCTTTCTGTCATCGTCTAGTTATACATCTGGCGATTTGTCTGTTCTTCCATCTATCTGTTTGTCTCCTTACACTCACGGATTTTGCAGATTTCTTGTTAGAAGAATGACCTGTAGAAATATCGTAAACACAATCAATTTATTCTTCTAAAACGGGCAAAAATTGATTTTAATAACTGCGTTAACTGTGATTCTGGCAAAGTATGGAGTTCTGAGTTGGGTTTAGGAAACCTGATGAGATTAAAAACGTTCAATAAAATTTTTTTCATCAGTTGTCAAATGTTCCAAATATATGTGGACTGAAATGCTGGTAATGTCACAGGGTTGCAGAAATATTTCATACACTGTCATAGCATTAATGCAGTAATAAAAAGGAGAAATGGGTCAAAGGTCAAATGAAGTGGCTACAGATGCTTTGCATTAATCAGCCACACATCAGAAACACAAGCTGCTGTTTGTACTATTTTAAAAGTGTTTGATTCCTTCCAAACAGACAAGTTTACTTCCTGCTAATTCTGAGGACAGCTGTGAAAAAGCCCTTCAGAAGGTTGTGAGTCCTGAAGCTTACATCAAACATCCTTTACAAAACAGGCGAGTCATTTTCAGGTTTCTGTTTCCAAATAAGTTAAAAACAAAAGTTTTCTAAGGAGCTGTTAAGAGTTGCACTGACTTGTTAATTGTAAGGTCAGTTTCCTCAGATTGATCGGAAATGGAAGCTTAAACACCTAAACTGGAGGAAGGAGCATAAAGAGTCTGTTTGGATGCATGTTGCTGTAATCATTCACGGTTCTGAAAATAATTCAGATTTAAGCAGACAAGTCCCATTCTCCTCTGAGACTTGCACAGGAAAAGATTGTGTAGTTTGGAAACGTTGCATGCAGCTGAGCTTCTCCAAAACTCATCATCTTTTGTTTTTACAGGTGGGCTCTCTGGTTTTTCAAAAATGACAAAAGCAAAACATGGCAAGCGAACCTTCGGCTGATCTCTAAGTTTGACACTGTGGAAGACTTCTGGGCGTAAGTAGATAATTGATTCAGAGATTCATTCGCACTCTTTGGCCACGCAACATCAGATCAACGTATAATGTTTAAAAATTGAGTTTGGCAATGATATTAAATCTTGATGAAGACAAACCTGAAGCCGGTTCATATCAGCAGTAAATGGAAGTTCTAAACTGGATGTAACTGGTTGTAATCTGCAGGGGGCATCTTGAGGAATTTGGAATCTAATTTCAAATCTATTTTATTTCTCACTTAGGAGCTATGTTGACATGGAGGGTAAGAGTTGCTACAGAAACAGACTGTTTACTGAGCTTTAAGCATATTAATGGACAGATGAGCGGAAGGAAAGAATCATCAAAATGAACAGAAATGTTTGGAGTTTACCACTCTGTAATAAACCAATTTATTTGTTTCTTTTTAAGTCGAATTACTGAAATAAATGAGCTTTTTGATGCTATTTTAGTTAAAGTTGCATGTATGTTTGATCAGAATATCTTCTGTTTACAGATTATATAATCACATCCAGCTTTCCAGTAATCTAATGTCTGGGTGTGACTATTCACTGTTTAAGGTAAGTTTCACCATTTACACTTAATCACTATAATCTGTTTCTCACCATAAACATTTGTGCTGTTGACTGTAGTTTAAATCCATATGTGACGGTTAAATATGAAGAGTGTTTTCCAAACACTTCAGAGAGCCAGTATGTTAAAGGTGGTTTAACCCATTGAGTTTTATCAGTGGGAGTTGCTGGTTCCATGTCTGGACTGTTCTGGGTTTGTATTTGACCAAAGGACGGGATCGAACCCATGTGGGAGGATGAAAGGAATCGACGAGGTGGTCGCTGGCTGATAACTTTGTCCAAACAGCAACGGAAAATGGATCTGGACCGGTTCTGGTTGGAGACGGTATGCTAGGCTCTATTAAAACCACGTTTAGTTTTTCCTTCGTTAGGCTTAATTTGATCAATTAAATCTAGAACATACCAGCACAGAAATGTTTGAAGACAAAATATTTTTTAATACCTCCTTCCCTGTTATGTTGGGTCAGTACTATGATCACATCAGATACTAACTGCATTTTGTCTAAAATATCAAATCTGTTGCAAATAATAATCCGTTTTCGTGTTCGGCCTGCAGCTCTTGTGTCTCGTGGGTGAAGCATTTGATGACCACAGTGATGATGTTTGTGGTGCCGTCATTAACGTAAGAGCCAAAGGAGATAAAATCGCAATCTGGACGACAGACTTTGAAAACAAGGAGGCCATCACACACATAGGGTGAGCTGCTCAGACTGTAATTATTAACGGCACAGTTGTTTCACCTACGCATCAGATTCTCACTTTAACCTACATTAAAACATCCATAGTTTCTATGTGTTACCACACATTGAAATCACAAATGCATTATCTGATTACTGAGTATTAAAGTTACAAATGAAATCATTACAGTTTTAGGCCTTAAAAAGTGAAATAATCCCAGATCTCACAAGATCTTAAATGACCTTTGATTAGATTCTAAATTTGCACAAATCTTCATTCATCGCTCTTTCCATCTACACTTTTAAGTACCATTGAGAAATAATTTGACACTCCATTTCATGTGCTGCAGCTCGGGGTGAGAAATTAGGGCACTGTTATACTTCAACAAAACTGCAAATAGGGCTGAAAGAATTCATTGGATTAATCGTGATTAATCGATTACTGAAATAATCGTCAACTAATTTAGTAATGGAATAATCGTTATCTGGAGTATACAGAATTTATAATATGCCATCTGCTGAAAGAACAACCCACTCAGAGCAGTAATTAGGCCATAATTGTACAAAAAATACATATTTTGCGTTTAGGATGAAAATCATTTGTCTACAGGTCCTTCTCAAAATATTAGCATATTGTGATAAAGTTCATTATTTTCCATAATGTCATGATGAAAATTTAACATTCATATATTTTAGATTCATTGCACACTAACTGAAATATTTCAGGTATTTTATTGTCTTAATACGGATGATTTTGGCATACAGCTCATGAAAACCCAAAATTCCTATCTCATAAAATTAGCATATTTCATCCGACCAATAAAAGAAAAGTGTTTTTAATACAAAAAACGTCAACCTTCAAATAATCATGTACAGTTATGCACTCAATACTTGGTCGGGAATCCTTTTGCAGAAATGACTGCTTCAATGTGGCATGGCATGGAGGCAATCAGCCTGTGGCGCTGCTGAGGTCTTATGGAGGCCCAGGATGCTTCGATAGCGGCCTTTAGCTCATCCAGAGTGTTGGGTCTTGAGTCTCTCAACGTTCTCTTCACAATATCCCACAGATTCTCTATGGGGTTCAGGTCAGGAGAGTTGGCAGGCCAATTGAGCCCAGTGATACCATGGTCAGTAAACCATTTACCAGTGGTTTTGGCACTGTGAGCAGGTGCCAGGTCGTGCTGAAAAATGAAATCTTCATCTCCATAAAGCTTTTCAGCAGATGGAAGCATGAAGTGCTCCAAAATCTCCTGATAGCTAGCTGCATTGACCCTGCCCTTGATAAAACACAGTGGACCAACACCAGCAGCTGACACGGCACCCCAGACCATCACTGACTGTGGGTACTTGACACTGGACTTCTGACATTTTGGCATTTCCTTCTCCCCAGTCTTCCTCCAGACTCTGGCACCTTGATTTCTGAATGACATGCAGAATTTGCTTTCATCCGAAAAAAGTACTTTGGACCACTGAGCAACAGTCCAGTGCTGCTTCTCTGTAGCCCAGGTCAGGCGCTTCTGCCGCTGTTTCTGGTTCAAAAGTGGCTTGACCTGGGGAATGCGGCACCTGTAGTCCATTTCCTGCACACGCCTGTGCACGGTGGCTCTGGATGTTTCTACTCCAGACTCAGTCCACTGCTTCCGCAGGTCCCCCAAGGTCTGGAATCGGCCCTTCTCCACAATCTTCCTCAGGGTCCGGTCACCTCTTCTCGTTGTGCAGCGTTTTCTGCCACACCTTTTCCTTCCCACAGACTTCCCACTGAGGTGCCTTGATACAGCACTCTGGGAACAGCCTATTCGTTCAGAAATGTCTTTCTGTGTCTTACCCTCTTGCTTGAGGGTGTCAATAGTGGCCTTCTGGACAGCAGTCAGGTCGGCAGTCTTACCCATGATTGGGGTTTTGAGTGATGAACCAGGCTGGGAGTTTTAAAGGCCTCAGGAATCTTTTGCAGGTGTTTAGAGTTAACTCGTTGATTCAGATGATTAGGTTCATAGCTCGTTTAGAGACCCTTTTAATGATATGCTAATTTTATGAGATAGGAATTTTGGGTTTTCATGAGCTGTATGCCAAAATCATCCGTATTAAGACAATAAAAGACCTGAAATATTTCAGTTAGTGTGCAATGAATCTAAAATATATGAATGTTAAATTTTCATCATGACATTATGGAAAATAATAAACTTTATCACAATATGCTAATATTTTGAGAAGGACCTGTATAAATATGGTCTATCCAGAACTCCTCAGTGGCACCTGGTTTAAAGACTGTAAAAAATCTCCTATTAAGCACCATTAGTTGCATCTCTAAGTGAAACCGTCCTTCATGTCAGCCAGTAAGCTGCCCTGCTGAAGCATTTTTTAAAGCTGGACCTATTAGCCTCATAGTGGAACCCTAGAGGAAACAAAAATCAAAATGTTCTTGTTGGTCATTTAGTACCTGCTCCATTTGTCATGAAAAAGTTTAACAAGGTTGGGTTTGGAATCTGGGACTTCAGTGGCCTGAAACCCAACAAGAACAGCTGTTATGGAGCTTAGTTTGAACTGTTTGAGGCCTTCAAAGCTTCACGTTGTGTAAAAGAATCAGCTGCAGTTGATGGACTTCCTTTATTTCTTTAAGAACATTAAATATAAGTTCTCTGGTATTATAAGTATGTTACTTAGTTAACTTAAAGAACTTTTAGGAAACTTATAGAAACTGCTACTAAAATAACATTAGTTTTAATAATTCTAACATTTATTACACTTTAAATTCAGAGTTGAGCTAAAAACAGAATAACCATTTTCTAAGGTTAGTCAGTGTTTCATTATTTCTTCTTTTTCCACAGATTAATACATTTCTGCTGATTTATTATTTAGTCAGGATGGCTGCTCTGGTAGCCAGCTTGTATTTGGCTGCCTAACGGACATGCTGCTTAGATTTGGTATCTGTAGCTTTAACCCAATGTTGCCTAACAATAAGAAGGATGTTTTGGCTCATAAATGTTTCCAAACAGACCTTGAAAAGTTGGTTCATGCTTTTATTTCCTCTCAGTTGGACCGTTGTAACGCTTTGTATGTTGGTTTAGATCAAATCTGCATCGCTTACAAACTGAACAGAATGCAGCAGGCACTAGAAAACATGAACGCTTATCTACGCTTCTAGCTTCTCTCAGTTGGCTTCCTGTTGGATTTAGGATTGATTTTGAGATTTTATTGCTTGTTTTAAAAGATCTGGCCCAATCGTAGCTGTGTGATCTCCTGAGCATCCACACTGCAGTAAAAGCTCTTTGGTCGACCAACTAGTTTCTCTTAGATGTTCCTAGATCCTGGCTGGAGTTCAGAGGTGATCAGGCCTTTGCAGGTTCTGCCCCAAAGCTCTGGAACAGTTTACCGTTGAGACTTCTAGATTCTTTATTCCTTGGCATTTGATTCTATCAGAATTTGAGATTCTTTTAAAGCTGCTTTATAATGTATTTCGTTTTAACTTTTTAAAATATTTTTGTACTTCCTTGCTCTTATTATTGTTTTATCTGTTCATTCGACTGAATTATAAGACACTTTGGGCAACCTCTGTTGTTTTTATGTGCTATATAAATAAATTGACATTGACTTGAGAGCAGAGGGCCTTCTTTCAGCCAGCTTACAGGCAGTTCACAGCAGCAGGTGGGGGAGGGGCAGTGCTGCTTTCCTCTATGCTCCAAACAGCCAGAGAAAACGGCTCTCTGCTGCTTCTCTAACATGTCTTGAAAAATGCGTCAAACCAAAGGAACTGTGTGATGAAACCTTTCAGTGGTTTTAACACTGATGATGCTAACCGACCCACACTTATTTTTATTTTGGAACGTTGTACTCGGTTATTTTAACTTAGCTTTTATTCATTGGTTTTATTTACCTCTGATATAGAAACCATCATTTTGTTTCTGCCTCTTTGACTTGTGAGCGTATTTTGTGTAGGTCTGAAGGTCCTTGGAGACATGCTCTGGTTTCCATCTGAATAATATTCTTAACCCTGTGCCTGATGGCCCACTGTCCTTCATGTTTTAGATATGTGTGACATGCAGGACAGTGGGTTATGAGGGCCTAGTTAAAAACTGCTACGTTAGAGCTTTGGTGTCTAAACTCAGTCCTCAAGGGTCAATGTCCTGCATGTTTTAGGTCAGGGGTGCCCAAGTCCAGCCCTGGAGAGCTACTGTCCTACAGCATTTAGATGCATCCCTTCTCCAACACACCTGAATCCAAAAATTAGCTTGTTACCAGAGCTCCGCAGAGCCGAACCGCGTGCAGAGGAGGGAATTAATGTGTTGGCGCAGGGAAGCATCTAAAAGTTGCAGGACAGCAGCTCTCCAGAGCTGGACTTGGGCATGCTTGTTTTTAGATTGTTCTCCCTTTTCATCACAACTGAAACTAATGAATGGGTCATTTGCAGGTTTCTGCAGAACTGGATGCCTTGCTGAGGAGCTAATAATCATTAGAATCAGTTGCGTTGGAGCAGGGGAAACATCTGAAGCATTCAGGAACCAGGTCTCTGAGGACCTGAGTTGGACACCTCTGCATTAGTGTGATTATATTACATTTGTTTTTTTGTTTCAGTTTTCTGATGCTTTTGCAACATTGCTTCAGTAATCCTCAGTGATGTTCAGCCGTTTAAGTAGTATAACATTTAGTAGACTTTCAGTGTGCCTCAGCTCATCTGTGACTTCATCTTTGTGCTTCTAGGCGAGTGTACAAGGAGAGACTAGGCGTCCCACCAAAAGTGATAATTGGCTACCAGTCACATGCCGATACAGCCACAAAGAGCAGTTCCACCACCAAGAACAAGTTTGTTGCCTAAAGACCTCTGGATTCATCTGTTATTTGCATCACATTTTATGTCTTTTTCCATGATCTTCCTGACAAATTAATCCACTGGGAGGAAGAATGTTTTGTTTGTTTGCCCATTTAATGCCTGACCAAAGCTTCTGTTTGGGGAGAGAGTATGTGCAATTAAAAATGTAGCACCTCTTTGGACACTTTATTTTGCGGACTAAAGATATCAGTTTCTGGTGTATTAAAATTTGATTTAAATTTGTTAAATATTAAAGGGAAATATCAAAAAGCTTCCTGATTATGAATTAAAGCAGTCCAATGATTTAAAAGTTTACTAAAGTTAATTTGAGTTGACATTTTGCTTGGATCTAATAAAAATGATATCAAAATTAACAATAAAAAAATTTAGTTTAAATAAAATGTGGCTTTTTGGTATCGTTGGTCCATTTTAGGTAAATCGGCTCTTTCTATTGGCATTGAAGTTGCAGAAATGTTCTTTCTAAAAACCTCGTTCAGAAGCAAAGTGTTTAAATTAAGCCAGAATTCATTCAGAGAAATTAAATGTATTTATGCTTTAATTAATATCTACAGAAGTTGAGTCTTTGCATAGTTCAGCTGCAGAAAATATTCCTTCTAAACAACCACAAAGAAAAGTTTGCTGGAGCTTTTTCTCTAGAATTTCAAGCCGTTCATAGCTGAGCTGCTTCTACTCAGATGAATGTGAACATTTTCAGTTGTAGAGCAAAGACGTGTCCTGGAGAATCGATGTTTATTTAGATGAAGAAGAGACCATTTTCTTTAGTGCTTTTCTGACAGATTTAAAGGCCTATAATCTGCAGTGAACAACATAACATTTGTTTAAGGTAAAATGTTTTTTTTTTTTTTTACTAAATTGTGCCTTCGGTGTTTAAACCCTGTCTGCATCTTTTTATTTTACAGTGTATGTATAAAGGACCAATGTAAATAAATTGTACAGTGATGTGTTCTCTGATAAGAAATGGAAAGAAAACAATAAATATATATATTAAAGAATGAATGATGTTTTTGGACAGCAGTTTTGAAGATATCTAAAAACCTGAGTAGGAATATATGTAAATGATCCATCCTGGTTTCCATTTTGAAGTACTAAATTTTGCAGCTTAAATGAACCTTTCAGATGAACCGAGCCAACCCGGGAAACGGTTTTGTGTAGAGGTTCAGTCACTCGGAGATATCAGAAAGTACAACTGGAGCTTTCCTCTTTCCACCTTTTGTTACATTACAGAAGCAGCTTTGGGTTTGGTTTTACACAAAGTAGCCCATAATGATAAAATAAAAACACATTCAGAAATTTGAGTAAATTAAAAATAGAAGACATAAAAAGGTATCTTTAATGAAGCACCGTTGGCAGTATGGCAGCTGTCTGGTGTTGTCAGCTTGTTTTTAGGTGTCCTCTGAAGGTCAGCGTCCATCCAGTCTTTTGTGGATTTCAGTCCAGTCTCTCTAGGACCTTCCCAGTCTGCCCTAATATTCAGTGGATGTCATTCTACTCTACGGCGGGGCTCTCAGACTCCAGCCCCCGTGGGCCGTGACCTGGAGCCTGTAGATGGTTCTCTGCTTAAACACACATGCATCAAACACTTAGATCATTAGACTGAAGTACTTCACTGCATACTAAGAAGGCAAGCCAGCCATTTGCTTTAGGTGTGTTGGCTCAGGAACATGGCTAAATGTTATTGGACACCAACACTTGTGGACGTTAGTTTGAAACCCCTGCTCTATGTGGACTAGTTGTTCAGGTCCTGCCACATATAAACTTCCCCACACCATGATGCTTGCATTACTATGCTTTAAAGTAGTGATGTTAGCCAGACTTTTGTACAGACATGATGGATTCAGACAAAATGTTTTGAGTTGGATTAATCAGACTAGAAAATTACTTTTGCACTGATGATCTCGAAGGTGCAAAATTCAGGTATACTGTCTCATTTGTCCTCTGATAATCTTATTTAGGAGGTCCCCAAACAGTTTCTTTGACTTCCTCATTTGGTTCCAGATCATGTCCAGTTAGCTGTATTTACCACAGGTGGCCTCTAACAAAGTTGCAGAAGAATCTCCTGGGGGTTCAGTGGAAATAAGTAAGACACGCATGAGTCACATTTCAGTTTCACAACAAAGGGTCTAATCACTTCTTTACCGATTATGTTTTTATGTTTACATTTGTAATAAATGTAGCAAAAATATTATTGAACTTTTTCATTAAAAAAAGAATAAGCATGAGGAAGCATTTGATACATTGATTGGTTATATCTGGAAAGTACACTGGGTAGAATGGGATTTCATTCTGGTTTTAGTTTTGATAATTAGAGTGTTGTACATAGAACCCAAATGAAAAGTTCAAGTAAACAGACACCTTTTGGGGATGGGGGTGAGGTGGGTGGATGAGTATAGAACCACTGGCTGAAATTATTTGAGATAATGTAAAAATAAATGGAGTATGAGTGGGTGAAGTAGATTATAAAATATCACTCTATGTAGATAATGTGATACTGTATATCACTAATCCACTGACCTCTGTTCCTGCACTTTTAGATTTCCTGTGGGATTTTAGAAAGGTATCAGGCTACAAGTAGCAAGCAATGATGTTGGCTGGTGACAGGCCGCCAGAGTTGCTTTGATTAATTGGCCCACCCAAGGATTTATAGGTTTAGGCTCAGGTCTTATACCACTGACCTCGCAATTGTATAACAAAAACTATGGCAAATGGAATTTGACAAGCCCTGAAATGTACTGGCGACCTGTCCAGGGTGTACCCGGCCTCTCATCCATAGACCGCTAGAGATAGACACCAGCTCCCCCGTGACCCTGTACGGAAGAAGCTGTTAAAGAAAATGGATGGATGATTTTGACAATAAAATCTGACTTGGCCCACTGGGAAATCCTTCCCTTATCCTTAATAGGGAGCATAAAGGCAGTGAGGATGAATCTCATTCATCTGTTTCAGACCCTCCCTGTTTCGATGCCACCTTGCACCATTAAATTCTTAGACAAAATAATATTGTGTGGCAAGGGAGAAAACCTAGAATCTGGCTAAAATTATGTAGCCCATGGAAAATGGGTGTGTAGATTTGCCTAATTTAAAACTTTTATTGGGTGGCACAGATGTTTAGTAGGATGGATATCTCAGGCTGAGGAGATAAATTGGATTAAACGGATAAATCATGCTTGCCAAGTCGTTTCACTGGGGACTGCACCTTTTTTAGAAAAAAAGAAATATAGAGAACTTAAAATAAAAAATGAATGAATTGTGCCCACACAGTGGATATGGGCACAAGTGAGGAAGAAAATTGGTGCCCCTCTATCAACATCCCGGGCAGATTGCAGATTATATACCCAATAAATGACCCTGGATTTACGATCTGGGCAGATAAAAACCTAAACTATACACCAAATGTTTGATAAAGTGACATTAAAATCCTTTGAACCGTTGCAAGATAAATTTGCTTTATGGCTCATTGATTTTTCTAGGTATTTACAATTGTGAGATTATATATTGTCCTTTTTAGAACTCGAATCCTATTAAACACTTTGATAATTTTTTTTTATAGCTTTTTGAAAACTAAGTTTAAAATAACATCAACCATGAAGAGACACCTACAACCTCATTATCTGACAATTCCTCGGATGGGAAGGGGAAGCAGGCGTTGAGGCAAACACAATTATCGAAAAATAGAAGGAGGCCTGTAAAAGAGGTCATAAACTTACAAACAGGCCAATCAATGAGATGTTTTTAGGACTCCATCATATCCAATAGTGATGAAGCTGATTTTTTTTGGAGGGACTGCAAACAAACTGGTGACCATTTACATATTTATTTGGGACTATTCTGCCTTAAAATCCTGGCAAAGGATAAAAGAATAGATTCGAGCCATTTTAGAGTTTAACTTGCCACTCCATCCCAAGTCTATTGTATGGTTGAAACCATTGGGTGAATTGGGAAAAGGAAAGTTTAAATACTTCAAATCTTTTAAATGATGGCAAGGATAATGATAAAACGGACTTAGCTTAAAGCGCTACCTCCCACTCTCCTTCACCAGCAAGAGGGCTTAAAAAATTACTGCAAAGCTCCATTTCATTGTTCACTTTGGTTAAACATAACCCTTTTTGTTATTTTTATATGACATATAGGTATATTTATTTTTCAGTATTGGATATGGAATAATATTTTGAAAGATGTACTCCTACTTGTTCAAGCTGGCTGGAAAACTGTTTTTGAATGTAACACTTGCTGAGTCACTATTTGTTCTTACTGTTCTTGCCTCACTTTGCTGTAATTGTATATTGAGAGGACAAGAAACTTTAGAATAAACGTTGTTTAAGAAAAGGAATTAGATTGAAATCAGTTTTAGAATAAGTGTAATGTAAAACAGTTTGGGAAAGCTGAAAGCGTGGGAATACTGAATCTCCGTTTCTATAAAGACAACTTTTCCGGATGCTCCTTAACTCGTGTTTCATCTTTGGTTACAGAATTAGTTTTCGACTTCTCTCAAGACAGATTAGGAAACTGTTTCTTTATCCTCAGGCTCAGTCATTCATGGCGAATTGAATTAACTTACACAGATAGTATGCAGTAAAGCATATTGAATACATCTAATTGCATTGAAAGCAACACAGCCCAGCCTGGAAAATAAGATACATTTTCTTAGACAGATTCTCTACCTGCACATTTTTACAGAACAGATTTTAATGGCGGACGATAAGACATAACTGCCTGAGAGGAGCTTATTTTGTGATTGTTAAATGTTTAGACCACTATGTGTCGCTGTTGAACTGCTTGAGGTAACGCCAGGACAGGAGCTTACTGCAGACTCTAAACCATGGGTGTCCACAGTTCGACCCAGGGGCAGTTTGCTACTCTCTGAATGAGTTTGTGCAGCTCCTGAACACGTTTCTAGAATGGATCAAAATTTGGCCTGTAAGCATAGATGGTTGATGCATTTTCTTTTTAGGGATGACATTTTCACAGACAAATGAAAACTCACCAAGACAAAAAAAGTGTTGGACACAACACAAATGTTTTCTCATTTATTAACCAGATTTCTGAATTCATCTTAAGTTAATGGGATATAGAACTCCAAACATCAGCTTTTACTGAGCTTAGGCAAAACAGTTCTAGTAGCACCAAACGGGAAACAATCAACAAACAGGGAGGGGAATGGAGGAAGGCAAGTGTGTTATTGTAGCAGAGTTTATCAGGAAGTCAAGAGGAGGGCAGTGTGCAGATTGCACGCTATGCAGCATGATCCAAAGGAGATGCCCTCCTCTTCTCTCGACTGCTTGTGAGTTTCCCACCATTGACAAGCATTCAGGGTTTTATATCGTTGTGATGGTGAATCTCCTTATATTACCCCAGTGTGGACAATTTTCATCCATCTAGGGGTTCATTTTTTGCACTCCAAACATATGTCTTACTGTACTCATAATCTCTAATAGACAGAAATGTCACTGACCAGGCTGCACGCATCTCCCAGAGCACCGTCCCGGCATGGTTTGTGAAAAACCACAGAGGGGAATACTTATGGCATTCTTTCAACAATTCAAACTCTTAGGTTTGTAGAGTGTACAACTAATATTGTGCAACAACAGATTCTCCCACCTGAGCTGTGGATGTCTGTAGCTCTTTCAGAGTTACCCTGGGGACTCTTGGCTGCTTGTCTATGCTTTCCTTGCGCAGTCATGTGATAGTGATGCAATGCAGGATTATGGGCTAACTGTTTTTTTCATGGTGTCGTAAGGGTAGGGAATTTTCTATGATATAAAATCAATATTTGATCGCTTATCAAATGTCCATAACATCACTGTTATTATCAGATATCAATATTGGCCCAATTTTAATAGCGGTTAATTGATGCCGTTGTTTCCACTTTACAGTTCTGCGCTACATTGTTTTAGATTATCACACAGTGTGACAAAATGTGCTCAGGTTTAGTACATTTTGTCATTGATATTACATTTCAGTTTATTTCATGTAAATTGGCTTTCTTTCAAGCCTTTTGAAATATGATCAAATGCACAGCTTGATAGTTTCTTTGTCATATTCTATGATGATAAATACATAATTAAATCTACTACTTTTTGTTGTTTAGACTGTGTTTCTTGTTTAAAGCTCTTCCTTAAATTATGTTTATGATGACACTTTGATCACACCAGCGTCAGTGTTCAGAATGAGATTTTGCAAATCCTTGCTATCCCCCTGCAGCTGATTAGCACATCTTGTCCTCTTGTAGTGCTTACAGCTGACACATCTGAGGTGTCTGGATTTGAAGATCCTGATGTTCTGAAAAAAAAAAGTTCTTGATGTTCTGATTGATGTGATTGATGATCCAAGCAGACACCTGTAATTGACAGAGGCATATGCTCCATCTAAAAGGCTCACACAAGATAATCAGCAACAAGAATGACAATTCTCTTTGAGGGTTTTCTGAGCCCAGGGCTCACTTCAAGCTGATATTAGTCCAATCAGTGACTGATTCAAGTAAAAGGGTGCACTTTGTAGATGCATAAACACCATGCTATAGCTACACAATCTCTTGTCTAAGTTCTTATGGGATGATGCAATGTTAAAATACAACCAGTCTGATGCACCTTGGAATTAAGCTTTGGCACATTTTAAATTTGTCCTTTCGCACTTGCATGATTTCAGCTAATTCGGATGTTGAGATATTCTTCACTACTTGTCTAATCAAAGCACACTTTGATGACAGGTCTGTTCATTGTTCTGTTTAAGCTCTTTTGGCTGCTGAAGCGATCAAAGCTCACAAGAAATCAGAACATATAGAAACCAATCCTCCTCACACCCCCGACTCTCTACATGCTCAGCCAAAAGTATTTAAATTATTTAGTTGGATGGGGGTGTACATGCTAAACAATGCCTCAAAACAGCCCCTATACCAAACCATCATGCTGCCTGCGTTCTGATATGCAGGCTATGTATAACATCTGATTGGTTGCAGGGATTTGCTTCTATTCAGTATTTAAAGATTTTCAATATAAATAAATAAAAAATTGTAAGAATTCAGTAAAGAAAGAATTGGCTTGTCGTCTGCATTCTGAATTCAGGACAGAGATTTGCACAAGCCAATTACAGCCACAGTCAACATATAACACTGTCTCACCTTTGTTGCTATGGGAAATGTTAATGATGAAACAGAGTGCACTCTTGAGTCAGACCCAGTGATTTATTTTATTTCTTACCCTTTCCCAAACTGTCCACCGGGAGGCAATGTGGCTGCACACCTGACATCAAACCGCTGAATCCTTCATAATCGTTTTTTAGAGGAAACAGAGTTTCCTGTGAGTGCATGTCGGTTGCACACAGTTGGGGAAGACAATGACTGTAAATAGCAGCTGAGCGCTTTTTCTCCTATTTACACACTTTAAACTCCAACCCTATCCATAAATTAAAAAAAAAAGGAAACATTTGCATTGCGTAACCCCACACATCATTGCTGCAGGCATCTGACAACCTCCTGCTCTTCAGCCCACCTCTTATACACAAGTGCCAGGTGCAGGAGGTCTAGACTCAGTGACATGACACCACTGTGGATGAGACATCATGCAGCATGAAAGGTTTTAGAAAGTACCTCGCATCTGCAGGAGGTGTTGATACCCTCTGTTTTTTTAAGGCAGACATGTCAGTGAACCTTTAGCTCACTGTAACTCTCCAGCAGCTGCTTCTTAGGACTCTAAACTAAGCTCAATTGGTAAGCTAATGCCTATGGTACTGCTAAAAGAGTCCTATAGTCAGTATTCATGCTGTCTTTTCCTGTAGCAATAAATAAATAAATATTTATAAAGTAGAATATGTTAGGTATGTATCCTGCATAAACATATGTGTGTTCCTAAACACATCCAGCAAAACTCTGCAGGTCTCAAAGATCCTTAATTTACAGGTCAGTTAAAGCAAAATTTGGAAGATAACCTAAAATACACATGTTTATTGAGAAATAAATTGCCTTGCAAGCATTTTCATATACAATGGATTTTATTGGTATCCTATGTGATAATCGGACACAAAGTAAAACATAATTGTGATGCGGAAGAAAAAGGATGCATGGTTTTACTAAATGTTTACAAATAAAAATCTCAAAAGTGTGGCATAAATTGGTATTCAGCCTCCAAGTGTCAATACTTTGCTGAACCTTTGCTGCAGTTACAGCTGTAAGTCTTTTAGTGTTTCACATGCAGACTGATTTCTTTGCCCATCTTTTCATATTTACAAAACAGCTCAAGTTTCATTCAGACTGGGTGGAGAATGTCAACGAACATCAGTTTTAACATGAGATTCTCATTTGGATTTAGCTCTGGACTTTAACTGGGCCATTCTAACACCTGAATCTGATTTAGTCTAAACCGTTCCCTTGTTGCTCTGGCAGTATGTTTACGTCCCAGTGTGAGGTTTTTTGCAGCCTCCCACAGCTTTTCCTCCAGGATTGTCCTGTGTTTAGCTCCAACCATCTTCAGTTTAGCTAGACGTCCATGTCTTGGTAGGTCTGCAGTTGGTCCATTCTCTCTCCATGATCAGGTGATGGACTGACCAGAGCTATGTGAGATGTTCAAAGCTTGGACATTTTTCATTACCTAACCCTGCTTTAAGCTTCTCCACAACATTCTCCCTGACCTGTCTGTTGTGTTCCTTGTTCTTCATGATGCTGGTTGTTCTCTAATGTTCTCTAACAAACCTCAGAGGCCAGAAACAGCTGCATTTATACTCATAATCTAGTTTTTCCTTTGTAAAGAAATATAAGTTTGGTTTCTGTTATTTTAAATCAGACTCATAAAAAGGTTTTGAAAGATTAAAGATAAAACTCTTAACTGGATGGGTACTTTGTTACTAGTTTGTTTTATTAGTGTGCTTTACAGAAATTCTAGTAGGTAATGTTTAAGGGGACGTTTCATCTTAAATTATATTTTCATTTAAGTTCAGTGCCCTGATAATATGAACTAATGATCAATGCATTTAGACCAATGGAAAGCAATTTGTGTTTCTAACAACTGGCCTCTCATCCCTGCTTTATGCTGCTCTAACAAACTACTACAGCAACACTGAAAGGACAGTGTTGTGAGGCAAGGACGAGGTGGTGGATGTTAATTTAGTAGAAATCTGCTATTAATTTAGTTATATATCACTGGATTCTTTGGATTAGTTTGTAAACTGGCAAAAAATAAAATTTTCTTGTCACATTTTGAAATTACTGATTACAATTAACATTGAAAAAAGTCAGCGTTCTGAACTCCTGGTCACCAACACTTTTAAAGCTTAATTTATGTCGAACCTGAATTAAATGTATGTTTATAACACTAGTCTGACTACGTTGGCGTCTGGTTTATTTCAGAGAACAATTTAAGATTATTTGACTGACTTGGAGAGCTCTTCTCGAATAGGTACCAGGTTATCTCAGAGGACCTCTGGACCCATAGGTCCCTGGCAGGTCCCTGAGGTCCTGTGATCAGGGCCTGCTGATGGGGATCCATTCAACACTTAAAAATAAAAGGAGACAGAACCTTCTGTCTAGTGGCCCCCAGACTCTTGAACTCTCTTCGTTTGGACTTGAGATCGGTAGACACTGTGGTCTCTTTGAAAAGACAGGTAAAAACGTATCTGTTTAAATCTTTGTGATTTTCTGTCTTGAAAGGTACAATATAAATAAACCTTACTTACTCGTTCAAATATCATACCATTATTATGAAACCCAAAAAACCCAGAGTCTCTCATGTTCTTTGTTTTGTATCCACTGTGTTAAACTTGGTTGTTTCCTAAAAAATGATATTTTGATTTATTCACTTTTTTTTTCTGCTGGCTCAGAGTTGTAAGTCTAAATGAAGTCACACAGATGTGGAGCAGTTATTGGAAAACATAACCGGTTCTCGAAAATATGAAAGCATTTTACCAACCTAGCATAGCTCAAACAGCCATAATTCCCATAAAAATGACATTATTTCAGAGGAAAATGTTAATGTGTTCTTTTGGGAAAATCCGTTTGAGAGAACAACATTTTATTGAATGAAAACATGTCTGTCAGATATTTCTGAGTCTTTCCATGAATATCTCCCCATGCTCTCCCACAGAAACATGGACTCTGTGTGTCTGAACATGCACAATGACTTTGCTCCATAAAGTGAGAACACAGTAAGCTAGTTTATTTAGCAGTTCACTGAATTGAAGTGTGAGTGCACAGTTTGCCCTTGAACATAGTGATGTAATCTGCATGTTGATATTAACGTGTGCTCCTACACTGCTGTGATTTATAAAAGACAGTTGCTAGAAGATTTGATTTCATTTCTAAAACTGTTAAGCAAATAATTATGCGACGTGTATAATTTGTTTATTTTCCAGCCCTTCGTGTCATATACCTGCTTCATTCTGTTCAGATTTGTGGCAGGCAGGAAAACCTACCAGAACATCAGAACAGGTCACCACTCGATCACAGAACTTAAACAGAGACACAACCTTTCCCATCAATGTCCTCTCAATACAACGGTGAAAGGTCTTGAAAAGAAATGGACTGAGATTTAATATTGTCGTTAAGGCAACACAGAGAGAAAAGTACTCTGTTAAAGCAAAGTTTTTTTTAAACTTTATGAGGGGTTGAGTTCAAAATGAATGGCTCTTTTTCAAAAACAGACATTTATTCTAATTTCAACATTCTATTCTATTCTATTCAGTTCAATGTGGGCTGTTCCTTTGTTGAAATTACATCACCTTGTCATTGTGGTCAAACCGCTAAGTCTCTGTCTCCTCTGACCATAAAACTATACTTCAGAGGGCATTTGGCCTGTCCATGTGGACAGCTGCAAACCTCAGTCACATACTGTATGAAGGTCTCTGTTATAGAGTGGGGGCTTCTGTCTTGGTTGGCTTTCTCTTACTTAACCATGGTCAGTAACATTGGTGTTCCAACATCTTCCGGTTGATGATAGTCTTGGGCCGTGGTGATTCCTGGGTTGTTCCAAGACAGCCTGAGCCTTGAGTCAGAAGGTTGAAATCAAAACTGGTTTTGAAATGGACAAAACATGCTAACATTAAGCTTCTTGAACAGCCCTGACCTCAACCCTAGAAATGAAAGACGTTTGTTTAAAAGCAGGGTCTGAATGTAATCTGTAGTTTCTGCCTAGACAAATGGTCAAATGTCCGGTCAGAATTATTCCAGAAGCTTTTCCATGCCTGCAAAAAGCATATAGTGTCCTTGCAACTTGCTAAGGGATTTTTATTCAATAAAATTCATTTAAGTTGTTTGTTAAATATTCATACCATGCAGAAAAAAATGATGGTCCAAATTATTAAATATTATAAATAAAATATTTATAATTTCTGATATTTCAAATAAATAAGAATAATTTAAAACATTTTTAATCTGAGTGAGAGCAACATCAGATGTATTTTTTCAGCAGCCGTGCTAAAGTGCATCAGTGGTTCCCAGTAAACCACGGTAACAGTTTCTTAGTACATGTTCTTCCACAGCGGCCAGTCATGCTTTATACCTGAAACTGTACATCATCAGCATCAAATAACTTGTTTTTTTTTTAACACACTGTGACAGCCGGACCGAGCAGCTGTATTGATTCTTTAAAAATAATGCATTTGTGACCTGGCCGAGAACACAGCATCACAATCAGGAGAAAGCTGACAAACGTCCTGGTATGGCCTCCACGTCAAAAGGAATAAAAATCTCTTACTAGTAAGGGGTGCTCTGAGAAAGAATTATGAGTCAGCCATTGAAATGTCAACTGTTCAAAAACAGCACAGTACCAAACCATAATGGATCTTGGCTGCACAAAGCCTGGGCAGATTCTTCATCCAAAAAAAACCCACTAAACTTTGTCCGTTTTACTCTTGTAGTTTTTTTTTTTTTTTAACATCATATTAGTATTATATTAAAAAAAACTTTATTTGTAATAAATGTTTGTGAAGTCCAGAAAACAGTGTCACATATAAAAAAAAAAAGCATAAATTCTGCTTGTAATATTGTCATTTATGGTTGTTTAACAATATTATTGGCTTGATTGTCATTTATATTTGAGGTTTTTATTAATGCATTGATTCTTTAGATCAATAATTTGCATTTTTCATTTAATTCTACCTTCTTGTTTGGTAAAAACACTGCATATATATTTACATCAAAGAACTATTTCTGATTTCCCACCAAATTTGTATATTTAGAATTAAAAGGTACATTGAGAGCACAGTGGAACTGTAGTCAAATCGCTTGTTTGTGTGTGAAAGCCTTGCCAATAAAGCTGTTTCAGATTCTTTCACTATTTCCTTTGGGATTGGATAAAAGGTTATTGTAATAATTTGCTTTTGAAGTGCGCATGCCCTTAAAAATCTGATATCAAAGACTTTTAAACCGTTTCAAATCTGTGTCTTACTTTTTCTAGTTTGGATATGTTTTTAGGACAAGATCAGTTCATTACATGAAATGATGTATGATTTGTGTCAGATAGTTGAAACTTAAACACAGCTAGGACAAAGATCCCAAATGGACATCAAGACTGCTCTTGGAATGGTTAACGTTGGCTAACAATAAACTTCTTGAAAGATACACCCTAATTAAAATCAAGAGACGATGCTTGAAGGACATGTTAGTGCCAGGAAAACAATCAACATAATGGGGTCTAACAGCTCTGGTAAGAATAGTGGCCAAATATCTCACCAGAATCATTCCAGATACTTGTTAATGGCTACGGAAAGTGTGTTGTTACCTTTCATTTTGCTGAGGGACATTTATAAGTGGAGATGTATGTAAATATCTGAGCCTGTATGTGTAATTATGAACCAGTGGGAATTAGATAAACTTTACATTCAATTGAAAGTTAGGCACAAAATTCTTGTTTTAAAATTAACTGCAGTTTTATGCTGTATAAACATTCCAACCTGTAAATAGAACAGCTTGAATGCATAATTAAAACACCAAACTTACTATAACATTCATGTTGATGAATATAAAAGTAATTTAGCTACAAATAAAAACACTCATTCTGAATGTCAGCAGTAAAAAAGGATCCTGTGGCAGTTTTTGTTAAATGAGTTTTTACTCCTGTCTGTTCAGCAGTTATCGCTGGTTTCATGTTAAATTTATTCCCCAAAGCTTTGACTACCGTCCATCTCTGATAGCTGCCTCTCTGGACAACTTAGGATTTCTGCCCAACCTGTTTTGGAAACACATTTATATCAGTTTATTACAGTAGTAAGATGAGATGTTGCTGCTTCTTATGCTGAGTTTGATCTTGACTCTGAGGTCAGCTCATCATGCGTAAATGGTGTTTCCCAGGCAACAAATTCTGTATAAGAAATGCTGATGAAGGCAGTGAGGGGAGGTCTCTATCAGGGAAATCATTCAGTGGCTTCAAGAGATGATGATCTCATTGAATATTTTAGACATCAACACACAATTTCAATATTATCAAAGATTCAAAACAGACACAGTCAATGTGTGGGCCTCTGTCGCACTGTTTTCTTTTTTCTTTTGCCACGTACAGTCATATTCATTTAATAATGGTATGTGTTCCAATGAGGCAATGAGGCTTGATTAAGAGCATCTTTTAAGAACAAAAACCTTTAACTCCTGAGGTTTGCAGATAACACTATTGGTCTGATCCAGGACAGCGACGAGTCTACATACAGACTGGAGGTGGATCGGCTTGTCCACTGGTGTGGTCAAAACCACCTGGAGCTTAACCTGTTCAGGACTGTGAAGTTCTGGAGAAAATTCCACACACTGCGTCCCCTCACCATCCTCCAAAACACTATGGGTTCCTAGGAACCACCCTATCCTGGGACCTGCGATGGTCCTGACACATAGACAGTGTTAGGAAGAAGGCCCAGCAGAGACTGAATTTCCTGCGGCAATTCTAGAAGTACAAACTGCCACAGGAGCTGCGGGGCATCTTCTACACATCCATCACTGTATAGTTTGGCTCTTCAAAACAGGACAGGTCCAAATTGCAATGAACAATGAAGTTTGTGTCATAATTGTATTTTGTGGTGGACCAGAGGCAGACAAGCATGGAGAAGATCAGAGTTGGATCAAAGCTCCAACTTTAATTTAAAGAGTTCACTCACATGAAGGCGAGGTGCAGGGTGACAAGATAATCCAGTTGACAGGGTATTTGAAAACAGAACCTACAGAATTCAGTGCAAGGACAAAAATCCAAAAGAGACATCGCAAGGACATGGAAGAGACATAACGACACCGCGTGGAACAAAGGACGAAGGCAAACTTAAATACAGACAAAGGTGGACATGAAACAATAGGGCAGGTAATCAGAGGAGCAGGGAACAGGTGAGAAAAGGAGGCTGGGAGGCAGAGGGAGCAGGTGAACCTAATAAAACCAAAGCATGAGGAAAGGGACTAAAGACAAGACAGTAAGCAGACCAAGATAAAAATAAAGCATAAGAATCAAGGATAAACATGAACTGAAGGAAACTGAGAAACTGAAGGGAACACAACAACCTAAGCACTTAGCAAAACAGAAACCATAAGGAAACCCAGACTACAAAAGTAAAGAAACCTAAGAAAACAATAACTAAAGCTAACCTATAAAGGAGAGGGTGGAAAACAAAGATGAACTAGAAGAACAAAGCTAAGAAGAACTGGAGAATAAAGAAAACTTAAACTGAGTAATAACTAAAAGGGGAAAACAAATGACGAGAGGAGTAACAGAAAGGAAACTAATAAATGAGAGTGCAAGGGAACCAGAGAATTAAGAGAAATAATAATAATAATCATAAGGAAACCATTCTAAGAAAATAAACAGGGAAGCAACGCCAAGGGATCTAGAAGAGCAAACTGGGGGGCAGAAGATAACCCAAAACAGAAAACCACAACTAACATGAAGACAAAATACAAGTAAGAAACATCTAGCTAAAAAGGTAAATAAAAACACAAAACCACAAACAAAGTCCAAAATGTAACATCCTGACAGTTTGTTGCAGCCTTTTCAGGTGTTGTGCAACTACTACTTTGGTTATTCTAGGTTTTGTCTGGATGTCTGTCAACAAATGTTAATGTCCATACATTTTTGTTAATACAGAAATTCAGGCAAAAGTCTGTTTTAAACTTAGAAAGATCTTTATGAATCTAAAGAAGATGAATAGTATTAATTTTTCATTGTTTGCATAATGAGTTGTAGACCTCAAATTACCCCTTGTCTGCCTCTGATTGGTTGATCAGTCCCTTTTGATGACTCCTGTAATGACTCTTCCTTTATAACCACATGCTCCCAGTGAGCACACATTCAAACCTTAGAATCCATGAGCAAGATTTTGCTTGTGCCGAGTAAAACAGAGGACTAATCAACCTTTAAGCATCTGTTTGAGATAAACGTGTTTCAGTGAAAAGTTCAGTGAGAGGTGAAACAGTTTGATTTCAGGCCGTGTAAGTTGCTTCCAGGTATTAGAACTCAGATTTAAGCCCTAAAAGCCTTTTCTTTGGGCTCATGAAAGGACAATCATTTCTTGCTAAATGTTTAAGCTTTCATCAGCTTAGATATAAAAATTTCAAACGCCCATTCCCTAGTTTAAATTTCCCCTTCAACTTGGTGTGCAGATTAGTTATTGTTTTGGTCTTTGCTCACTAGATGTTTGTTTGTGTGTTTCTTTGCCTATTTTAATCATTAGAGATATTTCCTGCATCAGGTTTAAAGTGGCTCAATATTGAAACACAAGGAAGATACACCAAAGTGTAACAGAGAAATTCTAAGGTCCTCCTGAGATAAACCATTAAACCTGCAGCAATAATTTAAAAACAACATTTTGATACAGATGATAAGTGCAGCGAATGCCACAAAGGCTTAAAGTTTTCTTCCATAAAAAGATTTATCTGATTTATCTGGAATACTAATCAATACCTTACTGGGTACACAGTTACAACATATGATCTTTTGTGAACGTGCTCTAAATATTTTATCTACTTCAGATGTTGCCACACCATCAGGTGTGGAGCAACTACATGTCTTTGTTAAACAAGGAGCTACTTCCTGATCTGTTTTGAACCACAGCACAAAAGTTACTGCCACAAAATCTTGTGTGTTTGATGCGTTTGACTGATCAAAACTGCCTGTAATCCAAGTCTGCAGCGTTTAGGGGAGCATGTGCATTTTTTCGGTCTTCTCGTGTACTTCGATTTGTTGGCTGTTTAATCTTCAGTTGCGACAATGGTCTTTGAGATAGGGACTAGAGCTGCAGCGTCGGGTCTTTTAGGCGTGTAACGGGCAAAAAAAGCGTGTTAATTGTCCTTGACTGTTGAAAGTAAATTAATTATTGATCCCCTTCTTGACTCCTCTTCTGTACTTATGCACTCTTACAAATCCTTTTATCTCTGGCTTGAAGTAAGAACATTTACTCTTTTTTCCATTATTATGCAGGGTGGGAAGAGAGCAGCCTGCTTAAACCTTTTCAACCAAAGTCATCTTATTTTGTTTCTGCTTGTGGTTGTGAAGTCTGCTTAACAGACTCGCCAGAAATGATCAAAACCCTTTTCTGTGATCTGCTGCGATGACCTCTCTCTTGCATTACCCCCCCCCCATCTTTAATTTTCCAAATAGCTTTTCATTTATGTTTCTGTCTCTTCCTGCTTTCTTGTAGTCCATACGACGCACGTTTTCTCACCTCCACACCAGTGGTTGTAACAAATGAAAAGGAGGAGAAGATGAATAAAATCTGGTGCAGAGGTCTAAAGGCTGTGTTGTGAATTGATGACAGTGAATGTAAAGGTGTGGAAGTAGTTCAGACAACATCATCATTATTCCATGTATTGATTCTTCCCAGCAAGAAGGAAACCGTTGCTTTATGTTAGAAAGAGATGTAAACAAAATCCAACATGATATTAGCTGCAGATATTTAAAAGCAGCTGAATATGTCAAACGCTTTGGGTGAAAATTTCACTTTAAAACCAGACAAACACCAAGGTTTTTATGCAGTTTAGTCTAGCAAATGTTGAAGGATGAATGTTGAGAAAGACAGATGCTATCATAGATGTTTACACTTTCATGTTTGATGGCAGGTGCTTTGATCTGTAGATATTAAGTGAAATTTGGTCATTAGACATATTTACACATATTTATTTTTCCACGGGTGAAAACTGTATAGACAAGAAAACAAAGTTGTTGTTTTTTTTGAGAAACTCCTTATTAGTTTGCTTAGTTTGATGAAAACCTTGTCATAAAGGTAATGTTTTGCCCTTTTATTTAAAGCTGGGGTTAATTATGAGTACAAATATGTACAGTTAGTCATGAAATGTTTACTTTTCACTGGCAGCTTCTTTTTGTGTTAGAAGTAGCAACACAATGTGAAGTAAAATTCCTTATGTAAAAAAGCCAACCCACCTATGTTAATTATGACCAGATTAATATTAGACAATGATGACAATAGCTGGAAAAGTAAAAGTCATTCTTTACTCTCAATTTAGGATTTAATTTATCACCAGAAAACACCTTGCTAATAATCTCACATCCCAGCAAAGCACCAGTGAAACATAACCTAACCTTGACACATTTAGATACTTATCAATCAATCAGGTGTGCTGGATGCCAGCTGTTCAAGGCAAATTTATTTATATAGCACTACAGCAACAAGACAATTCAAATTGCTTTAAATGATGAAAAATGCGATAAAAATGTAAAAAAAGTATGTTGCAGTAGCAAGATAAAGGAAAGTTAAAAAAAGTAAAGAAAATGTGGACTACAGACTAAAAGGATTAAATGTTTATATTTTAGGGCTGAACAAGCCACCCTGTCAGAAAATCGAATATTTTAAACCATTCATTGATGCACTCTGAGCTTTTTGGTCAAATATTTATCTTAACATAAAATCAAGGGAATGCCCACCTACACTGGGCCAGGCAGGGAGATCATTAATCAGAGATTAAGCCAAAAAGCCTATAGTAACTCTGGAGGAGGTGCAGATTTCCACAGCTTAGGTGAATGAATCTGTTGACGGGACAACTATTAGCTTAGTACTCCACAAATGTAGCCTTTATGGAATACTGGCTGGAAGAAATTGTTGAAGTACCCCTTTAAAGGGGCCTTCTGCGCGTTCGTTTATTCACCGTAACCTGGAGGAATTCACAACACATTAGAATAAATCACACGGAGACAGCTGTATGTTATTCAAAGTACCTGGACCAGGGGAACCTCTCATGTGATCAGGACACACACCGAGACCACTTCTGAGCTTCTCACTGGGCTCATGTCTTTTATTAAAACACATGAAAATGGGCAGTGCCCTTGATTACAATATTTTCTCACATGTAGTCACGTACACACTTTTCCGGCTTACCATATTTAGACAGTCATTGTCCTGAACCTGCACCATGTTTTCTACTGATATGAGAAGGGAGTACTCTGCCAGTTAATCTTTTCAAATCTCTACAGTTCTCAGTATTTTTCTGCTTCATCACACTCAAGGCCAAGTTTGTGCAATAACAATTCTGCAGGCCACACAATGGTTATGAACACAGGTTATACATTTTATTTCCCACACTGGTTATGAACATAATAATAATAATGATGCACACACATAATATATCTCTACAAAATCCATTGTCGAAGCCATAGAATGTCCTGTTTGCAGTTTGCCACACGATTTTTAGAGGACATAACAACCCAGTGGTACAATATCCTGAGAACAAAACTGAACCTTTTGTTCTGTATTCAAAAAGGTGATATGTGAATGAAAAGTAACACTTCACAGTACCCTGAACATACCATACATACTGTAAAACAAAGTGGTGGCAGCATTATGCTGTGGGAATGCTTTTTTTCAGCAGGGACAGGGTTACTGGTCACAATTGATTGATAGATAGATGGAGCTAAATGCAGGACAATCCTGAAAGAAAGCCCAGAAACTGAGGTGGAACCTCGAGCAGGAAAACACCAAACTACCTAATTATCAGCCTGAACTGCTGCTACATAGCAAAAATCCATGAACACACAACAAACAATCCCATGGCTTTAGAAAAGAGCTAATGGATGATTTAAGCTTCTGCTCTTCTGACAATCTGTGCTGCCGTGGTACCGTTGGTTTATACGCAAACAAAAACAATAAGGGGAGATTCAACTTCTGTCCCTGTTAACTACATACTTGTCTCTCTTATGGAAAACTATGATGTTCATTTCTGCTACCTTTGAAAAGTCGCCATTGATCTTGACTGGTGTAACCTTCAGCCAGGGGCTGAATTATATAGAAACATGTAGGGATGCATGATATATCTGCATTAACACTGGTATTAGCTGAGCTTTTGCTGTGACTAACTCTATGTGCTCTCTCTCACACTCTAAACTTGAAAACTGGTTATCTGTTCTTTCTTTCTAGATTAAACGACTAAAGGAACTACAGGGGTTGGACAATGAAACTGAAACACCTGTCATTTAATGTGGGAGGTTTCATGGCTAAATTGGACCAGCCTGGTAGCCAGTCTTCATTGATGGCACATTGCACCAGTAAGAGCAGAGTGTGAAGGTTCAATTATCAGGGTAAGAGCACAGTTTTTGCTCAAAGCATTGAAATGCACACAACATTATGGGTGACATACCAGAGTTCAAAAGAGGACAAATTGTTGGTGCACGTCTTGCTGGCGCATCTGTGACCAAGACAAAAAGTCTTTGTGATGTATCAAGAGCCACAGTATCCAGGGTAATGTCAGCATACCACCAAGAAGGACGAACCACATCCAACAGGATTAACTGTGGACGCAAGATGAAGCTGTCTGAAAGGGATGTTCGGGTGCTAACCTGGATTCTATCCAAAAAACATAAAACCACGGCTGCCCAAATCACGGCAGAATTAAATGTGCACCTCAACTCTCCTGTTTCCACCAGAACTGTCCGTCGGGAGCTCCACAGGGTCAATATACACGGCCGGGCTGCTATAGCCAAACCTTTGGTCACTCATGCCAATGCCAAACGTCGGTTTCAATGGTGCAAGGAGCGCAAATCTTGGGCTGTGGACAATGTGAAACATGTATTGTTCTCTGATGAGTCCACCTTTACTGTTTTCCCCACATCCGGGAGAGTTACGGTGTGGAGAAGCCCCAAAGAAGCGTACCACCCAGACTGTTGCATGCCCAGAGTGAAGCATGGGGGTGGATCAGTGATGGTTCGGGCTGCCATATCATGGCATTCCCTTGGCCCAATACTTGTGCTAGATGGGCGCGTTACTGCCAAGGACTACCGAACCATTCTTGAGGACCATGTGCATCCAATGGTTCAAACATTGTATCCTGAAGGCGGTGCCGTGTATCAGGATGACAATGCACCAATACACACAGCAAGACTGGTGAAAGATTGGTTTGATGAACATGAAAGTGAAGTTGAACATCTCCCATGGCCTGCACAGTCACCAGATCTAAATATTATTGAGCCACTTTGGGGTGTTTTGGAGGAGCGAGTCAGGAAACGTTTTCCTCCACCAGTATCACGTAGTGACCTGGCCACTATCCTGCAAGAAGAATGGCTTAAAATCACTTTGACCACTGTGCAGGACTTGTATATGTCATTCCCAAGATAAATTGACGCTGTATTGGCCGCAAAAGGAGGCCCTACACCATACTAATAAATTATTGTGGTCTAAAACCAGGTGTTTCAGTTTCATTGTCCAACCCCTGTACATACATTAACATTTACTTTTCCTTCCCATAGAAAGTACTCCTGGATCAGTGCTTCTTTGTTCTCTTTGTGTCTCTGCTCTGTTCCCTCTAACTCCAGTCGGTCGTGGCAGTTGGCCGCTCACACTGAGCCTGGTTCTGCTGGAGGTTTCTTCCTGTTAAAAGGGAGTTTTTCCTCTCCACTGTCGCTACATGCATGCTCAGTATGAGGGATTGCTGCAAAGTCAACGCCAGTGACTGTCCACTGTCTCTACATGCTCATCCAGGAGGAGTGAATGCTACAAGTCTCTGACTCGATGCAATATGCTGGGTTTCCTTAGAAAAACTTTTTATCCAATTTGAATAAATAACTGAATCTGACTGAACTGTTCAATGGTTAGGATTAATTGGAATGTATGAATCTGACTTTTGTGAAGTGCCTTGAGACGAAATGTGTTGTGAATTGGCGCTATATAAATTAAACTGAATTGAATTGAATTCATCGTGTCCCAGCTCTGCTCCTCCCACTAAATTAAAGCATGCTACACAAAAGGAGTAAAGTGGCTATAAAAGAATATCTTTTGTAGAGCACATCTCTGACTCAGTTAATCTCAGTTTTCCTCACAGTTTTCCTGGAGCTGAATGCACCATAAATTGGATATCGACTTTAGTTAATGAGCCCTCTGGTAAATTATGTTTTTTTTCAAAACTTATGTGATCTCAGCAAATGTCACAAAGCATGAAGGTTGGCCTTTGCTAACAGGAGAATTGAGCAGGCGACAGATAGACACAGCTGTCTTCATGGCCACACAGTGAGAGGTCTAATCAAGCACAAGAAGTGTGAACACTTGTGTGGGATGTGCTGCGTCTTTAAAATGCCAAGAATAATGACCAAATCCAGCATGCTTCTTTACAGCTTTTTAGCTCAATTATAAGCCCTTTATGTTAACATTGTAGAATACTAATGAAATGCTAATAGTCAGTGACTTGACATCAATATGCTGATGTTTGATATTATTTGGAAGCATGTTCAATGATTTTTGATAGACTTGATCTGCTGTTTCATCTTTCTTCTTGATGAATTTATGCTTCATTCTTATTCACATAATAACCCATCATGTTTGAGCAGCATTTACGAATAGTTAATTTATTAAACTCACCGAATGCTCAATTAAATTAGTTTTTCTCTGAAACCACCTTTTGGCATATTTTGTAAAAAGTGAACTTTTGGAAATCCTGCTGTTCGTACACAAATAGCTTGCTGCCATGTAATCTAATGTATCCTGATAATACAAGAAATATCCAGAAATGTACCAGCATCAGTCTGAATCAGACTGAATGTCATATCTAAAACTGTCTATTTGACAGCTGTTTGGTGAATGTGGAGCAGAGCCACATAAACTCAGTTCATACTCATTGCTCTTGGTGACTTGAGCTGTTCTTATTCTTCCATCTTTATCATTGAAGGACCTTGAATCTCTCTCTAGCATTTCTCCTACAATAATTGCAATAGAGATTTGGAGAGATTTCAGGCTTTACTGTGCCCTCTGTGTTGGAAGGGAGCTGGTCATCTCTTTCAGGCTGAGATCTTTGTAGCAATCTAACCCATTGAATTTAGAGTCAAGTGAACTATAAAGGCTCTATAACGGGGTTTATGCACTGAAGCATATTAATAATGTGGCTTTAAATAAGAGCTAAAGATACAAGATTATTGTATAAGATGACAAACTTACTTTTACCTTACTTCTCTCATTGTCTGTCAGGTTTAACAGATATTTGCCGAAGTTCAGAAGAGTTTACTAAAATCTACAAATATATATCAGAAGTATAAAAGTGGTTAGCGAGGAGCCTTTTATATGTCAAACTACACTGCAAATAAAAAATGAAAGTAATATGATATAATTGTTACACCAGTATAAGAATATAGATAATTATATTTGTTGTTGAAAATGTATAGTTGTTTACAGTGAATCCTGAGAAGACAATTCACAGAAACATTGAAAACAAGGGTTTTCTGTTTTTAAAGCTCTTCTTTTCTTACCAACATGTTGCCTACTGAACAGTCATATCATCAATCAGCCTTAAAAACATATATCATATCTTTAAGACATAAATTATGTCTTGAAGATGATTATTTTAATTATACTTTTGTAGTTGGTAATGGTAGCAGCATATTACTCTGTGTGAATCAGAGGCTTAGCTGGGATTGAGAGACATGCTCCCTTAATCTTGTTGCTTCCAGGATGTTAGTCCATTTAAAGACTTCCACACGACATTAATGCAGTCAGACCTTTCCATTACATGACCTGTAAATGATTCAGGAGCCACCGTGTTTGTTGCAAATAGACAATCGTATTTCATAAACCCTGATTTTAAAAACAAAAATCAGAGGTTTTCATCAGCAAGAGTTCTGATGAAAATTAAAAAGAGAGATCATGTTTCTCCTATTTTAGCTTCCCTTCATTGGCCTCCTGTTAAATCCAGAATAGAATTAAAAATTCTCCTCCTCACATATAAAGCCCTTAATGATCTAGCTCCATCATACATCAGAGATCTGATTGTTCCATATGTTCCTAACAGAGCACTTCGTTCTCAGACTGCAGGTTTACTGGTGGTTCCTAGAGTCTCTAGAAGTAGAATGGGAGGCAGATCCTTTAGTTATCAGGCTCCTCTCCTGTGGAACCAGCTCCCAGTTTTAGTCCGTGAGGCAGACACCCTGTCTACTTTTAAGGCTAGGCTTAAAACTTTCCTTTTTGATAAAGCTTATAGTTAGAGTGGCTTAGGTTATCCTGAGCTATCTCTGTAGTTATGCTGCTATAGGCTTAGGCTGCTGGAGGACATAATGACCACTTTCACCCTCTCTGCTACATTCTCATACTACTCTTCAATTTTGTGTTATTTGCTGTTATTTCAGCTTTTAACTCTATGTTCTCTCTCTGTTTTTTCTCTTTCTAGAAGCTACATCTGACCTGGCTCTGTGTGACACCTTCCTGGAGGGGGCATCTTCCAAGCTGCTGCTGCCAACAACTTAATGCTCACCTTCTACCGATGATACACCTGGCCCTGTCTTTCATTGTTTAAGCCTGTCTCTCCTAGACATAGCTACTGTGACCAACTCTATGTGCTCTCTTTCATATGCTAGGCTTGGAAACTGGCTCAGAGTTCATCTGCTTATCTGTCTTTCTCTCCTACATGAAGCCACTAAAGGAGCTATAACCATTAATGTTTCACTTTTCTTTCCCATAGAAAGTACTCCTGGATCAGTGCTTCTGTGTTCTGCTTCGGTGTTATTTTTCTGTCTCTGCTCTGTTCTCTCAAACCCCCAGTCATGCGTAGCCGCTCACACTGAGGCTCGTTCTGCTGGAGGTTCTGCAAGTCACAGACACGATGCAATCTGCTGAGTTTACTTAGATAGAAAACGTTTTAACCAATTTGAATAATAAACTGAATCCGACTGCACTGTTTGATAGGATCAGTTGCAATGTCTGAACCTGACTTGAAATCTGTATGATTGAATTGACTGTGTAAAGTGCCTTGAGACGACATGTTGTGAATTGGCGCTATATAAATAAAACTGAATTGAATTAAAAATCCAGCCTATCCATCTATCTGTCTGTCCATCCGTCAGTCTGTCTGTTAATCTATCTTCATTTTTAATAAACTTGAATATTATTGAAAAGTTTATTTATTTCAGTTACTCTGTACGTGAAAATATGTATTTTCTAACATGTTTCTAAAAGAATCACATATTTTGGCACCAACTCCAATACTTTATTTTCTCACAGCCACATGGCTGCTTTTGATACATTTGAACTGGAATTCAAATGGATGCAGATTGTTAATTGACTCTGTGACTCATTTGGAGCCACTTCCTGCATAGCTGCCTGTAATAAGTAGCTATTTACTGAATGACTAAAATATTAAATTTAATGAATGCCTCATATAAGAGGTGCTCTAATGAAGAGACAAAAAATCAGCCAAGTTGATTTCTTAGACCTAAAGCTATTAATAAAATGATTCTGCAACCACACCTAAACTCTCCACTGCTCTGGTTTATCCTGAACCAAAACATATACTATAAATATCGACATAAAACAGTGTCTCATTCTCATGGCAGCTTATTTAAATTTTGCCGTAAGGTGAGAATGGATAAATTAGGCGTAAAATGCTAAATAAAAAGCCAGGCATGTCAGTCTGGTGTGTGTGTGTGTGTGTGTGTGTTTTAACTGTGTTTTTGTGTGTCCCTTACTGCAATAATTTCCTGCCAGTCTTGAGGGGACTGTTATCTCCTTGACTTGTCTTTACCGCGAGCGAGTGGCACTCTCTCCACCGACCTAATTCTGCAGCTGTGCCAGGTGAGAGCAGCAACCTCATTTAGCTAAATGTTTTTTTTTCTTTTTTCCCTCAGAATTTAAGCTTTAAAAGGAGTTCAACTTATCTTGTTCTTTCCCCACATCGCACACCATTCTCTATATTCAATTGACTAACATATCCTTTCTTGCTATCTTTCCCTTCACATCACAAGATTATTAATGTATAACCGATACCCACCTCCTCATTTTATCTGCACCAGATAGTGCTCAGACAGCACAAGCTAATTTTGGAGGATGACACTGCTGAGTGCTCGCGACAACCAGCTCACAATGAGCGGGGCATTATTTCCTCTCACACAGGTTCCAGTCTTCCTCAGGTGTAAATCACTGTAAACACAGCGTGTCCCAGATCTTAGAGATTGAAGAAAATGCTGAACATATTTTGCATCATTACTCTGTACTCTGAGCCGTGCGTCCTTGTTTGCATAGTACATCATCTTACATAATTAGAACTTGAATGTTATTTCTGCATTTAGTAAGCATTGGTATGTAAACAAATGTAAGGGTTTCTTTGTGAGAGAACAAACTGCAGTAGCGTTGAGTTTGAAAGTGTTTGCTGCAAATAGAGATGAAATAAGCGACATTGTCTCAGAGGAAATTATTGATATTGTAACCAAACACTGTTGTGCAGCTTTCTCCACAGATAACAAGTGCCTTAAGAGACATCTTCTCATAATTAACAAAGAAGTTGAGAAACAGCAGAGGGCTCCAGTTTGTTGGTTGGCACAGAAACCTGTTTAGCATTCCACACTTAGAACCCACGGTGCAACTGAGAATCATATGAAATGCATTATTAATTTCCAAGCCTTCAGAAAAATCGACCTCAGTATTTGTCTGACCTAATCATGTTTATTTTATCTTGCCTATAGCATGTAAATCATTCTAAATCAGCTTTAATTACACTGGAGTGGAGTTTGTCATCAGCCGGGGCAGATATTAGTTTCAAGGACAGGATTATATTACTGATATCAGACTTTTTGTTGTCTCTTGTTCTGGATATGTGTTGCTAGGCTGACATGTAGACTCTGTGTGTGTGATCTTATCTGACTTGAGAGATAATTGGAATTTATAGGAGGTAATAGATAACATGGTTGTACATACTGCTGAGCCGACAACAGCGCTGAAGTAATATATATCATATCATTTCTTAGAGTGGTTTAAAATGGAAAGTCCATGGCAGGGTGATACTGACGAATCCGACACAGATTGAAGTTGGTGCCCTGGGATTTACACTTCTGACTCCAAATATGAAACCAGGTGCAGGTGTGGTCTGTAGCAGCATCCCATTATCTTTTAAAAAGTCTTTTGGTCTCAAAGGATGTGTTAGCTGTTTTTATCTGTTTTTACATCTCTAGTTTGTACTTTTTTAACTTTTTTCTACACTCTTATCCACTTCTGATCACAGAACAGAAAACATCATTTTATTGGAGAGCGTGTGCAGTTCCAGGAAAACATGAATGTGAGAAAACATAACTGCATTAACATATTCCATTTAAAAACTGTTAATGACTTGACAGCAAAAAGAGTTCATGTCAGTAAAATATTTACAAAATATTTACACCCCTTGAACCATTTTGTCACATTGTAACCACAAACTCCAGTGTATTTTATTGGGATTTTATGTATAAAATCAACATATGTTAGCACATTGTAAAGTTTATGCAGATATAATTCAGAAAACGGGTCCCTTACATCAAGTCAGTACTTTCTAGAAAGTATTTTATAGTATGTCTCTACCAGCTTTGTTCACCTAGAGACTGAAATTTGTGCCCTTTCGTCTTAGCAAAAAACTCAAACTCAGTCATATTGAATGGTGAGCATCTATGAACATCAGTGTTCACGTCTTGCAACAGATTTAGGTCTGGACTTTGACTGGAGGATTCTAATACATAAATAAGTAATATCAGTACTGGTGACAGGTTCTACCCCCTGAGCTGTGCATCCCTGCAGCTCCTCCAGAGTAACTGCTTTTCTGATAAATGCTCTCAATGTCTGTCAGTTTAGGTTGACTGCTTTGTCTTGTGAACACAATTTGTTGCAGTCAATTTTATTTAGGGGTATCAGGTTAAATTTTTTTTTGGCTCTAGTGCCCTTTATCAACAGTTACCAGACTGAAAATGGACAGAGAAAGAACTGAGGAAGAAATGTAGCAAAGCTCTCAAGGCCGGATATTAAACCTAAGACAGTTTCATCAAGGACTATAGCTTCCATATATGGGGCGCCCGCTCTACTGCTACACCTCGCAGCGCCCCAGGGGATGTGTCATTTATATCCATACCACAAAGTTTTTTTTACTGTAAAAGAATTAAAACCATGTTTAATTTTCACTTCGCAGTTGTGTGCCACATTGTGTTGGGGTATTTTTTACTTCCCAGTAAAATATATTCACGTTTGTGGTTGCAACAGTATAACATGTGAAGAAGATCAATGATAATGACTACTTTTGTAAGGAACTGTTTGTAGTTACCTAAGGTAGGCTGAGTCTCAGCCTGAAGGAGCAACAGGGACTCCCCTGATTGTGGGCGCACCATCTGCAGGGAAGGCCTTGAGGACAAGGTAATGTGACCTGGCTGGCAGGTGAGGGTGGAGTCCTAGGCATGCCGATTCTACTCATCATAATTCAGCTGAGTTTAAAGTAAACTAAAGACAATTTACAGAGATTAAAATCCAATTTGAATCCAGTTATATACAATTTAGTTCAGTGCCATTCATTTCTGTATTGCTAATTCGGTCCAGTTAAAGTTCAATGCGACACAGGTTGTCAGAGGTCCGTATTTCCATTTCTGTCATTTTATTCTTTCTTCTTTATGAATGTGTAGAAAACAGCATAATTTTACATTTTCTTTAGGAAACCCTGGATAAGGGTTTCCTTTCAGATAGGGTCTGAAATGAATGGTTTCTTTATTCTTTGCACAGTAAGATGAATTCTAACCATATTGCTGGATATAATATTCTTTGTCAAAGCCACAATTTAGGTGGATGGATGCAGAGATTCTTGTCTTATTCAAATGAATATGTGACAAATGAGTTTCTCTCGAGGCCACAAGATACATTATTAGTATTTTATTATAACTAATGATGTGGGTGATCTGGATTATGTAGAGAAGATAAATCATTTCCCTTCGTTTCATTTAGGGACTGACAGTGCTTTATGGCCTTTAGCCAGACATGAAACCTGGGTCATTGATTTCCTCAGTCGATTTTAAAGGATATTTTCTACTTGGTTCTTCTTATAGTTTTTGCAATCATTACAATCACTTTCCTTTGAGTGGAACTAAAGTGTAACCATTACACAGGGAACCAAGGCTATTCCCAGTAGCTATGCTCCAAGGGGCGATTAAAGCACACAGGTAGCATAAGAGGTTAATTACTTCTGCTGATGCAAGCCATCATGATCAAATTTCCCTCAATAGCAGCTTTAAGTTATTAATGTTAAAGCCCAACCACACAGAAGACGCACGTGTCAGGTATATTCCATTGTGATCAGCTTCCCATACAAATCTACATTGCATTAAGGTTGTAATAATAGCAAAGGTAAAGGTTTTTAACAATGCATCTATCTTGCAGTAGTGTTGCAGGTCACCTTTTCTTTTTAAAATATTATGAAGTACAGTAATACTTGCAGTATGTTGCAACACCGGCCTGTTTCACACAGGTGAGTTCTCTGTCATTTCACTCTGTTGCATGACAACAAGGAAGAGGTTTTTGGTTGTTTTGTAGTTTGTCTGAGGAGGAGACAAAGCATCAACAAAAGTTTGGAGCTTTGGAGTTAATCCTAGGAGTTTTGTTTTCAGGACAAATGTCTTCCAAACTACACTGAGAGACTATTCCGTTGAAAAGTGTTGGCTGCAGAGCAACAGGGCAGTTTGGCGATTTATGTTTGCATTTAAGACTCTGCTTCCCTTCCTCCACATTCTGCTGTCCAGTGGCTCCTGGTAGAGAAAACAAGCTGAAGGATAAAAGTACCATTTCAAAAAAAGAAAATGTATTTATACCCCTTTTTTTGCACATTTCTGTTTACTGGATTAGACCACCACAATGTAGTGTACAGTTGTAAAGTGGAAAGAAGACACATGATTTTCAGTATTTGTCTTCATAAAATGTGTGAAATGTGTGCTATTATCCTCAAGTCAATCCAATCAAAGTTTATTTGTGTAGCATATTTAAAACAACAAACACTGCACAGGTAAAAATCATCAGTAGGTGAATAAAAACAATAAAACAAACACACCCTACTGAGTCAGTATTTTGCAGAATCACCTGCATCTTTTTTTGGTCCATATCTATACCAGTCTACAGGCTTTCTTCCAGGATTTAGCTCCATTCATCTTTCCACTTGCTCTCAGTTTCCATGTTGCTTCTGAAAAGGACCTCCTCTGCATGATGATGCTACTGCCATGTTTCAAGGTTAGGCTGGTTTGCTTATTATGATGTTTTTTGCCACAAATACTAATTTGCAAGTAGGCCAAAAGGTCAGTTTTGGTCTCATCCGAAGACATGCCTAATACCTGTTGTGGAAAATTCTTTTAGTGCTCTGAACTTTTCTTTACCTTTCTCCTCTCTGACCTTTGTGTTTTGATTACTTAAGAGCAGATGGGCTGTAAATTCCTTTTCAGGGGTTTTATGGTTAACACTCCCTGAAGTGTTGTGTCTGAAGGGATGGTAGATGGGTGCTCTCATAAATAACCTGGTTACCTCTGACCCGGGGAGGGTCTAGGTGCCATATTTCTAAACTCTTTCAAGTTGAGAGAACACCCTCATTCTGGTATAAATACTGTTTGTGACTTCTGTTTGTTGCTCTGCTTCACTGACTAAACTCAGTGACAGTCTTCAAATGCTGAAATGCCTTTGAATAAACGTAGAAAGACAAAGTCCGGTCTTTCTCTTGTTAATGAGTTGATTTCTCTCCCACTTTGATAAGAAAATCCACAACATACCCCAATGCCTAATTCCCTCCAGAAATCCCAAATGGGATTTTGCATGACACTTTTTTAGAGTTCTTCTCATGAAAACTAAAAATCCATGGATAATTTTCCACCACGCTGCAATTATATGCTGGACTGTGTGACTATCATAGAAAACCCCATTAAAATACATAAAAGATTGTGGTGAAAAAACATGCAAGGGGTATGAATACTTTTAAAAGGCACTGTAAGTATTGTTACAAAACATTTTGAAATATTTTGTTCTATTTAACATTTATTAATGAGCAAAGACCAAAGCTGCTCACAGATAACATAGCAACCACTGAACTTATAAGATGTCAATGATAAGTTCATAACGGGAATGCTGTAATTTCCGATACTATTATTGAGTAATTGCTAACCTTTTGGAAAATAAATGTTTTGTGCAGATTACTAAATTCGCTACTAAAATTCCAAGTAACCCTGTTAGCATGCAGCCATTTATCTACATGACCAACAAAAGGAAGCTACTTTTTGTTTGCTCTTTTGAAGGCCTAATTTATAAATATGTTCAGGGAATTTCATCCTAGATTGTAAGTTTACCTCACAGTACACTTAGTTACCCCTGATGCCCTTGTACTGGTGCTGTGTGTGCAGCTGCAAGCCTTATTTATTTGCTATACTACTTTAATGCATGCCTCAAAGTTGAGTGTGTCTTTGACGCCTGGTGTGCACATCTTACATGTATTATGCTGATTTGAGATGTTTGAAAGAAGCAGTTTATACTGAACAACGTGTATTATTCATCTACAATACAGTGCATTCAATCTGTTTGCGTTATGTGTAATATAATTCATTACTTTTTTCCCGTGACTGTGTTCCCCTGACCTGTTTTGACCCTACAGCAAAAGATTCACTGTGTTTTCACAATTTTCCTTGCCTGATTCCCTAGAGAGCGAATTCTGTAGAAATGAAAGAAAAAGCAAATATTGGTCATCAAGCTCATCAACAGAATGCCAAGAGTGTGCGGAGCAATAATCAAAGCAAAAGGTGGCTACTTTGAAGAACCTAGAATATAACACTTATTTTCAGTTGTTTCACAGTTTTTTGTTCAGTATATAATTCCACATGTGTTAATTCATAGTTTTGATGCCTTCAGTGTGAAGCTACAATATTCATAGTCATGAAAATAAAGAAAACTCTTTGAATGAGGAGTGTCCAAACTTTTGGTCTGTACTGTATAAGATCGAAAAAATATTAAACATAATAAAAACCAATTTAAAAAAAATAAGGTCAAACTAAGTTTGATGATGTTGAAAGCCAAAAAATGAAATTGGTTTTAAGAGGAGCTATAAAAGCTGACAGTGGAGGAGCCTCTCTAATGTGCTGGGGTAGGTTATTCCACAGTTAGGGTTAGTGTTAGTTATGGAGCAGGATTAGAAAAGGTCCTGCCCCCTCTGAGCTTCCTAGACCTTGGCACCTGTAGGAGGTGCTGTTCAGCTGACCTTCTTGGTCCCATCGGCCGGGATGAAGAATCTCAGAGAGCTACGGCGGCGCAAGCTCATTCAAACATTTAAAAAGGAAAGTAAGAATTAAGAAATATGCATAGGCAGCTAGTGGAGTGAGGCCAGAACAGGGGCAATATGTTCTTCTTTTTGAGTGCAGGTTAAAAAATGTGCAGCTATTTAGTGAATGATATGGTGCTGTTTGTTCTCTAATGTTCTTTAACAAACCTCTGAGGCCAGAAACAGAACAGCTTGATTAAAACTGAAATTTAATTACACGTTTGCACTCTATTCACAAATGAGCAGACATCTGATGGCATGTGATTGCACTGGATTTTACAAAGTTAAGGGTGCTGAATCCTAAAGCACACCTTGCCTTTCAGAATTGTATTTGTGAAAAAACTTAAAACCATGTGAGCTTTTCCTCATATTTGTACTCGTACCCGTCGTTGTTAGGTATTAATTAGTCAACTCAGAGGAAAGAAGTAATGACACAGAGTCTCTGTTCTTTTCTTGCGCAAGAGGTAGCTCACTTTGCAGTGCAGACTACAAAGTGTTGGCACCCCTCTCTCTTTATTTATACATGCTGGTTCACACACAGTTCAACAAACATTCAGGGTGTGTGTGTGTGCGTGGGGTCAGAAAGGTTAGGGTTCATGTGTCTTGATTTTAAACAGAGAGGGAGTGGGGACTTGGTACAAGCAGCCCTTAGATGCTGCTGATAAAAGCATAACTCACTTGTCTCCCCATCTCCCTTTCTGTGGCATGTAGGAGGGAAAAGCACTTAGAGCAGACATGAGTGATAAACAATACAAAAGTTTTCAAACCCTAACAGTCCCTCCTTTTTTATCACGAATAAAGTCATGATTAGATACATGTAAAAGAAAACACTGTGTGAGCGAAAAACCCACGGACGGAAAGCAGATTATATTGTGGGAAAAATGCTCACACACCCCTCCCCCCAAGGCGACCATCAACCATGGTAGAGTACAATAATAATATAATAAATCAAAGAAAACAAAATATAATAAAAGTAAAAGAATTAAAACAAGCCTTGTTCATGTCATCATTGTACTCTTTCTCATTTCACTTAAATAGAAACTTCTTTCGATTTTCTGCCATAAAGTCATTTTATGAAGTACAATTATGAGTACACTCAGGCGTCAAAGATATTTTCATTTACAACATGTCATCATAGGAGTAGTGGTCTTTATTTTGTAGCTCGGTAAAATAAACCTTTTCTGTGTCATCAGTCATCTGTCTTTGTATCAACATTTACACACAGTATTTAAAGAGTATGTGGGTGTTATCTCAACTTAAAAGAGTTGTGCTTTATGGCCCTAGACCCTCCTCAAGTCAGGGGTAACAAAGTTACCATCTGCTTTTCCTGAGACATCACCCAAAAGGAATGGGTTTTAACCATTAAACGTCTGATACTGGTTTTTACAGCTTCCTCCTCTAACACAGATGTTATAAAAGCAGAGAGGTAACCTAAAGGTCATACACTTTGGAACACCTTAGAGCACTTAATACAAGAATTTCCATTACAACTCCTTTCTTCTGATTACAAGGTATTCACAATTAAAAGGAAAATTCTTCAAAATCATCAACCCTCTCAGCTAACAGATAATCCAAAGCCATTCTACTTTGCAAACTCATGTTCTAAGAGCTTGCTGCTCCTCGATCAGAACAGTGAAACCTTCCTCTCTAATAATGGGCTGATTGAATTATAAGTTGTGAAGTGAGCTAGATAACATACTCCAGACCAATTAGCAGGCAGATACAGATATGATCTATTTCCACACATCCAAACCATGTTCTTAGGACATGAGTACCCATCTCTACTAGGAAAAGTAACAAGAACTCTGGTTAATTTACCTGCCTGGCTATTCAATTTACTTCCATTCGGTACGGCTGTAAGATTAAGAGTTAACACAAAGGGATCTGGGACCAAAGATCCTGAAATGGTAGAAGCAGCAGTTCTGACAGGACATGACTCAAATTTATGTCTGTTGATTAAAGCACATGAAACAGATATAATAGTTTTGCAACCTTCTGTCTTTCCAAGGAAATAAGTTGTGTTTTCCTCCTGTGCAATACAAATATCTGTACCTATATATGGATATCCAATTGATTCCTATTACCCCAAAATCTATAAAGAATTCCTGTAGTAGCACATATTAAATTAGTCTCACTAGAAAATCTACTAACATTTCTGCTTTGCCTTACAATATAATTCCTCACCCAAGGAAAAAGAACCTCCACCAGCTGGTTATGTTGCCTAACTGAAAAGAAAGTAATATCAATAGGAACAGGTACTAAAAATGGTTGATCATTAATAACACGTGGAATCAAACAACAAATATAGCAACTGTCATTTCTTATCTTCCTCACAGTTTGATGCATCAGTTGCCACCAGACATTATCAGTATGAACATGGTAGTCAGAAAAGTGATGAATCTCTCTTTGAATCAACTGATGAGTATTATTGGCGTAATTAATCAGATTAGCCACACATTATCTTTGCTGTACCTTTCTCCAAATGAACACAAGAGTAATAAAAATACTTGCAATACCAATTATTAGCATCAGAACAGACCATCTTCCATATAGCTGCATCGTGACCTTGAAGTGGAATGTCCTTTCTTCTGGTACTGAAAGCAAACAGTTTTTTTTTTCAAAGAAAACAAATTATAAACAGAACTTAAAAATCTTGCTGTCTCTCCTGAGTGGCTTCAAGTTGCCCTGTTACCAGTCTGGTACAAGTGGGCGGCCATAGGAAGCTCCTCTAGAAATATATTTAGAAACAGGAACTCTAACCTGCTGGAAGTTAAGCTTCCATAGTCCAACTAAACAACGGTGGAAATGAACACATTCAAATTTGTAACAATACCATAATGATAGATATCAAGCAATAAACATGAAAGTTAGATAAAAACATCCGAGATTTCCTCCTTAGAGTCAGTTTCGCTGTCAAAGTGGGAGAAAAATTTGGCCGACCCTCACTGTCCAGACAAAGGAGCTCCTAGTAGCCACCAAATGTTAAGAAATTAAGGAGAATAAGCATCATGGCGCATGTTTGACTGTCTCTCTGTTGCAGACGTCACCGGTCCATCATCCAGAGAAAGGTTATGTGCAAATATGTAGAGGTCTTCCTTGTATGTTTCCTATGTGTCTCTCACTGTGGTGTGTGTGCAGTGAGGCAAATGACCTTATGATTTCTAACTTTCAGGCAATGCGATGGCCTTAAGTAGATTCTGAAATAACGTTGCACTGCCCAAGGGATTATTGTGCCCTTGTAAGAACAGTGTTCTTCAACCACCTCTTCAATCACTCGCCAGTGATCAGCTTACAGTTCTTTGTCTTGTGGTGGTCCGCTGTCCTCACACCTTTCAGGCCGTGGATGATCCAGTTGGAAGATGACTTGTGTCCTGGAAGCCAGATGAAGCTGGAGGAGCTGGAGCTTTCCTGCAGCTTTCCTGCAGCTTTCCTGGGTGTCTAGTAGGATCTGATATGGGCCATTCCAGCCCTGGACGTCTTGTGTTTTCTCCTAGATTCTCTGACCAGAATCCAGTCGGCAGGAATAAAGGACTGGAGGGTGGAAGTGGCTGTTTTTGGTAATGCAGCCTTCACCGTCTGTGAAACTTGAGAAAACACAGTGGACAGGTTTTGACAGTAAAACAACATCCTATCTTCCCACAAAGATGTGGAAGAAAATGATTTTCGCAATATCTCCATGTTACTTTATTCTGACTTTCCCCTCTTCTGGCGCAGGGTCCAACCCATGCGACAATCCATCAAAAAGTTTGTACAAAAATGTTCTAGTAACCAAGATCACATTACATAGAACCAAAGAAATGAATTCAGACATAACTATGTGTCACTATAAATTTAACAAAAGCAACATAAATAAAATCCAGATGTTTTTAACTGTAACTCAGTTCCATTAACAACAAAACACAAATTTAATTATTCAGTTCATCAATATTTCACTTAGAAATTAGTCACATATCATCCTGATTTGCCTTGTATGAAGATGAGTATTAAATTAATGGAAATCCAATGTAATTTTGATGCATACACTCTACAAATTTAATCTAATAAATAATTCCCACCAAATATCAAGTTATGACTCAGATTCTTTATCAAAAATATATTCCTTACTTTTGGCATATCTTGAATTGTCAGCTAGTTTTAATGGCACCAGGGAAACTTTCAATCTAATAAATCACCAATGAT